>NC_052617.1:43487150-43840365 GCF_016545825.1 Eucalyptus grandis | reverse complement strand
GCCGAAAGGACCTATAGCTGAGATTATATGATTGCTCTTTGGTTTCTGGCAAATAGTTTGTGGCAGCGTGTCATTACCTTTCTTACTGAGTACAAAACTGAAGTGGAAGTGGTGATTCAGATTGAATGTCATTCTATCTAAACACTTGCTGATAATCATTTGATAGTTTGATCATCTAGTGTGCTTGTTGCTCTTATGGACCATATCTTTGGCAATAAAATGAATCGGCATCAGTGCTTGGATTTAAACTTCTTTTGTCCCCTTCTCAATTTAAATTTATAATGGTGGCCTCTTCTTGCAGGAATGGAGCACAGAAGTTATTGGGTATCCTGATAGCCATCGGTGAGGCTGTTGCCTATGTTCTCTCGGGCATGTATGGCAGTGTTGGACAACTTGGTGTTGGAAATGCCATTCTCATCATCATCCAACTTTGCTTTGCTGGCATCATCGTGATATGTTTGGATGAACTTCTTCAGAAAGGATATGGTCTGGGCTCTGGAATTTCACTTTTCATAGCAACCAATATCTGGTAAGCAGTATTTTCCTATATAAACAGCGGCATTGATATGAATAACTTTGATCATTGCTATCTTTGGCCAAAACAGATAAGTGCCTTGAGAAAGAATTTTTTTTTTTTTTATTGACTTTATGAATGAGCCATGATGACATTGTATAATAAATATCCATTTAGGGGACAAATACTTATATGTTTAATTTTTTGGTTGCAGTGAAAACATAATCTGGAAAGCATTCAGTCCCACGACCATTAACAGTGGGCGAGGAGCTGAGTTTGAAGGTGCTGTGATTGCTTTGTTCCATCTCCTGATTACACGGACAGACAAGGTTCGCGCTTTACGAGAGGCCTTTTATCGGCAGAACCTTCCAAATGTGACAAATCTGCTCGCAACAGTCTTGATTTTCCTTATTGTCATCTACTTCCAAGGATTCCGTGTGGTTCTGCCAGTGAGGTCGAAGAATGCTCGTGGACAGCAGGGTTCTTATCCCATCAAGCTTTTCTACACCTCTAACATGCCAATCATTTTGCAGTCTGCTCTTGTTTCCAACATTTACTTCATTTCACAGGTTACCATGATGCTCTTTTTTTTGTATACCAATGAGTGAGTTTTTTAGCGTTTGACAAACTAATGACGTCATGCATGTTCATGCAGTTGCTTCACAGGAAGTACAGTGGAAACTTTCTGGTTAACCTGCTGGGTAAATGGAAGGAATCAGAATATTCTGGTGGTCAGTATGTTCCAGTTGGTGGTCTAGCATATTACATCACTGCACCTTCAAGGTAATTTTTATTTGTCACATTGAGAAATTTCTATCCAAAAGGGGTGCCTTTTTCTTCATCTTTGTGCGACAGAAATCACTCTTGATTGACATGTGGGCACATATTGCAGCTTGGCTGACATGGCAGCCCATCCTTTCCATGCACTCTTCTACCTTGTGTTCATGCTCACAGCATGTGCTCTTTTCTCGAAGACATGGATTGAAGTTTCTGGATCTTCTGCCAGAGATGTTGCGAAGCAACTCAAGGTATTATTACACGTTCTTCTTTCTTTCACTGTTTATCTGATATTCATTCCTCTTAGGTTCTCCGTCAGAGAATGATCATTTGCGTGTAAAAAGATCAACTATATTACTGACTGGCATACAGGGATTCTCAAACATTTAAAGATTGAAGTGTGTTAACATAGCATTGTTGTTTTTCCTTAAAGAAGACCTCAGCAGCGTCAATGTTCATTTTAGTGCGCACTTGATTTTTTTTGGAAGAACACTTTAAATTAGTGGTTCAGTAGACTCTTTTAAATTATCTAATGAAAAACAATACAGAAGAGGGCAAGGAGAGAAACTGCACGAGTGGCTTGGGTGTTCTGATCATGTAAAAGCGAACCTATCAAGTCTCATACTTGTTGATGTTCAATATTCACCTGGCTCTTTTTTTTATAAATAGTTGCACTAATAGACAAAGCGGAATTGGATGAGGATGTACAAGAAACTGTTTTGCTGCTTAACATTTTACTGTCTCTTACCTATTCTCTTGTCATGCTGCTTTCTAGGAGCAACAAATGGTAATGCCTGGTCATCGGGAGTCCAACTTACAGAAAGAGCTGAGCCGTTACATTCCAACGGCTGCAGCTTTTGGGGGCATGTGCATTGGTGCGCTAACGGTGCTGGCAGATTTCATGGGGGCAATCGGCTCAGGGACTGGAATCCTCCTTGCAGTCACCATCATCTACCAATACTTTGAGACATTCGAGAAGGAAAGAGCGACCGAACTTGGTTTCTTTGGTTTCTAGGTCGCGCTCATCTTTAACATATGCATGTCGGTGCTGACCCCCTGCAGTTTTGAAATTAAGTTGAGATATAGAATAGACCGAGTCAACACCAGTGGTTTTAGTTTTAAAGGTAGAACAGTTTTATGTTTACCAACTTTGCGTTTAACAGAGCGGAGGAATGCAAGATCTAAAGATTTGTTTACTCGAACATTTGAGTAGCCTTCTGGTTTACTTTGCCTCTCGTGAGCTGACTTCCATACTGTTATCTCTCTCTTTCGCGACGGTTGAGTCTACTCAGATGCAGACTGTTCGATCTAGAATCTGGGAGCCGACACTTTCGTGTTTTGACATTCTACTGAAGCATTATGGATTCTTCCTTATGTCGGTCAATGGCTAAGAGACGAACAACAGATGGCTGCCTAATTTAGTCTGGGATTGCATAAGTATCGAGTTCGGACTTTAGACGGGAACTTCCTTGTCACTGCCATCACGCGTTCAATGCGTGACATTACACTCCGTCACTAGACCACGGTACTTCCTTGTCTCTGCCATCAGTATGTTTAAGGGGCGTGTTCATATGCATAGCACATGGCACGCTCTTGTTAGCGTTTTGGGGCGTGTTAAGATGCAAATCTACGTGCTGCCAGAAGCAGTTTTAGTCTAAATAATGTCAGGAAAAAGGACTCCAAAATTTCATCAATGTTGTAATCTAATTTTGTACATTGGAGTTCATGTCTCTAATTTCGTTCGTTCACCTCTGGGAAGAAGGTTTTGACGCACGGTGGCCGAAAGTGGCAATTTTGTAGGCTTCTTTTTTAGAACCACCCGTTAAACGGGTGGGTCGGGTTTGGGTCGGGTCGGGTCATAAATGGTCCGACCCAAATCGACCCATTTAATCTGTTTATGACCCATTTATTGCAATGCAAAAAATTTTACCCATACCCGACCTATACTCGACCCATACCAGATTCACTTAACTAAACTTAAGAAAGTTTATTTCTTATATATATTATATTTTTAAAAATGATATTGCTAAAATAATTTTATACAATATAAATTTAATGGACGATTTTTATAAATTTTAAAATATTTATTGTAAAAAATCGAGTTTTCATTATTTTTTTTAAATAAAATTTTAATTATTTTATTTTTTATTTTTAAGAATATAATTTTTCTTTTCTTTTTTTTTTTTCTTTTTCTTTTTCTCTTTTCTTTTTGTTCTTCTTCTTTTGGTCCACGTCGGCCCATGACGACAACCGGCGATCGGCCACACGTAAGCCTCGAGCTTGCTTGCCGGGCGAGGCTCGAGCTCGCCCCCGCCCAACGCCGGAACCCAACGCCGGCAAGGCCTCCGCCTCACTAGATCCGGCGAGCTCTAACTCACCTAACCGTGGCGAGTTTGAGTCTCGCCAATGAGCGAGGCTTGAGCCTTGTTGGACGTTGGCAAGGCCTCCGCCTTGCTAGATCCGATGAGCTCAAGGCTCGCTTGGCCGGTCGCCGCCCATCACCGTGCCGACCACCGAAGGAGAAAGAAAGAAAAAAAGAAAAATAATAATTATAATTATAATTTCATTTTTATATAAAAAAAATATATATATATATTTATATATATTTTTTTTTGTAAAGTTAAAGATGGAAGATAGAGATTTTGAGGTTTTAGTTAAAAGTGGATTCTAAATCCATCCCATTTAAGACTCACTTAAAACCCACCTATCTTTAGTATTTGCTTATTAAACCCATTTAATTACTTTTTGTCAAAAAATAAGTGACCCATATATGACTCATTTATGATTTAAATAGGTCATATATGGATCTAAGATCAATTTTACCACATCGATTGAGAACTCAACGAGTAGAGGTGTTAAAATTTACATTTTGAGCTTAAGATAAATTGGTCTTAAATGAATTTGACTTATAACCTATTTCCAACACAAGCCTCACATTCTCTTTCCCTTTTTAACTTCGTAAAATATTTTTTTGTAAAAATTGAATTATAATTATTTTTATTTTTTTATTTTTCTTTATTCTTCCTCCTTCCTTAGCAAGTGGTCAACACGGTGAGGGCTGGCATCTAGCTAGTTGAGGCTCGAGCTCGCCGGTCTCAAGCGAACTCGAGATCATCGACAACTAGTGGAGCTCAAGCCTAGGCAATTTGGGCACCGAGGCTTGAGCTCGCTCATTGATTTAGCAAGGCTAAAGCCTCATCAATGTCTGGTGAGCCTCGAGCCTCACCGATCTAGCGAGACTCGAGCTCATCAGTGTTGAGTGAGCTCAATCTCGTCGATCTGGTGAGCCTCAAGTCACCTGTGGTCAATCCCCGACCCTTGTCATGGATGATGGCCGACCGAAAAAGAAGAAAAAGAAAAGAAAAAAATATATATAATTAAAAATTCAATTTAAAAAATAAAAAATATAACTAAAAATTTGACTTTAAAAATAATTAAAAGTTATATTTTTAAAAAATTATAAAAAATTGTATTGATGAAATTTTTTTAGCAATACCGTTTTTTTAAAAATATCATAAAAATAAAATTTCAAAGGTTTATTAAAGGTTTTTCACATTTTTTTTATTTTATTTACTAATTTTTTATTGTCTAGTTTACTTTTTTAAATTTGATGTTGATGGATTTAATTGGTGATGGGCTTAAGGCCCGTTCGCCCATCTTTGGCCCAAAAGCCCGGCCCAAGGGAATAGGGCCCGTGGATGGGGGAAGGTATAAAAGGGAGGAGAGAGAGAGAGATGGCATCGGTTGGAACGTATGTACGCTTTTCTGTTGGAACGTATGTACGCTTTTCTCCCGCGCGCGTTCTCTCTCTCCAAAAGACAAAAAGAAAACAGTGAAGCGCAAACAGCGACACCGTCTTCCCTTCAAGGCGAATTGACATCATCGGATCAGAATTTCTTCATCTTCTTCAGCGTTGGTGTCTAATCTGTGGCTAACAAGGTACGCTCGAATCCGTGGTATGCTTTAGGATCGGTGATACGTGGTTTTCCCAAGCTTCGCTTCCGCATTGATTTAGGAGTTCGATTTAGTGTCGAATCCGGTTTTCTAGGATCGTAATTCCCAACATTGGTATCAAAGCCCTAGTTCACGTTTTTCCCGACCTGTTTGACGTTTTTTCATTAATTTTTTCGCGAAAACCTTCGGTCGTACGGATTGGGGCGAAAATCCCGACACCCGAGCACTGTTCGGCCATTTTTCTGAGTTTTCGTAAGTCGAAATCAAATTCTGAAGGCACTGGGAGAAAGGGTTCGTCGAGACGAGTCCGGCGACATATCGTGCGTCGCCGGACGACGCCGCACGGGCCCACACGCGCGGCCACAAGCCGCTGCGCGTGGGCGCCACGCGCCCGAAGCATTGGCTTCGGCCGGGCGCATGCGTCACACGCGCCCGGCGGCGAACCAGCACGCGCGATTGACGGACCGACGCGTGTTGACGCGCGTGATGTCACCCAACGGTCGGAACCGTTGGGGTGACGTCATTGATGACGCGCAATGACGCGTCGGTTGGCGGGTCACCGCCGGCGACCCGACCCGACCCGCGCGAGACCCGACGCGCGGCACATGCCCGCCGACGTCTGCGTGACGTTAGCTCGCGCACGCGCGCGGCACGTGCGGGCGGTTCGAGCGAACCGGCCCGACCGGCCCGACCGGTCCGACCGGTCCAACGACTTGACCGTTGACCGTTGACCGTTGAGCAATGACCATTGACCCGGAAAAAAAAAAAAAAAAACAAACAAACAAACAAAGGAATTTGTTTCTTTTCAATTATGTCTGTGTGGGTTGTAGGTAATCCATTTTTCATTCTACATTTGTTGCATGAATCATGGAAAATTATGTTTTTTCCATTTGTTTATTATGGATTATAAGTGATCCATTTTAGTTCTGCATTTGTTGAAGGAACTATGATGCGTTATGCACGGATACCTGCAATCCCAAGAACGGACGAAGGAAGAGCTAGACTGAAAAGGCTGATGAAAGAGTTAGCTGATTATCGATGGCTTGATGGTGATTTAGTATCACACATGATCAAGGTCAATCGATGATACAGAAATCATCCGGAATGGTTATCTTATGCCGGATTTTGAGAAGGTGCCGACTTTGATGAACACTCTTCCACATGAATGGCAAGCAGTGTTAGATCGGCTATGGGAGGTCAACGTGGTCCCGAATTATAGGAATCTAGTGGATGCTTTTGTAAGAGAGTACTATAGGATTGAATTGGCCAAAACTTCAACCCTTAGAATGAGCGCCACATGGCGCAGAGTGAATGCGCCTTGGTGGCGACATGAAAGCTCTCCAAAAGTTTTTCCATGGTTGGCAAATGTACCTTCAGTTTTCTCAGATGTTTTGACTAATAGATTAGAAGGGACATTCTCTAATTATTTCTTAAATTCATTGTGAGATTTTTTATGGATGTAAATATCTCTTTCCATGTTGATATTTTTCTTTGTATATATTGCTTAGTGTAATGTATAGTTGTATTATGTGAAAGCACTGTTATTCTATTGGATGTTAGATAATATTTGATTTCATTCTGGCGATTCTTTGTGGGTAGTTAGTCAGTAGGTAGTTATAGAAGTTTTTGTAACTTCATAGAATTGATTTTGCATATGACAATCATATTAATGATAGTTTTAAGTTAGGATTTTTGGAGGATGATTGAAAACGTAGTAACCTTTTGATTCTGAAGCCTTACTTAAAATTATTCATTAATATGATGGGTCTATGTAAAAGTGGATGTATAAATGATAGACATTAATAATTCGTGCATGTATGTCTGATGTGTTCAGATCGATGTTTTCAGCAACTAAGAACGTTATTGCCGATATGAACGGCAACAATTGTGAAATATTGAATATGAAGATTCAATATGTGCTGGAAAAGCAAGAAGCACTAGAAACTCTTGACCATATTATGGAAGATCTTGAGGGTATCGTGCGCCACCTTGAGCTAGCGAGAGAAGACCGCCTAACGGCATTTGAGCCGAAAAATGACATTTGCAATGCTTGGTTCTAGCTCGAAAGGGCTTTGAGCTCTAAGCGCAAGCGTATTGATTCGTTTAATATGTGGGAATGCAAAGGATCAAGTCCTTATTGCAAGAGATCAAGAGTTAACCAACACAAGAGAGGAAAACGTCCTCAAGTGAAGAAAATGTCAAGGGTGAGGTGTTACAATTGTGACAATAAAGGTCGCTATACTCGCGACTGTCGTGAGCCAAAGAAGGTAAACACCTCTTGTACATTTGAGAACTTTACTTTTGTGTCAAGTTCTGCATTATTAGCTAAATCCAATCCTTTGTGGACTGTAGATTCAGGAGCAATAGACAATGCGAAGGATAAAGGATCCTTCGTGGAATTCCGACGAATACCAAATGGAACTGAGTGGATCTATGTGGAAAACAACTCCAAAGCTAAAGTTAAAGGGATTGGCACCTGCCAACTGAACATGTGTGGTGGACGCACCTTGTTCCTACATGATGTTCTAAATGCTCTGGAGATTCGTCGAAATTTAAGTGTCTGTTTTGATGTTGGTTAAGCTTGGTTTTAGTAACGGTGTAGATTTGTATTTGGATACAAACTACTATGAATGTGGTCACTTTCTAGATGGTTTTATTGTACTGAATGTTGACTGTGGTGATGTCAATATGTTATTCCCTTGTTTCACGTCTTTTACTTCATGTGATAATGATGTGATTATGTGGCATGCTAGACTTGGTCATATTGGCCAACAACATATGAATAAACTAGCCAAAGAGGGCTTGTTGGGCAACATTGAAAAATGAGATTTGCCCAAATGTGAGCATTGCCAAGTAGGGAAAACGACAAGGAAATCATTTGGAAAAGATAAAAGAGCTGAATTTCCTCTGCATTTAATCCATTATGATGTCTCGTGGTTCAATGAATGTGAAAGGAAGGCAATGGGCTGTTTATTTCATCACTTTTAATAGATGATTATATTCGATTCGGAGGTGTTTATTTGATTTCTCATAAATCTGAAGCATAAGTTGTTTCAAAAGGTTTATGAACTTGGTTGAAAATCAATTAGACAAGAAAATAAAAGCTTTAAGATCCGATCGAGGTCGAGAATATTAATTTGATGAGTTTAGAAAATTATGTGATGAAAAAGGAATAGAAAGAAAATTATCTATTCTATATACTCCTCAACAAAATGGTGTTGCGAGAGAAGAAACGAACCCTACCGGAAATGGTTAGGTCCATGATGGCGCATGCTAACTTACATATCACTTTTTTGGAGTGATGCGTTGTTAATTTGCTGCCCGTATACTTAACCGGGTGCCTTCCAAATCGTTAGTTCCACTCCATATGAGTTATGGACAGGTAGAAAAAC
Organism: Eucalyptus grandis; assembly: GCF_016545825.1. Lineage (NCBI taxonomy): Eukaryota > Viridiplantae > Streptophyta > Magnoliopsida > Myrtales > Myrtaceae > Eucalyptus > Eucalyptus grandis. The sequence goes on along the minus strand of NC_052617.1, from coordinate 43,831,728 downwards.
CGGACTTAGGTTTTCTTAAATCATGGGGTTGTGCTGCCTATAATGAATCCTCTCACAAATTTGGGAAATATGGTCCCAAATGAAAGAAGAGTATTTTCATGAGATACTCCGAACACTCGAAAGGGTATGTGTTCGTAGGTGAGCAGGAAAGTGGGAGTATAACTGAATTTGAATAACGGGATGTCACATTCTTAGTGGATGAATTTCCTAAGAAGGGCGAAATAAAGGAATATTACTCCCTATTTGAAACCTTGGATCAAGATAATGATATTAGTGGAGTTCGTCCAAGTGGGAGTAATATGAGAAGTGATGAATTGAATTCAACTCATTCTCAATTACAACCACATGATGAGATGATATCGTCATTATCTAATCCGAGTGGGAGCATAATTGGGAATGATGTGCTAAGTGTACTATCTCCCATACGGCGAACAAGTCGCCACTTTTATAATTGCTCCACAAGATGAGGATGAGCCAAGAAATATTAATGAGGCTCTAAATTGCCCTAGTAAGGAAAAATGGATTTATGCAATGAAAGAGGAGATGGAGTCAATGAAATCAAACCAAGTCTGGGAACTGGTTGATCTTCCAAAAAGGACGCAGAGCTATTGGGAACAAGTGGGTTCTCAAAATAAAGCAAAAGGCTGATGGCTCGATAGAAAGCATAAGGCTCGCCTTGTGGCGAAGGGGTATAATCAATAGGAAGGAATTGATTATGAAGATACATTTTCTCCTGTAGAGGGATTTACCTCGATTCGCATTATTCTGGCAATAGTGGTTAGTATGGATCTTGAGTTATATCAAATGGATGTAAAGACTGCTTTCCTTAATGGAGAATTAGAGGAATAAATAAATATGGAACAACCTGTTGGTTTCATAGTGAAAGGCCAAGAAGAAAAGGTATGTCGACTTTGGGGGTCGATATATGGCCTTAAGCAGTCGTCAAGACAATGATATATACGTTTTCATAATGCCATAATGGCATATGACTTTACAATGATAGATGAGGATCATTATGTATATATCAAAAGATCCAAGGATCAATTCGTGATCATATCATTATATGTTGATGATATACTAATTGCCGGAAGCAATATGGAGCTAGTCAATACTGTCAAAAGTTGGTTGTCTTCCAAATTTTGAATTGAATGATATGGGATTGTAAACCCATTGACACTCCTATTGCAAAAGGTGAAGGATTGAACCATAGACTGTGTCCAAGGACTCCACAAGAAAAGGAACAAACGAAACATGTTCCTTATGCTAGTCTTTGTTGGGAGCTTGATGTACGCTATGATGTGTACAAGACCGACATATGTTATGCAGTTGGAATGGTGAGTAGATACCAATCCAATCCAGGTCAAGCACGTTGGAAAGCCGTTAAATGAATACTAAGGTATTTAAAGGGACTCGCTGATTATACGCCGAGTTATTATGGAAAGGATCTGCGACTCTAAGGCTATTCGATGTTGATTGGGGAGGAGATTTAAATAAAAGGAAATCTACCTCTAGGTTTGTTCTCTTACCGAATAATGGCACCATGTGTTGGAGCAAGAAACAAAGTGTATAGCCTTGTCCACGATGGGAATTGAGTTCGTGGCATTATCAACTGAAGAAAGATAAGAAAATGTTTGGCTTAAGAGATTTTTTGGATCATTTAGGTCTTATTGGAAGTGCTGCAGATTAATTGTTGGTTAATTATGATAGCCAAGCAGCAAAAGCGTACACCAAAGATCCAAAATATCATGGCAAGACCAAACATATAGATACTAAGTATAATTTTGTCATGAATATGATTGCACGAAAAGATGTGAACTTAGAGTACATACTACGTATAGAATGGTAGCAGATCCTATGACAAAGCCAGTACCTAGAGATGTGTTTTGTGGCCATATGAAATCTCTAGGACTGCGTAGAGGCTAATGTACTGAATATTATAATTTTCCCTAAGTGTTCACATATGATGAATTTATGTTTTTCATCATTAATGCCTATGAATCTTTGTTTGATCTTTATGCATCTTAATGCTCGGTGCATTACTTTAAGTTATGAGAAGTATGTCGGACGGATATAAGATTAGCCCACTCACACGGGTAATCGCCTCTATTTACTTGTGTGATAAATAGAGATGAGACTGTTTTTAAACTTATTATCTAGGTGATAATCGAGAGCTCAAGCTTAAAACACGTATGTCGCCTTAACTGAGTGTTAAGATGAGGACATAATTCTTACGATGTCCGAAAGTAAAATACCCTACATATTTTACTTTATCTGTCTAAGATGCCAGATGTAAGTTCTGATGATTTTTGTAAAAGAGTAGATATGTGAACTCAAGTTAGACATTGGGTATGTCTGAACTATCATCTGTACGGTATTGAAAGGTGTAGACATATGCTCCATGGGAAAAGAGTTAATACCGTAATACGTATTTCATACTACGTATGCATGAGACGACCAATAAGAGTGGCAAAAGTTTGATCTCAACTTTTATGTCGTGTGAGACTCTTGAGGAAAAGAGTTCCTCAATTTTTAGTCCCCTCATGACTCTTACTTATTCTCAAGATTTCTATTTAGTGTTTGCTATCTTAGGATGTTACCAATGGTCATGAGTTTGATTCGATCTAATGGGACATTTCTAGAAAAACAAGCTGAACTGAAATTGAGAGTTTGAAGGAAAGAGGAAGATCGATTTTTGGAGAATCACATTGTAGTTTTGTATTCACCGGTTAACCAATTATGACTGTCTTTGGGATAATCATAATTGTGAATACAATATATATATATCATTGTTTGAAAGAGATCAAGAGAGATATAAATGTGATCGATCGATCTGTGATATCGCATACTAAATCTACTCGGGATGTGATGCCCATTATGAGCGCTATATATTCCTAACGTATGTATAGCAACGAGCTCTCAAAGTATGTTGGTCGCACGGATTATTTACCTGGTATGAATGTTGAAGAGATGTAAAGAGAATTTTTCTCATTCGGCCACCATGTGCGAGTGGGAGATGATGGATTTAATTGGTGATGGGCTTAAGGCCCATCCGCCCATGCTGGGCCCAAAAGCCCGGCCCACGGGAATAGGGCCCGTGGATGGGGGAAGGTATAAAAGGGAGGAGAGAGAGAGATGGCATCGGTTGGAACGTACGTACGCTTTTCTCCCACGCGCGTTCTCTCTCTCCAAAAGACAAAAAGAAAACAGTAAAGCGCAAACGGCGACACCGTCTTCCCTTCAAGGCGAATTGACATTATCGGATCAGAATTTCTTCCTCTTCTTCAACGTTGGTGTCTAATCTGTTGCTAACAAGGTACGCTCGAATCCGTGGTGTGCTTTAGGATCGGTGATACGTGGTTTTCCGGGTTTCGCTTCCGCATTGATTTAGGGGTTCGATTTAGTGTCGAATGATCAGTAATTCCCAACAGATGTAAAGTTTTTATAACATATATTTGAAGAGCTTAAAGTGAATTAAATGGATGGGAGTGAATTAACCTATGAGTCAAGTCGTATGTGAATCAGGTATAGAGCAGGTTAGATATTGGTTATCAAATTTATATTGCATGAAAATGATTTAAAACGGGTTAAATAAATTAATATGGGTCAAATCATTTTCAATCGACTCATCGATTTGACGGCCTTATAAATGAGTTATGAGTCGAAGAGGCCCTCCAATAAGCCGGAAATTTTGTGGGTATGTCCATATTGTCGTGCAAGGCGTGTTGTACTCGGGTTGGTTGGGTCTGGTTTCAGTTTTCAAAATGATACGGTCCATTTCTTGTGGGTAAGATGTTCGGCGATTGTTGGGTTTCAGAAGCATCCTCTGTGTTCCAAGAGGATTTCGGGGCGAAAACAATTTGAATGGAGCGTGAGCTTTTTAATCTGCTGGGTGAATGAGTAGATGGCGCTTTCTCATCTTTCAAGGCTTTGAAACCCGATCCTTCCCAATTACTCCACTGAGAAAGCGGAGACATTGGACGTGGTATAGTATATACTTCTTCGATCAAACATCGGACAAAGTTGTGAACAGAGAGCCTCGCGTGGCTTCGAAGGGCGTGTCTCCAAAAATGCTTAGGATGCCGAAACTTGTTGCGTTTCGATGGGACTTTAGTGGCGCAACTGCAGACACACAGGAAAGACCAAAAAAAAGGCTGAGTGAAAAACACCCAACGCGCCTGCAAAAATCTGTCCCCCCACCACCACCCCCTCCCCCACTAAAGCTCGCCTCATCACATCAAAAATCTTATTTACTGTGAACGTGATGGAGTGCATCTTTTCCCCCTTTTCCCTCCATTACCCGCTTGAAAATCTCAGATGGGGTTAGTAGCGTGCGTGACTGCAAGGGCCAACGTGCTGGTAACGCAGAGCGAGGCCCGCAAGAGTCTCCTAGTCCTCGCGGCTTCGTCGTCCCCTTCCTCACTGTGCCCCAAAGTGCTTTTGAAAGTTAGCGGGCGGGGGGCCTCCTTTTCTCTTTCGGCATGTGACGGAAAGGATTGATTGAGTGCGGACAGCATATTCCGGAATAGCGAAAGTCGAGCTTCATTCGAGCAACGTGAATTCGATTTGACCCCATATGAAACTGCAATCATTTTTCTGTCTATTACAAAGAGGAAACCAGCCCCTCGCCCCATATCGGTCTGCGGACATGAGCGGAACGTCCCCATATGAAACAGCTTCGCGATCAAAAGTTACATCTAATGATTATTGAAGCGAACCCCTTATGACCCGGCATCTCATGTAAAGTAAATGGAACTGAACAGGGAGAGCGCTCCTCGTTTTTCGAGGACATAAATGTATAACGGCACGTCGTGAACACAAAAAAGAAAGAAAAAACATAATCTTGCTTAACACGGTACAATTCATGTACTTCTTTAGCCATTAGAAAGCTAGGGTTACCCTCGCTTGATGAACAACATCATAATGCTTCATATGATTCCGTACATAAGCTTAGATCTATCTTTAGCTTAATGCAAAAGCCTCCTCCTTTGATAAATCATGCTACCCTCTAATCTACGATCTTAGGATTTTTTTTCCTCTTTTTTATTCCTTTTTTTTTTTACGCGAAATATCTTTGCACAAAGTCTAGATTCACGGTTCTTTGTTGGGTACGGGTATGAAGAGATTGTAGGCTGGGGCCACCGCTTTCATCATCATAGCCATTCGCCCCGATCGGAGACCGGTCCCACAAAGCTTTTTTGGGACTTATGAAGTGGGTTTAAAAAAAAAAAATAGGGAAAAAAGCAGGAGAAAATCATGAAAGTCTTTTGATCAGAATAACCATGATAATATGCTTTTAGAAAGAACAGATTTTTTTTCTTGAAAAAAAAAAATTGGGAGTGGGCTCGCATCGTCATCATCACATTACCTTTATTTTTAGTGCCGACATATTCTTAATATCTCAATTCCTCTGCCCTTATTTTCTACTTTAATTTCTGATCTAGCAATTAGCATGATTTCTATTCTTTTCTTTTCTTCGGAAATATTATTCCAATCTTAAGAATTTATTCCACCAACCACAAAGAAAGGGTTTGAACACCGAGATGTTCAAAAGTTAGAATAAATTATTCAAACATTTGAAAATTGCTTTGACAAAGTATTTGGGAGATGAAGCTTCTTCCGTGTTTGTCAATGCAATTACTGTGTTTTTTTCTGCTACGGTATTCTTTGTTTGGTAAGTCTTTTCCTAAGTCACTGGTGTATGTTTGGAAGTTACATTGAGAGAGACCGTTTGCATCGCGGTGCACTGGGCTTATGTAAACACAAGGTTGAGCAATCAATTCTAGAAGGCGGCCGTTCTTTATATATATATTTCCTCCTTTGGAATTTTTGTAGTAATAATTAAAAAAAAAAGAGTTGAATTAGCTCAAGTTAATGGATTTTATGAATAATATATTTTTTTAATGAATTCGATGCATCTTTTACCATAAGCTTTCTTATCGTGAGAGAAAAAAACAAACTATTTAGGTGAGGAAAGTCTCTCTCTCTCTCTCTCTCCTCTGCTAGCCTTCTCTCTCTTCTGCTAGCCTTGGATTCATGTGAGACAATCGACTGCCAAAGCATATGAAGTCCCATGAACCACGAGAAAATATTCAGTGGTACGTGCGCGCCACGTCATCCATTAACCTGGTGCGCACATATCACTCAGATATCGACACTCAAATACATGTCAGAAACACAAAGTAGAATTATATGCGTGGTATCATTGGAATCCAATATTTGTTCATGATGGAAAAACGCCCACTTCAAAGTCCTTAAATTTACACATCTCGAGATTTTATTTTTTTGGGTAAAATACTGAATTATAGTCAAATATAAAAAAATTGATAAAAAGTCACAAACTTATCATATAGTTATCAATTTAATTATAAATCTATCGTTTATGTTAACTGAATCATAAATACTTTGACAACTTCCAATATAGTATTCCCGCCTAATCTTGATCGAAAATCGTTAACGTAGATATCGGTCAGCTTATGTGGCATGGCTAACATTAATGTGAATGCTTTTTTAAATTATTTTAATTTTTAATTCTTTTTTTTCCTTTTTTTTTTATAGTTTCTCATTGCTAGCCATAGGCTATGGCTGGCGAGGGCTAGTTATAAAATCATCTATATTAATGCCTCGCCCATGCCACATAGGTCGACTTGATGTCCATATTAATGATTTTCAATTAAAATTGATTGAAATATTAAATTAACAAATTGTCAAGAGATTTGAGAGTTGATCAATACAACTGTAAAGTTTATAATTAAATTAAACGCCATACGGAATTTTGAACAATTCTCGTTAAACATATACTCAAGTGTCTATTATCATTATAGCTTCGCACGCATTGTGCGTAAGTGTGATTCGATATGGATTTAAAATAATATTGAGAAAAAAAATAAGGATCTGAATTTGGAATGAGAGAATATGTTATCGTAAAAACAGGTCGAATCCTACTTATCAATGCTACGTGGAAAACGATCATCAAATTTGGTATATATATGGCCGCAAAGGTTGACGCCCGCCGTGCCGTCGCCGTCACAGGGATTCCATTTACATGTTGCATACGCCAGGAAAAAACACATGGCGGAACAGAGACGCTGCCCCACGACAGAAGAAAAGAGCGAGGAAAAAAATTAGTAAAAAGAGAACCTCAAATTCGACTTTCTTCCCGTGTTGTTTACTAAACTAAAGCTAGGAATTTTCCTCAGCAGCGCAGGACGAATCGGCCCGATTCCTTGATTGGCTCTCCCCCTGTCAATTTTTTCTTTGCCTTTTAGATTTTTCCTACGACGACGACGACGAGGAGGTCGAAGTGATGGAGACCGAAAGGGAACCACCCCGCCTTATCTTTTTTTTCTGCGAAGACTGAGGCCACAATTTTATATATCTTTTTTTTTTTTAGGTCTTTTTTGGAATGTATTAGCTCGACCGGCTAATTAGGAAAATTTCAAGCGCCCTCAAGTCAAATCGAGGGGCCGCGTGAGCATCCTTTCGGTGTTGTAATGACGGTTTGTAAATTAGCTAACCTTATGATACCACATCTCCTAAAAGTGCAGCACTCTCAAAAATCACGGCAATTATTACGATTTTTTGTTAATATCATGAAAAATCTCAAAATTGATATGTCTATAACATTTATCTTAAATTGATGCACATGTGTTAAATTTTGTTACCGTTGGTGGATATATCATTTTGGGGTTTTATTTTTTGTTTGTCACAATTATATCAACTTGCGAGTTTTCATGATATTAATTTTATTTAACAAAAACCAATGAAAGATAATTTTTTTTTTAAATATACTAGTTTGAGTTTTTGGCATTTAGAATAAATTTATCAAATGGATAAAATTTGTCACAGACATATTAATTTAAAGTTTTTATAATATTAACCTTATAACTTTTGAGCGGTTTATCAAATACCTTCTTAAAAACTGCAGCACCCATGAACCACCCCGTGATTGACTTTTAGTCGAGGTTGGGAAGACCGCGGTCGACCGCACGGGGGATAGGAAACGTAGTTTGGCCACAAACTAGCTAATCTCGAAAACACAATCTATCCATAATTCCATGAAAAAATTCGTCATTGCAAAGAGAGCACACCGGCGTTTCTCAGACGCGCGCCAAGGCGTAGATCACCTAATGATCAACTTCGGGTCGGACAGAAGCGCGTGATCAAGCACAGCATGTCCCGCCACATCGCTGTTAATGATTAGATTGAGTACTTGTCTTCCCCATATTCTCACCGTCGCTGGAGGCGGGCACCGCGGCGGAAACTTCCGAAAACCTCCGCCAACCAAGTGCCAACAAGAATAGCCGATTGAAAATAAGTACCAATAAAGAATCATTCCCACCAAGTACGAGCCAACCACCCTCCTCGATTTCGACAGATATCGGAGGTTGAGGCTTCTCTTAAGTAATGTCGAGCGACGCTTCCTTTGTCTCGATCGTCTTCGCAGCGTTCCCTCCTCCTGCCGCCCCACGGAATGATCGTGCTCGACAAGTCGCGGACGAGGGACAAAAACTTGCGATCTTTTCTTTATCCTAAACGTCCAAAAATGCGGTTGGAGATGATAGTCACTGGGTTTCGATTAATTATAATGGAACTTCTCCATGTCTTTTTCTCTTACTTTTCCCATTTCCGAAGTTATCTAGAATTGGGCGAGTTGGGTCGGAAGAGGTTCGATTCCGTCCTAGAGTACCAACATATTACTCTCCGACATAATGGACTTAAGGATTGCTCTGAATACACACGAATGATATCGGTGGGCTCCGTTTTGTCTTGCGAAAAAAAAAGAGTAATATAGAAAATATTTTTCTAAAATGACCGTTATTATTGCTCAAAATAATCAATCAATAAAAAATTCATTTCGATGATGATTTATGTCTAAAATCTTTATAAACGATGAAAATATTTTGAGTTTGATTCATTTTTGTAAATGATACAAAAGATCGTTTTCGGGAAAATGTTTTTTAAACTATTTATTTTTCTCAAAACAAATGGAATCTAACTTTAAGGGCTAATATTTTTTTTCCATGTGGGACTTTAACTCAAATCATTCTCTATTTTCCTGTTGTTCTCCTTTCTCCGCATGCTGTGCTTCCAAACTTTCAAACGATTCAACTCCTAATCAATCCCATCAAGTCACACTTGTCCCTTTAGATTGAACATAATCGTAGCATTCATGTTAAAGGACATCAAAAATAACTCTAGCAAAGTTTTCTTTGTTGTGACTCGATTGTCAATCAAACTTTATTGATCAACAATTTATTTTTGAGTCTTAAACAAGCTCAACGATCCCTCTGGCTTATTTTGGTTTCCTTAATTTATGTCTAAATATCTTAGGTCGCTTATTTATGAAGTATTTTTAGGTTTTGTATTCACTTATGGATTTATGTTTTGAATTTTATTTTAAAGAACATTTTATAGTTACGACCATATTAGTGTTTCTAGCCTTCCTTCTAGATTTTCGAGTATTTCTTCTAGATTGATTTTGATATTTTCATACAACAAGTTCCGTCTAACAAGGTTCAAAGTCTATACATGACAATTCAAAATAGGTGACCTCCTCATGAAAACTCGACCGTCCCGTCTTTGCCCATTTTTTCCGCCACGAAAATTTTGCTGAACTTTATTTAAAGTCAGTCAAAACCTCAAAAGTCATCGAAAGATGAGTTTCGTCTGCTCTTTTTTTTCAAAAGTTCGGCTGTATTTGATGCGACTTCCGTTCATACTGTGGAATTTAAGATTTGGATTTTATAAATACCTAAAAACATTTCAAAGTGCATATATATATTGCCACGCAAAATTATTTAAACATTTTTAATTTTTAAAATATTTATATTAATTAATGTCTGGCTAAAAGTTGCAAACACCCCTTTAAAAAAAAAAAAAAAAAAAAAAAAAGAAGCGAAAATAGGCAGTCACAATTTACGGGGTTTCAAAACCCAACCCAAAAATTACTTCAGCCCAGAAGTTGACTCCAACGGCTATTGCATGTTGCTTTCTGCATCTCCTCGCAAAAAGCTATTACTCTAGCTTAATAATAGCGAAATTGAAAATTCACTTTTTAAATTTAGAATTTTGAAATTTTCGATATGTTTGCAAATAATCAAAAAGGTCTCCTTTATAAAGTTATATAACTGATTCATAAATTTTGACCAATATAAAATGTGGTGCTTTAACTTTATTCCATCGTGCAATGTCTTGGACTTTAAAATTGTTCATTATGATTTTAAGATTTTTGATACGTGTTCAATTTAATCTTTGAGATGTATGAATATGTTCAATGCTATCATTCTATTAATTTAAGTTTATGGATAGTATTGAATGTTTTCATACAGTCTACAAACTAAATTGAATATATACAAAAAACCCACATATTACATTGCATGTTGAGTTAAAGTTCATAAATCATTTATATCATTATCTCTGAAAATGAAAAGCAACAAAAGGAGTGTATTTTGTTTATTTAAAAGGGAAAATACCACCAAGAACCCTAAACTTTGCCCAGAGTGATAAATTTATCCAAATTTTTTTTGTAACATGAAAAATCCCAAACTTTGCAAACCGTGACACATTTAGCATTTTCGTCTTACTCTTTATGTTTTTTCTCTTTTATTTTATTTTCTTCTCTCATCCTTCCGCCGGTCATGGCAGAGTCGACGGAGGGAAGCCGTCATCTAGCAAGGGTCGCCCTCGCCAGCTCCGCCATGGTTGGTGGAGGGAAGAAAGAAGAAGAAGAAAAAAAGAAAAAAAAAATTAAAAGTAAAAAGACCAAAATGGTTATATGATTTAGAGTAAATGCGTCAAATGAAAGTTTAGGGTTTTTTGTGTCGCAAAAAAAAAATTGAAATAAATGTGTCACGGTTAGTAAATTTTGGAATTTTTTATGTCATTAAAAAAAGTTTGGGATAAATTTGTTACTTTGGACAAAATTTGAGGTTTTTGGTGGTTTTTTTTCCTATTTAAAAAAGAGAAACGCGACTATAAAGCTAGACTCCGAATTAGATTTTTGGCAAATATTAAATGGGCAGATCACACGAAACGGGACCCAAGGTCTAGATCGGGCAAAGCATCGCCTCAGCAGCTGCGGTCAAGATCGGGCAACAAAAGGGGATGGCGTTCCATTCATGCGAAATGCACGTTGTCCCGACGACGAGTGAGATAGATCCCCCACTCCTCGACCCGCAATAAACAACAAAAAGGGGGTATTGCACCGACCAAACAGGGTCAGGAGTTTTGGGCCCTATGGACTTTTCTCCCTTTTGCGATGGAGATTTTGTTTATTGTTTCTTAGCAAGATTAAGGGGGAAATCTACGTAAGCCCTCCTCACAACGATGCTGGCTTTCAGATTCGATTGCGTTCTGTGCTTATAATTTAGAGCTTTCGGCGTGCCCCTTCTTTTTAATATTCCTTTGAGCAGACTTAAGTTTGCCGTCTTTGACCTCGAAAGCAAATCGCGGGGAGCTCTGACGATCGAGAATACGTGAATTCGGTCCTTATTTTTCGACCAAGGCGAAAGACGCGAATGGTCCAATGTACGCATTGAATGCGATTTACCAAAAGAGAAAAAAAAAAAAAAATCAAGACAGTTATGCAGTAAGTCACGAAAGATGTCGCAACGATGCATTTGAATTCTAAATATTTTATTTCGAGCATTTCTATAATTCGCGGTTTCGATGTATTTGAGCCCTCCTTAACTTAGTCAATGTAAGACTGTAAGTGGACGGAAAATGTCACCAGGGGTCTTTTATTATCAAACATATGGCCTTTTTCAGTTTGCTAAATCCTAACCGAGTAAATGAAACGATTAAAGTGACAATTGCGATCAATTTTATGATTCACGTGCATTACGATGACAAGTTTTAAGAATCTTGTTCTACCATCTTAAATGACTCAACCACGAAAGAACAATGATAGTTTGGAGGCAAGAATATCGCCTATACTTAAGATTGAGAAAAATTATCATGTGAATTTGTTGCATAAAGTTTGAGTCTAGGATTATTGGGGGAAATTGTTTGATCAATTTTAAACTTATTGCACAAATGTTAATTCGGTTATAAAACTTTTCAATTTTGTCAATTTAGTCTCGCATCTTTATACAAAATTCAAATGTAATTATTTCGGTCAAATTTTACTAGAAATTACTCGCATGTAGGATGTCCGGAGATGACTAGACCATCGCGCCAACATCTTCCGGTGAAAATTTGTTTGAATGGTTATATTGAAATTTATTGCAAAAATTTAGGGCTAAGTTTGTAAAGTTTAAAAGTTTATTACATAATTAGCATTCGTATAATATATTTATGAGTCAGTAGGTAACTTTCCCATATTTGTTGAATTAGATAGGTTTACTTCCACAGGTTCAACAAATCTATGTATAATGTCATGGAATATCAACGACGATAATTTATTGCAACTACCCATCAACCGTTCCTTCTGTTATCGAGCGAAGGCCATTTGTCATTTCAAATTCGATATTGTAAGTGTTGCTATTTATCGCATCTATTTATTACACCCTCCATTGGAAAGCAACCTCAAAGCAGTTTCAACTTCAGAATCAAACCACAAAATTCCAACGACGTCCAATGTTGTTATAAAAGGAACGATAACCGCAAATTATCGTGCAATAAATAAAATGGTAATTTAAGAAGTACAAAAAATAATCGTATTTTCACATAAAATTCTCATAAATTTAACGTCAAATGAATCTTCTCCATTTTACAGCGTTGTAAATTCATTTCCTAAAGTCATGCAAATCATATTTTCTCTTGTTATATTTTGCCCATTTTTGCACACGAACTTTGTGTGCCTTTTTGTTAATATCAGTAACGCTCATTAGGAAGAGAACATCTCAAAAGCCCAACGGTAAAAAAAATAAATAAATAAAAAGAAAGAATGAAAAGCATGCAGTTATTTCTCGAGATGTTCCTCTATGTATATATAATATAACGAAAGTTATTTAAATTGAAAATGTTATCACAAAATTACTGTTCAAGTGTATCTTTCGATGAACATCACTTCTCTAATAAATGGTCAATCCAAGCATTTACTTATTTATAAACGGACCACAAAAATCGTGCAAACTGATTATGGCATTTTAAAATTTAGGAAATCTTCGGCAGATGATTTTGTCAAGTAACATAATTATACGCATTACACTTTCAATCAACAGTTTCCTAACAACTTCCAATCAAAATGGACACCTCCTTTCCTATCGGTTTAAAAACTAATTTATCCAAAATAATTACACGACTCCAAATGATGAGTTGCAACGTCGGTTCGGGAATTCTGCGAAATTAGTTTTTTCTTTAAATTTTGACGTCAATACTTAACACAAATCTTAAAAAAATATAACTAGTCAAATGATCAATCGTCAATCAGAAAAAAAGTTAAAAGTAAGATTCATGCATCATCTAAATCCAACATACTGAAAATTTTGAAATTATATAATGCATTTGGTTCGTAGATAGTAAATGATTTGAAAAATATATTTCTAAAAATAATCTATTTCATTGCTTATATAAACGAACGAATGAAAATATTTTTATCATATATGAAAATATATAAAAATAAATTACCGTCGATAATAAAAATATTATTTACCAATTAATCATTTTAGGGATATAAATCATCATTTTTCTTGAGGCGTTGAAAAAAAGTTATACGATCCGCTCGAGTGTGTTATTTGAGGAATACAAATGATTAATTTTCGAAATACATTTTTCGCACCATTCATACGGGACGTTGAAGAAAAGCTATATACGATACGCCTGATTATCATAGAAATTTCCGTCTACGATGGACTGAAGATCTTGTTTGGGCGCGCGACCTCACCGCACGACAGCTGGGCCCATACCGACCGTCCGATCATCATCATCAAGGTCTCAGCGACTACACCCGGATACCCACGCTCACGCGTCACGCCCATTGTGGACCGTTCATTTCCCCGCCCATTCCCCAGTCCGTACCTGCGAAACACGCTTGAAGATCAGCCAAATAGACACATCAGATCTTCCCTCCGACTCCAGCATTACCCCCACCGGCTATTCGTATTCACCGAAAACCCCAACTCCCAACGGCTAAATAAAGCACTCGGCCCTCGGGGGTAGTATCGGGATATCGGCTGTGCAGAGTCTGCAGACAGCGACCCCACCTCGAGCTTTTAATTCCGAATGACTGTAATGTCGGACAGACCTCCTCAGAGTCCTGTCCTTTATGGTCTTTTTACCCTCCCCCTTCTCTCTCTCGTCTTCTTCTCTCTCTCTCGTCTTCGAGCTTGTTTTCCTCCTTCCTCGGGCTTTGAATTGAGCTCCTTCCCTCTCTCTCTCTCTCGTATTTTAAAGCTCTGGCTTTTCTCGCTTCCAGAAAATAACGAAGCTCATTTAATATCGTCTCCGCTTTCGAAGAGCCAGGCTTTCATTGGGGCGGAAGAACGGTTGAGTTGGTTGTAGTATATCAACAAAGATCAGCTAATAAAGTCTTGGAAACACCTGCCGAAAAGAGAGATTACGTCGGTCAAAGAGAGATCTTTACTTATCCCCTTCCTTCCTTCCTTCCTTCAGATATACGTTTGAAAGGTATGTTCACGCCTGGAGACTCGCTATTACCCCCTCCCAAAAGTCTCTTCTCTTCATTTTTTTGGGGAAATATTTGGGTTGAAATTTTCAATTATTGGGTCTTTTTTTTTTTTTTTAAATTTAATGGTCGTCGTGAGAAAATGGGAGGTTCACGGTCTGACATGAGCATGTTTTTCTATTCACGGCCGCTATTATGAAAACGTGTGGGGGTGTTCCTCACCTTGTTGCAGTTCTTCTTCTTCTTCTTCTTTTGACATTTCCCGTCTTCATAAGAGATTGCCCAGTACGGGTTTTTAGGGGGTTTTAGCGATTTTTGAACTCTCGCGAGGTAAAGTTCGTTGCTTTTTGGTTCTTCTTATCCTGGGTTGCTTTTGCCTGCGGTTCTTGGTTTTTGTGGTGAATGAAGGAGCCTTTGACCGTGCCTTTGGTTTCGTTTCCACTTTTTTTGGGGTTGGGGGGTGGGCGGGCGTTCCTGTTTTCTTCCTTTTTCTCCTTTTTCTCCTATTTATTTTCAATTTTTGAGCTACGCTAAACTGTCTTGCTCTTTTCCATTTCTTCCTCATGCTCTCTGGTGTCTTTTCTATTTTTAACTTTGGTCTTTTGGGTACTGCCCTATTAGCACTTGCTTTTATTCTGTTTCGTAGTTCTTCATAATTTTTTTTTTCGCAGGGTTAGATTTCTTTTTCGTTTGTGGTTTTGATGTTTTGGGGTTTGGTTGCAGGGCTTGAGGCTTCTATTGGTGGATGTTACGATGTTACATCATTTTAGTTATTGAGATTGACGTTTCAATGAAGTCAGGTTGAGATACAGAGAGAGCTTCGAATTTCTGCAGCTACTCGAGGTATGGTATGTTAAAAGGTCTCCATTGGAGGCTTGGACATTCTTATTTGGAACTAATTTTTTATGTACCTACCGAACTCAGCAATGAATCTATGAGTTTTTGCGTTAGTTGGGACTACTGCGTCTGCTCTAGCGTCGTGATCCACTTGCCGTCGCGGTCTGAAATTCTATAACATGGTTTTTTTTTTTTGTTATTTTGCGGAGCTTTTTAGATTCTTTGTTTAAGTGGTCTGGTTGGAAGTTTTCCATAATGAAACTTGTAAGAATTTGGCTCTGCCAATGGACATTATCGAGAAAGGGGCTGTTTTTGGGTACATGAATTGGGTCTTCATTACCGCAATCCGTTGATGGAAGCACTTAGTTTTAGAAGACGAAAAATTACTTTCCATTGGTCATTTTGGAATACTGTCTCTGTGTAGTCCAGTCTATTCACAGATTATCAAATGAAACTCCTTGCTATTATTGGTGCGCAGTAGACGGTATTTGGCTAATACTGGCCATAAGAAACAACTTTCCACTAGATGGGGACGGATAAATAACTTGCATTATTGTAGTTTTGACTT
Source organism: Eucalyptus grandis (assembly GCF_016545825.1). NCBI lineage: Eukaryota > Viridiplantae > Streptophyta > Magnoliopsida > Myrtales > Myrtaceae > Eucalyptus > Eucalyptus grandis. Next base: position 43,815,757 of record NC_052617.1, on the reverse strand, counting down.
CATTTGGTGATGAATAGTCATTTTGAAAGTTTTGGGAGTTAATGATGGTCCTTTTTTTTTTTTGTTCCTCTTGCTGTGGAATGAGAGCTGTAGCTGAAAATTTGGTTGAAAAGTTGGTCCCTGATTTTTTGCTTCGTGGTCCGGTCATCTAGCTTGTGTGGGCCTTTGCGATCGTGGTTCTGAATAAGTTGCCTTTTTATACATGTGATGAGTACTGATAGATTCTCAAATGAGACAGCAGTGAGTCCTCTACTACACAAAATTGCCTCCTTTAGAAATTCCTTTAGAAACCACTGTTGTGGTTTCATGACCTGTGGAACAACGTTGAATATTCCGTTAAGATGAATGAGATTTGAGATTTCACTGCGGTGGGTCCTGGTTATTTTAAAGCAAATAGGCACTAGCTGTGGTGTAACAGCACTTCTGCCCATGTGATAGTGTCAATGGAAAGAAAATGGGCTTCTTTTTTTATTTTGACTTGCGATTGGGTTAATTTAGGAGAGAGATTTGCATTGTTGGAAGCCTGTGCATTTGTGAGACATGCAAGTTTTACTACCAAAGTTTTAGAAATAAATTTTGTCAATATTTCTCCGGTCAAGGTGCTCTTAAGCGACCGGGGATTTCTGGGACAACTATACTTAGACTTAAGAAGATTTTCTTTGTTGATAATTGGTATGTAATAAAATATAAGTTGTGCTGTGTATGATCTATAGTGCAACAAGCTTTGAGCCTGTCTTGGATCTACTGCGCTCAAGCTTTCCTTCAACTACTACGTATCCATACTTCTTTTCTTTTCCCTGTCCAAATCTACTTTTTTTCTTTTTCAAGAGGAAGGATATCATATAGTGAAACAAATATTGTCCTCTATCAATGGCCTCAATCTAAGTGTAAAGGCATCTGCTTTTCTCTTTCTTCAGCAAATTCATCATCACCTCTCTTTTCCTTTTTTGCTCTATGCTTTAGAGAAACTAATGTGTTTTGTTCACTCATTCACAATCATAATCATCATCCTCTTCTTCTGTGGTTTTCCCTCTTAGATGGATTCCGTTAAGAGGTCTTCAGTAACTCCATCAAAAAGTAGGTTGGCGCGTACGTTTGCAAAAGTTCTTCATATTCGCGTTGCTACAGGGATTGCCCCAGATGATGAAATTAAGAAGCCTAAGCCTCATAAGGTGGTCAAGGATAATCAGTTGAAGGATGATCTCGACAGTGGTTCTTTTGATGACGAGGAAGATGAAATTCATGATAGAGAGGCTTTAGAGGCTCTTCTTGCTAAAATATTTGCCAGCATTTCTTCTGTTAAAGCTGCATATGCCCAGTTACAGTTTGCGCAGTCCCCTTATGATGCTGAGGAGATTCAGTCCGCTGACAAAATGATTGTTTCCGAGTTGAAAAAGTTGTCTGAGTTGAAGCGATGTTATGTGAAGAGACAGTTTGATATTTCGCCAGAGACCACAATGGTTCTGGCTGAAATCGAGGAGCAGAAGTCTCTTGTGAAAACATACGTAATAATGCGCAAGAAGATGGAACTTCAGCAGAAAGTCAAGGACTCTGAAATTGCATCTCTTAAACAGAAGCTGGAGTCGTTAAACAGCCAAAACAGATTGACAGAGAAGAGGTTAAATCAGAGTGGCCCCTTGTATGTTCTGGATAATCTTCACCTCTCTGGCCTCAGTCCTAACCACTTCGTTACTGTACTTCGCCATGCTGTAAAGTCCATTCGGGGCTTCGTAAGATTGTTGATCGACGAGATGAAATCTGCCGACTGGGATGTCGATGCAGCGGCCAGTGCAATAGAACCAGGAGTCGTTTACGGGAGACCGGATCACAAGTGTTTCGCGTTCGAGTCCTTTGTTTGCCGGGAAATGTTTGACGGATTCCAATTCCCCAACTTTTCCCTTCCCAATGAGTCTTTGCCTGAGAGGAGAAGATTGCGGCAGGTCTTTTTTGAGTGGTTTATGGAGTTAAAGTCCTCGAAGGTGAAGGATCACTTGGCCCAGAAACCGAGATCGACGTTTGCGAAATTCTGTCGGGTCAAGTACTCGCGACTCATCCACCCCAGAATGGAAATGGCTTTCTTTGGCAACACGAGCGACCGGAACCTTGTGAGCGCGGGCGAATTCCCGGAGACCACGTTCTTCGCGCAGTTTGCGGAGATGGCGAAGCGGGTGTGGCTCCTTCACTGCCTGGCCTTCTCGTTCCAGCCAGAGGGCACCATCTTTCAGGTGAGCAAGGGGTCTAGGTTCTCGGAAGTGTACATGGAAACGATTGCGGAAGAGGAAGCGTTCAACACCACGGAGTACGATCCGAGGGTAGCGTTCACGGTAGTCCCAGGGTTCAAGCTCGGTAAAACGGTCGTACAGTGCCAGGTCTATCTATTGAACAACTCCAGGTCAAGGTGAAATCTTGATTATGGATCCAGCTGTGGGAACATATTAGTCTTATGTATTATGATGCTCCTCCATAGTTGTCAGATTCCGTGTCCCCCAAAAAAAACAAAAAAGACATCAGCGATTGAGCTGGAAGCCATAGAGCGTCTTCATTTTTCTTTAGTACTTTTTAGGAGTACCAGAGAAAAATCAGACGGGGGCTGACTGGCTGCACATTTGTTGTGGGGACTCTCAAAACTCTGGTCACTGGGGGCATTTTGTCGCTTTGCTTTTGGCCCTCGTCTGGGAGAAAGGGAAAGCGCGCTTGGACCTGTGGATGGTGGAGCAAGAGAATCTTTTTCCTTTTGAATCATTTATATATTAAAAAGGATTTAGATCTTGAATGGACCGTTCATGTGACATGTCCCACCCTTCCAAAATTTTGTTAATATTAATTTAGCTCCATGGGAGGGATGGTCCTGGATGTTGTTGTAGGGGTACAACCTTGAATTTCCCTTGTTTGTCCATGATGTGCCTGTATAAAAAGTTATGTATAGCGGTTGGGCTGTTTCTCTTATCGTTTATTCGAAGGCTATTTTTGAGCTTTTGCATTATGTACCGGTGCCTCTAATCCATGTAGGGTTTCCCGGCAGCAGGCTGTCTCCAAGCTTTTGCCCACTATGGTCTCTTACCATGCCATTGGCAATGATTTCTTCCTCACGTTACGTTTCGGGACAACGCGGTTTTCGTCACGCGGGCTTTGTCGGTGGGTCGATACTAAATTTTGGATTTCTTGGGTAGTTAGATTGAACAATCGTGAATGGACGGCCACATGTATGAAAACACGAGAGAGGAGAGGGGTACCTGGGGAGTGGGGACATCATCGGATTGTGTGGAGATGACGCCTTTATCGGGCGGCGTTTTTAGCGTTATTGTCAGGTTCTTGGGGCATGGCCTCGGGCCTCAGGCCACGTCGATTCCTCTTTCTCTTTCCGGGTCCCCCGGATTGGAAGGTTAGGTAGATGTGGGCGGTGTAGGGCGGACCCATCGCGATCGCATGTAGTGCTGATTTTATTAATTAAGGTTGGTCCATCATCTCGGCCATCCGTAAGTCAAAGGGGGGGGGGATGGTTTTCCTCTTGCAGGAAAAGTCGGATCGGTTGTGGACCGGGACACGATTCGTCACGATGAAGGCTCGATTCCTTTGGCGGGCTCCGATGCCGAACCCATCGTCCTTGCTCTCTACATCGCCAGCCAGGGATGCTCGGCGCCTCCTGGGGTCATGATTTTGTCGCTCGTTAAAGAGATGATGCATTCTTCCGTTTGTTTGGTGAAAAATAAAATGATTTGAAAGAATATATTCTTAAGAGTGATTGCATGAAAATATTTATTGATGAAGAAAATATTTTTTATTGATTAATTATTTCAAACAATACAAACAAAATATTTTTCAAAATTTTCATTTATTACGAAATAGACGGAGCATATCGATTCAAAATCTTATTTAAAGAGAAAGATATCAAATATCTGGAGTTTCTTTTTGTATATTATATGGATGATTCGATCCGCAAGGACCATGATTGTGAATTTTTTGATCGTCTTTCTCCGAGTAAGAGACAAAACATAATTAACTTGAATTCGTGACAGCTATTCAAAATCTTAGTTAAAGACTGGATTTGTTATCTCATGTTTACCTTTTGTGAAAAAATACCAATTGAAGTGGAGGGTTTCTTCAAACAACAAGGAGCTGGGTCAACTATTCAATCAAATCACTACTTGCAAAAGCTTGTTGGAGCAAGAAAAATTATTAAAAAATTATAAAATGTCCACGGCTAGATAATTAGTGTTTACGTTAGTAATTTTCGTTTAAAATTGGCTAGATAAACTTAATTGATATCAATGTGAAAATGTGTATGATTAAATTGGTATAATTGAAATGTTTGATATTAAATTGGTATAAATATAACAAGTTTATAATTTTTTTGGTGCTTTTCTCAAAAGTAATCATTGGCATGGTACAACTGGCCCATCGCATGAAGAGACGAGATTTCATACATTTTACATAGGCCTATTTTTCCATGTATCCTTGTCAATGTGATATGTTTGCTATACAATATACTTTCTCAATGTGGCATTCTAAAAGAAAAAAAGACCTCAATTTCACAAAATCTTATGTACAACGATTGATCTATCTACTCAATCAATGTTACGGATAAAATTATCAAAATTATTTTACTTATGTTAAGAAAATGGACATCTCTATATGTGATATTAGTGACATATGTCGGTGTTCAAAAAATGCCCATTCTCAATGGAACAAAATAACTTTGATGCCATTTGAGATTATCTCAATACAGTCACCACTACATCATACATAAGCGCATGAAAAGCAAATAGAAACGTTCTTCATTATATGGCAATTTTTTCATAGATGGTGTTCCTAACCTAGCATGTGGTCTCTTAGAATCACCAAAATAATTGCCAGAAACAAAGCTAATCTTTCGAATCAGTTTACTCATCCAATTGCTATAGGAAATGACCGATTGCACGATACAATTTTATTCGCTACATAGGCTGTGAAACAGCTGATTTTTCAATGGACTATGTATTTACTTGTTTGCACTGTTTGCGGTTTGTGGCCTTCTCCAGGACTTGGAACCAACTCCTCCAGAGCCTGCTTGGATTTCAAGGAAGTGTATTCATGGTGGCCTATTTCAGGACTTGGACTTGACTTGTCTAGAGCCCTCCCACGGTGGCTTTGTCCAGGACTTGGAGCCGACTCCTCTAGAGCCCGCTTGGATTTCAAGGAAGTGTATTCACGGTGGCCTACTCTAGGACTTGGAATCGACTCCTCCAGAGCCCTTCCATGGTGGCCTTGTCCAGGACTTGGAGCCGATTGCTCCAAAGCCTGCTTGGATTTCAAGGAAGTGTATTCATGGTGGCCTATTCTAGGACTTGGACTCGACTTGTCAAGAGCCCTCCCATGGTGGCTTTGTCTAGGACTTGGAGCCGACTCCTCTAGAGCCCGTTTGGATTTCAAGGAAGTGTATTCATGGTGGCCTACTCTAGAACTTGGAACCGACTCCTCCAGAGCCCTTCTATGGTGGCCTTGTTTAGGACTTGGAGCCGATTGCTCCAAAGTCTGCTTGGATTTCAAGGAAGTATATTCACGGTGGCCTATTCCGGGACTTGGACTCGACTTGTCCAGAGCCCTCCCATGGTGGCTTTGTCCAGGACTTGGAGCCGACTCCTCTAGAGCCCGCTTGGATTTCAAGGAAGTGTATTCACGGTGGCCTACTCCAGGACTTGGAACCGACTCCTCCAGAGCCCTTCCATGGTGGCCTTGTCCAGGACTTGGAGGTGATTGCTCCAAAGCCTTCTTGGATTTCAAGGAAGTGTATTTGCGGTGGCCTATTCTGGGACTTGGACTCGACTTGTCCAGAGCCCCCCCACGGTGGCTTTGTCCAGGACTTGGAGCCGACTCCTCTAGAGCCCGCTTAGATTTCAAGGAAGTGTATTCACGGTGGCCTACTCCAGGACTTGAACCGACTCCTCCGAACCCTTCCATGGTGGCCTTGTCCAGACTTGGAGTCGATTGCTCCAAAGCCTGCTTGGATTTCAAGGAAGTGTATTCACGGTGGCCTATTCCGGGACTTGGACTCGACTTGTCTAGAGCCCTCCCACGGTGGCTTTGTCTAGGACTTGGAGCCGACTCTTCTAGAGCCCGCTTGGATTTCAAGGAAGTGTATTCACGGTGGCCTACTCCAGGACTTGGAACCGACTCCTCTAGAGCCCTTCCATGGTGGCCTTGTCCAGGACTTGGAGGCGATTGCTCCAAAGCCTGCTTGGATTTCAAGGAAGTGTATTTGCGGTGGCCTATTCCGAGACTTGGACTCGACTTGTCCAGAGCCCCCCCACGATGGCTTTGTCCAGGACTTGGAGCCGACTCCTCTAGAGCCCGCTTAGATTTCAAGGAAGTGTATTCACGGTGGCCTACTCCAGGACTTGGAACCGACTCCTCCAGAACCCTTCCATGGTGGCCTTGTCTAGGACTTGGAGTCGATTGCTCCAAAACCTGCTTGGATTTCAAGGAAGTGTATTCACGGTGGCCTATTCCGGGACTTGGACTCGACTTGTCTAGAGCCCTCCCACGGTGGCTTTGTCCAGGACTTGGAGCCAACTCTTCTAGAGCCCGCTTGGATTTCAAGGAAGTGTATTCATGGTGGCCTACTCCAGGACTTGGAACCGACTCCTCTAGAGCCCTTCCATGGTGGCCTTGTCCCGGGACTTGGAGGCGATTGCTCTAAAGCCTTTGCTTGGATTTCAAGGAAGTGTATTTGCGGTGGCCTATTCCGAGACTTGGACTCGACTTGTCCGAGCCCCCCACGATGGCTTTGTCCGGGACTTGGAGCCGACTCCTCTAGAGCCCGCTTAGATTTCAAGGAAGTGTATTCACGGTGGCCTACTTCAGGACTTGGAATCGACTCCTCCAGAGCCTTTCTATGGTGGCCTTGTCCAGGACTTGGAGCTGATTGCTCCAAAGCCTGCTTGGATTTCAAGGAAGTGTATTCACAGTGGCCTATTCTGGGACTTGGACTCGACTTGTCTAGAGCCCTCCCATGGTGGCTTTGTTTAGGACTTGGAGCTGACTTCTCTAGAGCCCGTTTGGATTTCAAGGAAGTGTATTCACGGTGGCCTACACTAGGACTTGGAACTGACTCCTCTAGAGCCCTTCTATGGTGGCCTTGTTTAGGACTTGGAGCCGATTGCTCCAAAGTCTGCTTGGATTTCAAGGAAGTATATTCATGGTGGCCTATTCCGGGACTTGGACTCGACTTGTCCAGAGCCCTCCCACGGTGGCTTTGTCCAGGACTTGGAGCCAACTCCTTTAGAGCCCGCTTGGATTTCAAGGAAGTGTATTCACGGTGGCCTACTCCAGGACTTGGAACCGACTCCTCCAGAGCCCTTCCATGGTGGCCTTGTCCAGGACTTGGAGGCGATTGCTCCAAAGCATGCTTGGATTTCAAGGAAGCGTATTCACGGTGGCCTATTCCAGGATTTGGACTTGACTTGTCTAGAGCCCTCCCACGGTGGCTTTGTCCAGGACTTGGAGCCGACTCCTCTAGAGCCCGCTTGGATTTCAAGGAAGTGTATTCAAGGTGGCTTCCTCCAGGACTTGGAACCGACTCCTCCAGAGCCTGTTTGGATTTGAAGGAAGTGCATTCACGGTTCTGGACGAAACTCAGAGGCCGTGCGAAGGCTTTCACCATAGGAACACGTGGCCGATCAATCGACTTGTGTGCGTCGACCAAAAGCTTTCTTGCTTCAGAAGAAGGCAATGCATGGCTGGTAATGAGCACCGCCATGATAAGGATGAAGGCAAATGCAACTTTCGAACTCGCAGCCATGTCGAGATTATCTGTTAAAGACAGAAAGGTACTACGTTGTTTTAGCAATGTTAATGCGAATGTAACGTAATTCGTAGCAGAAAAGCCTTGGCATAAGCTATTTATATACATGGGCAACCACTAAAAATTGATGGGCGGAGAGATAGAGAGAGAGAGTCGTGAGGGTGAAGTTAGGATGGTTCCAAGTATTGAACCGTGTTTGGAGAGTTGGAAAATTATTGTTGTTAGAGGAAAAATATGTAACACTATTTGTCGTAACCAGAAAATAATAAATTTGAGAAAGCAATAACATTAATATAATGATCAAGCCAATATTTATATAATTTTTACATATAAAGATACTGAATCACAACCCAAATCAACCCAAATAAAAACTTGTAATAAAATTAACCAGAAATTAAACATGAGTTAAGGTATGGTTAATCGAATCTCCTTAAGACAATTAGTTTTTGCTAATCGTGTTAAGCAGTTTCACAAATTATGTCTTCCGAGATCTAACATTTAGAAGCCATTTATATTAACACTATATGAACGTGATTGTGTCAAACACTTCTAGAAACCAGTATACTTATAGGAGTGTTTTTCCAAAGAGGAATTCTAATTCCTAATGACCATCTCCCACGATTTGAAGAAGACTCGGAAGATAATAATTTTTCGTAAACTGAAGATGCGTCTTAGAATTGTTGCGTAAGAGATTTTGAAGATGCGTCATTAACACTCCATTAATTCGGCCATTAAAATATAAAGCTGCTTCACAAGAGCTAAAGGAATTCGTAGTCATAAAACTGCTGCAAAACTGCAATGGCTAAAGAAATGCGTTTCGTCCATTAATGTGTCATAGAATTCATTTGTGCGTAGTGTAGGCTCAAGAAATGCTTCCATTAATGTATCCGTTAATTCATCCATTAAGGCGTCATTAAACTGCTCCGAGGGCTGGACTGAAGAAATGCATTGATTAATGCATCCGTTATAGAATTGTTGCACGAGAGATTTTGAAGATGTGTCATTAACACTCCATTAATTCGGCCACTAAAAGATCAAGCTGCTTCACAAGAGCTGAAGGAACGTGTCATTAACGCGTCAATTAACGAGACATAAAACCGTTGCAAAACTACAATGGCTAAAGAAATGCGTCCGCATCTATTAATTCGTCTACTAACGCGTCATAAAACTCGTTTGTGCATCATAAAAAACTGCTGCGAGGGTTGGGCTGAAGAAATGCGTCGATTAATGCATCCATTAATTCGTCCAGTAACGCTCATAAAATTGCGTGGGGCTGGGCTGAAAATGCCTCTATTAGTTCTTTCATCTATTAATTCGTCTATTAAGGTGTCATAAAATGCGGTTGCGAGGGCTACAGAAATGTGTCCATTAATGCATCCATTAATTCATCCATTAACGCGCGCTAGGCTGAAGAAATGTGTCTATTAATGCATCCATTAATTCGTCTATTAACGTGTCATAAAACTGCTACACACTGGATTGAAGAAATGCGTCCATTAATGCGTCATGAAACTGCTGAGCGAGGTTGACTGAAGAAATGCGTCCATTAATACATCCATTAATTCGTCTATTAACGCGTCATAAACTGCTACACGGGGTTGAAGAAATGCATCTGTTTCGTCCATTGACGCGTCATAGAATTGTTGCACCACCAGAGCTGAAGAGACGTGTGAATTTCCATTAATAATCTATAATTACAGCATGGAGAATCTGTGAGTTTCCGCAACTGTGCACGAGGCGTGCTTTGCTTGGTCTTAAGAACTGTCCACTCAGTTAGGTACACACAAAACAGACATAAAAAGGCCTGATACTCCGTTTCGAGCACTTGCACATTGCTTCAAATGCTCTTTGGATCCCCTCACATCTGGGAGGAGAATCTTTTTAACTTTTTTGCTATAACATCACGTGATCGACTGAAGTGGGCCACAGTAGCTGAATGGAGATTTCGCTGTTCAAAGTTGGTAAGATTGCATGCACTTTCTCGCTCGTGCCTACTTTCCACTTCTGTAGTCAAAGACGGTGGGTGTTCATCTTGGTGCCAATCCAGAAACTACTGTTTGCTGATGTTGGGCTTTCTAATTGGACTCCCACCCCCGACAAGAAAAAGAAAGAAGGAAAGAAAGAAAAAGACCGATGGAATTTCCGAACTAACAATACTCCTGTGCAGGGCGGGTGTTCATCTTGGTGCCAATCCAGAATCTACTGTTTGCTGATGTTGGGGCTTTCTAATTGGACTCCCACCCCCGACAAAGAAAAAGAAAGAAGGAAGGAAAGAAAGAAAGAAAAAGATCGATGGAATTTCCGAACTAACAATACTCCTGTGCAGATAGACATTTCCCTCAGGAGCATTGTGAAAAACAGGTCGTATCCAATGTATCGTTTCGACTACCCACAATATGCATCGTTTGGTTTTGATCACTAAGGGCGCGCATGACAAAATTTCTGTTTTTGATTTCTCTCCTTTGTTTGTTCCAACGTATCGTTTACTACCCACAATATGCATCGCCTGGTTTGGAAATCCGTTTGGTAACGCAATTGATTTATCTATTTAAACAGATTTCTATTCCAAAAATAGAGAAATTGAAAAATTAGAAGCTGAAATTTTAACTTCTCAATTTAAAATAAAAATCGAAACTAAATGAAACCATATAAAAGAACCTTGTGCTTTCTTACTAACTTAATTCATTCATAACCACAACTTCACAAATTATTGCTAATTTTCTTTTCTTATTTTGCTCATGTTTTTTTTTTTTTGCTTTTTTTTTTTTTTATAACTTCCTCTTTAGGATGAAAGGCGATTGAATGGGTCCCCAATTTTCAAAAATGACCAAAGTTTTTCTTCCTAGAATAGGCATGCGCATAGCTAGTTGAAGAAAAAGTTCTTACGTAATAGATGAATAAAAAACGTGCCTAGAAATTTAACCTAAATTCTTGCAAAATCAGATTGTTACACAATCTTGAATTTTAATTCAAAGGCAAGAGATTCAAGAGAATCTCTCTCTTTGCTATGCAAGGGCCTTCATTGAGCAACAATAAATAAATTAGGGATGAGTAACTGGACCGATTCAATTCGAGAATCAAAATAAACTGACCTTCTCTCGATTGGTTCCTAACCATAAACGTTACTTTAATGTAGAATTCTTATATATTCATTTACATCATTAATTTTATTTTGTTAATAATCTTGTATAATACTAGTTTTTATAAAATGACAAGGTTGTATAGGCGCCATGCTTCCGCAATACTTGTCTGAACCTACGCAGAATAAGCTTGCAAACAATGACCAAGGAGGGAAACCAAATAAATATGCTTAGGAAAACAATTGCTAATAAAATGGCAAGGGATAATAATATGCTGAAAAATCCATGAAATTGTATTTTCAACTTTTGTAATGTATTAGTATTATTTCGACTATTATTTTGTATTTGAGGATTTTTTATGTTGTTTTAGTATTATTTCGACTATTATTTTGTATTTGAGGATTTCCTATGTTGTTATCTAATCAATTTCTATTCCTAGAAATAGAAATTTTGTTCTGTTATCAAACGGATTTCTGTTTCAGAAATAGAAATTTTGAGTCGTTATCAAACGGGTTTCTTTGCTCAGAAACTTGTCCGGGGAATAGAAATTAAGAAATTGATTTATGGCCATAAATCAATTTATGTTTCAGAAATTTTGTCATGCGCAGCCTAAGAGATTATCACTATTCATTGGTACAGTGATGTTTAATCAGTTCGCAAATTGCAACAAATTACAAAGCACAATACTTGTAATTTTTTCACATGATTAGTAAGTTTCAAGATTAAAGTCTGGGCATCACGAGACCTCAATGAAAGCCGCATTTTCTTCCTCTATTTTCTTAGCGAGTTCTGTCTCTGTCCTCTTAACCTTTTGTTTCTTAGAAGAAGCATCAGGATTAGTTGGTAAGCTTTGTTCCACGATGGTTGAGTCCAGTCCATGCATATCGACATAAGTCCATGAGAAGACATCCTTATATGTAATCAACAAACGACTCATTTGCTCTGCCTCTTCCTTTGAGAGGTTTGCCCCAATCTTCACTTCTCTGATGCTTTCTGAACGGGTGGCTCCGCTTCCTCATGCTGTATCCAACTATGTTCGATCCCAGTTAGATCATTCTCTTCACCATTCCTATCAGAATCTAACATGTCCTCCTCATGCGCTTGTCGAGTCACAACGATTTTCATTTGAAATATGCATGATGTTATGCTCGAAAAGTAATGCAGATGTTTAGCAGATATCAAAGAAAGAAGTAATGTATGACAAAGTTTTATTTCGCAAAATTTAGAGTGATCACACAGAATCCCGAATCCAAAAAAATATGTTTGATAGCAAGTTGATCGGTTAATTCAATAAGAAATGGTAACTAGCACTCGATTTAATTGATACCATCCAACCGAATCCAATTCAATTTTGTTTACTTATTTAATTTCAACGAGTGAATTCTCAAGTTCAACCAACCTATTTTCAAAATATCAAGATCAAGTGGATGAATAAAAATCTTGAGCTTGAGAAAGTCCTTAATTTGATTTGTCTATCATTATTAGAAGAAATTTCATATTATCTGTAGAATTCGAACCTGAACTCTATTTACAATCATTATTTTGATCTCATTGGGCCTTATTTTTTCTTTTTTCAGCAGAGCCTTTGAAGAGTTTTATCTCGTGGTGTACCCTACATGCTTACAAAGCAAAACAAGTTTCATGAATTTGAGCTTTTATTGATTAAAAGGATGGACTGCGTTGGTCGGGTTTGTCGCCAAAACCAGAAACGTAAACATCTAAGTGAAAGCAAAAACGAAACAAAGGCGCAAAGCTCCCAGGCAGGTGGGTGTAAAAATATTTGAACTTCCCTAATCTGAAGGATCTGAACTTGGATACTTGACTTGCTCAAGAGCGGCCTTTTGCTAAGATGGCAAACACTGCGTCCTGCTCAAACAAATAGTGTATCCCGTTAATAGCACTCTTCATCTTCCATCATCCTTGACGGCCCCAAGAAAGAGTTCCATAAGTGGTATAACTAAACCAAGCTAACCTCTACCTTTATTGGACCGTCCTCCCTTATATGCAGCCCCTCCACCGATATCCCAAACCTACTCTGCTGGAACTCCCACTGGCTTCAATCAAATGCGAATTCCCTGTTCATTCTAGCCCAATCCATCACCTGAGCGGAAGCCACTCACCAGCCATCATGGCGGGTTTGGAGACTTCTGGGACATGCGGTGTTAGCCTTATGGAATGGGTACCACTGAAACCAGCTCGAAGTTGTGAAAACTGGATTCTTCCTAGGCTCCGCATATGGGATGGTCGGATCCTAATAGATTGGAAAGTCCTCGCCGTTAATAGTGACAAGCTTCCCGCCAACAATAAACCTCACTATTTGGTGGAAGCTAGAGGGTATGACACCTGCCGTACATATCAATTAGCAACCAATAAAGTTGAAAGCGCTTAGTGTTATAAATTATGTCTCGAGATTGACAAAACCCGACCTGAATCGGAGGATGTAGAGCATCCGCAGTGCGGCACTTAGTAAAAGTCAAGTTGGTCATTATTTCTTTTTCACCAGCTCTGTGAAGAAAGAAAGAAAACTCCATCTTGAAGCTTAGACCACCCGTGACCATGCCCATCGATGTTTTACTGTTGGAGGATTCCTCCGTCTTCTAGTGCTTCACAGCCCGTGAAGGCTTGGAGAGTCCTTAGAATGCGTCCGCCTCCTTATCCCAAACAGTTGCTCTGATCATCAGTAGATTTATAAGCCTGGCCAATGTAAGCAACAAGTCAAAGAAGGCACCAGGAGGGAAGGAAAGCGTGCGCAGACTACGTTAAGTCACACAAGAAGAATTTTTACAAGCTGCAATAAAAGGTGGGGACTTTTAGGGTACAGAGACTCCCTTCGGTATAATTTTGAGCGCAATGGTATTTCATGCTTCCTATCATTAATGAGACAGGAGGACCTCTTTGGCCAAAAAAAATGGAGCTCTGAACAATCATATTATGCTGTGAATTTTACATCTAAGTTGAATTAATTTCCTTCTTAGCACTATGGATTTGGGTGTAAATTAGGGTTGGGAAGTATCCAAGCGTGTTAGTGATTATAACCGTGTAATTTTCCAATTGATTAGTAGATTTTGCCGCTGACTCTTTTTATAAAGTAGGTACTAATATTCAAATTAAATCACATATATTTCTAGTGTTTTTTTACTGTTCATCATGTTATTACTCTAGTAATTTCGTTCTCTCGCTCTTGATTTAATTGTAATGATTCAATTGGTGTTTGCTTTGTATTTCGTCAACACTCGGAATGTCGACCACCTGGAAAACCACTAAAAAGACTCTTAGATTAGCTTTAACTCAATCTTCCCAACATCCTCCTTCGTGGCCCGGACAGTAGTCTTGGCAGTTCAAATCTTAACTAAATCCACACCAAGGTGTCGAAGAGTAGTCGAGGGATAGATGATCAATGCATATCCATTATCGATAAGAACCCTTGCCACCACCATGCCTTGGCACTTCACAGAGATGTGTCATGGACCGATCAATTGGGATCATGACCATGCGGCGACTCACGCTCTTTTGGATCGACTCAGATTCGCCTAAGCCAAGCCTTGCTCAGATTGATCGCTCACTTGCTCACCTGGATTGTGACCATGCGGTCACTCAGGCTCTTTTGGATCGACTCAGATCGTTAAGCGCAAGCACCTAAGCCAAGCCTTGCTCGGATCGATCGATTGCTCACTAGATTCTAGAGTGCTCGGATCGATCGCTCGCTCACCGGATCCTAGAGAGAGAAAGTTTCTAGAGAGAGAAGTAGAGAAAGAAACCTTAGATTTCTAAATGGTTGGATGGATACAAATGAGGGGAGGGCATCCCTTCTTATACTTGAGTCTCTCGGATTACAACTATTGATCGAGTTTTCATCTGACGGACGAGATTGTATAGCCAAACCTACCAACTACCGGTAGGAGGGTTCTAGACTTTGGCTCAATTACCGTATCGCCCGCCCTTGGAACATTCCGGAAGCTCGGAAATCCTAGCGATCGTAGGAGGTTTTCCTCAAAAACGTGCGATCCTTTAGCCACAGAAACTTCTTGGCTGTGACATATGTGTAGGACTTTAACATGTCCAATGGAAAATCTTCATCAGAAAACGAGATCCGGTCTTTAGTAGGGCGTCCCGGTGCTTATTAGACAATTGCAGCAAATTCAGAAGCGATATGTGTATTGGCATCTTCAGGATTAATTCAACTACGCTATACTCGCTCACTTTGATAATGGCGAGGCACTAGAAAAGCCTTGGGTAAGCACAAAATGAGAACATGAGAGAGAGAGAGAGAGAGAGAGAGAGAGAGAGAGAGAGAGAATTCAAGAGATAATTACTAATAATTGATTCAGTGGTGTTCAATTAGTTCGCCAATTGCAACAAATTACAAAGCAGAATACATTTTCTTTTTTATAGATGTCTATCAATGTCAGAAATTTCTCCACATGTTAGTAAGTTTCCATGATGACAAGTCACTTTTAACCTATCGATAATTAATAAATCCTCTACGTGATTAGTAGCTTTTCAAATAAAAAACATTAGTTTTAACAATACATTTGAGTACACTAAGGACTACATTAGCAAGATTAAGATTAAATTGACAAAGATTTAGAAATTTAATGACATAATTGAAAATTTTAGAACTAAATTGACCATTGTATAATAGATTTAAGACCTATTAAGTTTTCCCAAAAATAAAATAAAATTAGAGGCATGATTGAACAATTGGCGCGGCATAATTGGCCAATCGCATTAACCAAATGGATTTCATACATTTCATATGGGCTTCTTTTTCCATGTGTCATTGTTAACTTGATATGATTACTACTCAAAATATTTGCTCAATGTGGTACCCAGATATTGTGACTCTATTTACTCGATTGATCATGCCGAATATAATTGTCAGTATATATTTACAGGTTGCAAGACAAATGAACATCTCTATTTGTGAATAAAGATTACTTCTCTTAAATGGGAGGAGAAAATAAACCTTTACTTTGGGTAATGGAGTAGAAAAGAAAGCTCTCGAGATGACAAAGTTTGTAGTTTACCTACTTTTGCTTTAGTAGATGAACCATCTACACCATTAAGATTATGAAGATAGAACATATAATATAGTGTGCAGACTATGCATAAATAGTGTCCAATATTGACTTTGATGCCACTTAAGATGATCTCAACTCAATCACCACCATCTCAGACATCCGCGCAGGAAAAGCGAACAAGAACGAACTTAATTACATGGCAATGTTTCAATACATGGTGCTTCCACTCTAGCTCGTGGCCTCTTAGAATCACCTAAATAATTGCCATAAAGGAAGCCAATCTTTCGAACCGGTTTACCTAACCACTTGCTATAGAAAAATGTTGATTGCAGGACATAAGTTTATTCGATACACAGTATGTGAAAAGATTGATTTTTTTGATGGACTGGATTTGCTTGTGCACTATGCACCTAGTGCCCATCTCCCGGACTTGGGTGCGACTTCAGCAGAGCCCGCTCAGATTTCAAGGAAGTGCATTCACGATTCTTGATGAAGCTAGAAGGCGATGCAGAAGCTTTCACCACAAGAGCATGCGGCCGATCGATTAACTTGTCCATGCCGACCAAAAGCTTTCTCGCTTCAGAAGAAGGCGATGCATGGTTGGTATGCACCACCAGGATGAGAATGAAGGCAAATGCAACGTTCGAACTTGCAGCCATGTCGAGATTCCTGTTGAAGACAGAAAGGTATCACGTTGTTTTAGTAATGTTAATGCGAATGTAACTTGATTTGTAGCAAAAAAGCCTTGGCATGAGCTATTTATATACACGGAGGCAATCAAAAATTAGATGGGGGGAGAGAGAGAGAGAATCGTGAGGGTCAAGTTGGGATGGTTTCTGGTATCGCACCATGTTTGGGAAATCTGAGTTTCTGCAACTGTGCACGAGACGTGCTTTCCTGGGTCTTTTGACAACACATTAAATTAGGTACGCGCAAAATAGACTTACAAAAGCTTGTTACTTGTTGCAGATGCTCTTTGGATTTCCATATATCTGGCAGAAGGTGAATCTGGTCGACTCTTTCGCTATAAAATCACGTGATCGACTGTAGTAACTGCTCTGTTCAAAGTTAGTGAGGTTGCAAGCAAAATCTCGCTTGTCCTGTCATTGCGCGATAGTCAAGATGGGTGGGTGTTCTTCTCTGTGCTGAACCAGAATCTACTGTTTGAATACATAGACTTTCTCATTCGATTGCCAACCCCGCAAGAAAGAAGAAAGGAAGAAAAAGACGATAGAATTTCTGTGTAGATAAACATTGCACTCAAGAGTATCGCCGAAGAACATGTACTATCCAATCTATTGTTTTGACTAATTGCAAAATGTGTGGTTTTGATCATATAGCATGATGCACGAACAGCTTAATGTGCTAAGATGTAATTGCTAATAAATGAGACAGTGATGTTTAATTAATTCGCAAATTGCAAGAAATTAGAAAGCACTATATCTATAGTTTTTTTCACATGATTAGTAAGGGCCCGTTTGGTTCGGCTTTTGGGGAATGCCATTGGGGGAATGCAAATATCTTTGAGAGAAAGAGGCTTTCGGAAATGTTAGACCGTTTGGTAAATTTTAGCATTGAAATGCAACTTAGCATAAACACCGTTTGGCAAAATTTGCATTTAGAATTAGCTTTGGTTATTTTTTATTTTTTAAAGTCTCGAAATCAAATTCCGGCGCCGGCCACCGCCGGCCAACCGCCGGCCACCGCGGACGGCCACATCCGGCCGTCGCCGACCGCCAGATCTCGGCCGTCCGGCGGCGATCTGGCCTTCGGCGGCCGATTCGGCCTCAAGACCGCCGGATCCGGCCGTTCCGCGGCGAGATCCGGCCTCAAGACCGCCGGATCCGGCCGTTCAACGGCCGATCCGCCTCGCCCTGGTCGCCCGAGGTCGCGCGGACCTCAGCCGGCGTCGCTGGTCTCGCGCGACCGGGCGACGCCGCCCGAGGTCGCGCGACCTCGGGCGCGTCGCCCGGTCTCGCGCGTGCCCGGGCGACGCCGCTCGAGGTCGCCCGACCTCAGGCCACCTCGCCTGAGGTTGTGCGACCTCAGGCGAGGCTTCTCGGCGGCCAGATCGCGGCTGAGCGCCGCCTTTGGCAAAGAAGAAGACGAACGGCGAAGAAGAAATCGAACGGCGGAGGAGACGATGAACGATAACGCGATGAACAGTAAATTCGCATATCCGAATGCCCAATGCTCAAAGCTGGTCCCCCGGCATTCGGGCTTTCAAAGATTCCAAATGCAAACATTTTGCCAAGTAGCATTTGAAAGCCGAACCAAACACCCTTAAATTTTTCCCAAGGGGCTTTGGGGGCTCAAAGCCCTTGGGAAAGCTGAACCAAACACCCCCTAAAGTGTGCATCAGGACCAATAGCTTCTGATTATTCGTATTTCCCAATTGCGGTTAATACTTTTAATACAAACTAGCAAGTATCAATATATCAAGCAATTCTACTACGTTGTTCTGTCATTATGATTACTTATTTTTCATGTATAAACCTGAACGTAACACCTAGCCATGCTAGTGCTTTTTTTTTTTTTTTTATGTGATTAGTTAGTCTCCATGAGAACAAATAACTTTCAACTCTGTCAGAAACAAGCAAGGAACGGACGACAAAGAGAAAGGAGAAGAACAAAGTTTGGGAAAGAAGATTTTCTTGTATTCTGTGTATTCTATCTTACAATCAATGTACAATGCTTTGCTATTTATATTACAAAGTGTATACACAAAGAAAGGGCAATATAATATTCTACAAATCAATCTAATATTAGATTGATTCTCTGTAATCAGAATGTGGATCAATCAATTCCCGATATGTTTCCAGAATCTTCTGCATATCTTCCAACACTCCCCCTCAAGCTGGTGGCTTATAAATGTCCAAGACACTCAGCTTGCTCAGTAGATATGCATGTTGTCTTTGACATAGGGCTTTGGTAAATACATCTGCAGGTTGTTCAGCAGTTCCAATCCCTCTTGTCTCGATTATTCCTTCTTGAATCTTCTCCCGAGTGAAATGGCAATCCACTTCTATGTGCTTGGTCCTCTCGTGCATTACAGGATTCGCTGCAAGTTTCAGAGCTAATTCATTGTCGCAGAATAACTTCGTCGGACCTTTTAGCTGTATTCCGAGATCACCAAGTAATCCTCGTATCCACACAATTTCACATGTGATCTTTGCCATGGCCCGATATTCTGCTTCAGTTGAGGATAAAGAAACTGTCGCTTGCTTCTTGGTTTTCCACGAAAGAAGAGAGTCTCCCAACTTAATGCAAAACCCAGTTATGGATCTTCGACTCATAGGACACGTTGCATAGTTTGCATCGCAATATGCTGTCATTTCCATGTTGCATCTTCTAGATAGAAGTATCCCGAGTCTTGGACATCCCTTCAAATACTTCACGACCTTTAGAGCGGCATTCATATGGGATTCCTTCGGTTTATGCATAAATTGACTAAGATTCTGCATTGCATATGATATATCAGGCCTGGTCATAGTCAGATAAATCGGTTTTCCAACGAGCTTCTGATAACTCGTCGGATCCTGTAATATAGGGTCATCCTGAGAAGTTCCTCCAGTGTGGTCTGCTGTAGTCAATCTGATATTCTGCTCGATTGGAATGACAGCTGGCCTACGTCCTGATAAACCGGCCTCTGATATAATCTCCAACACAAACTTCCTCTGACTGAGAGAAATTCCTTGATGAGATTGGGCGATCTCAATCCCAAGAAAATATTTTGGTGCTCCCAGATCTTTTATATGAAATGTAGTATGCAAATATTTCTTTAGGCTCTTTATTGCAACTTCATCATTTCCCATGATAAGAATGTCATCTACATAGATCATCAAGTAAATAGATGATGTACCTTTGGTCCATGTAAATAAGGCATGATCATACTTTGACTGTTTGAAGTTTGCACTGATGAGAGCGTTGGCAAATTTAGCATACCATTGTCTGGAAGCTTGTTTTAGCCTATAAAGGGATTTGCGGAGACGACATACTTTATTCTCCCCCTGTCTCCGTAAGCCCTGAGGAATATCCATGTAAATTTCTTCATCCAGATCACCATGAAGAAAAGCGTTATGAACGTCCATTTGGTGCAACGCCCAATCATGGATGGTTGCAACTGATAAGAAAGAGTGAACGGTGACATCTTTAGCAACAGGGGAAAAAGTTTTGTGATAGTCAAAACCTTCTTGTTGCGTATATCCCTTCGCTACTAATCGAGCTTTGTAGCGTTCAATGGATCCATCAGCTCTATACTTTACTTTATAAACCCATTTGCATCCTATGGATTTCCGATTTGAGGGCAAAGGAACTATTTCCCATGTGTGATTATCAGATAGGGCTTGTAATTCTGCTTCCATGGCCTTTTGCCATCGTGGGTCTTTGGATGCCTCATGATAACTAGACGGTTCTTTCTCATCTGATATACGACTAATGCAACATCTATGCTCCGACGAAAGTTTTTCAAAGGAGACATATGAAGATATTGGATAGTGAATACCTGGACTGTTTAGTGAGGCACAGATATAGTCTTTGGTCCACGCTAGCGGTTTCGTAGCTCGCCCCGAACGTCGTGGATGATCCGTTGGTGGTGGAGGTGAAGATATTTCCGCAGCATTATTGGTGTTTTGTTCGCCAGAATCATCTTCAGGGTTGATTGGAAGAGCAGGGTCACTTTCCAATGTGGCCTTCTGGGTCGACTGATCAACTGAAGAAGGTGGAATGACTTGTCCTGGTGATGCCGCGAGAAAATATTCAGGAGATATATTTTCCTCAATTGAGGAACGATGAGAACTAGTGGAGATATCCAAATCCTATGTAGACTCACGAAATGGAAAGATAGTTTCGTGAAAAATGATATCCTTGCTCACGAAAAATTCTCCTGTTGATGGATCTAGAACATAATAACCCTTTTGTAAGGTAGGATAACCCATGAAAATGCACCTCCTAGCACGTGGACTCATTTTGTCTCGAGGTCCCATAGTTGCAATATAGCAAAGACAACCGAAAACTCGAAGATGATCTATTGCTGGTTTCTTTCCATAAAGTAATTCGAAGGGTGATTTACTAGCTAATATCCGAGTAGGCATACGGTTGATGAGATAGGCTGCAGTGAGGACACAATCTCCCCAATATATTGCCGGAACAAATCCCTGAAACTTCAAAGCTCGTGCAACCTCCAGCAAGTGACGATGCTTACGTTCCACCACTCCATTATGTTGTGGAGTATAAATGCAAGAGCCTTCATGTAGAATACCATGAAGCAAGAAAAGTGATATGCAATCATGACTAAAAAATTCCTTCCCATTGTCAGTTCGTATTCGCTGAATTGACTTCCCAAACTGATTTTTAGTCAGGGTGATGAACGTTTTCAAATGAGTTGGAACTTGAGCCTTTGATTGCATCAAGAATACCCATGTGGCCCGAGAGTGATCATCCACAATTGTAAGGAAATATCGTGAACCATCACGATGTGCTGTGTGATACGGTCCCTAGACATCCACATGAATTAAAGAAAGGATAGCAGTGGAACGCTTTGTATTTAAAGGAAAAGATGTGCGAGGTTGTTTTGCAAGAGGACGGATAGGACATTTAGAGTATGGAAAAAAAATACTATGCCCCATCCTTGAATGTAAAAGAAAGTCTTTATCATTGGCAATAGCATTACACAATGACAACTTATTGAAATGAATTGAATTCAAATCTAGATGACTTGGAATACTCGGTCCAGAAATATAAACCTTCGAAAGACTACCCAAGCCCATCAATTTCCCAGTCGAAAGGGCCTGAAAAAAACATGTGTCAGCATTGAAAAGTATTTGACAGGAATTTTATTTGCAGACTTTGGATACGGAAATGAGATTGAACTGAAATTGTGGGACATATAGGACATTTTGCAGGATAATTTGGGAGCTAAGTTGAACAGTTCCTGTCAATGTGACATGAGTAATATTCCCATTTGGGAGTTGCACAGAAATAGGTGTGTCCAATTTCCTATGCATTTGTGAGATAAAATTTATATCACAAATGATATGGTCACTTGCTCCTGAGTCAACTATCCATGCCCTTTTTGAAATTGAATTAATCAGGCAATGGGATATACCTGAGAAACTTCCTCCTTTATTTCCAATGTCTGCTTTCTGTAGTGCCTGCATCAATTGCTGATATTGCCCATAAGAAATTGGTCGGTCACTACTTGATCCAAAAGAGGTCCAGTCACCCGTAAGCTGCGAATACCCTTTCTTTTTTTTTTTTCTCCACGGCTTTCCATGCAATTTCCAACAATTATCTATGGTATGATGTGGACGTTTGCAATGCTCACAGTATAATTTACCTCTCCCCTTGGAATTTTGTCCGAAATTCCGAATTGATGCGGAATAAATCTGGCCGTCGGATGATTTAATCGTGGAATTATCTCCACCGTCCGATGCACCATATAGATCGATCCCTTGCGGACCGTTGGATCTCCGCGGGAAATCGAGACCGTCAGATCTTCGTGGGAAATCAAGGCCGTTAGATCTCCGGATTGAATCTCCACTGTAGGTTCCTTCCCTTTTAAGGGTTTTGTCCACGGTTGCGAACCCTAGCCCCTCGCGAATTTCTCTCTCCCGGGCTAGGGTTCTCGTCCCCGATTCTCTTCCGCGGCGGTCTCCGCGAAGAGCGAGAGCGATGGCCTCGCCTCCTCATGCTTGCTCCGGTGCTATGAGCCGTTGGCTCTCTTCCTGGACGGCCAGCTGAAAAATCCGGCCGAGGGGTGGAACGGGATCCATCGCCAGGATCTGCGAACGAAAAGTTAGGTATGTTTCGTTCAATATCAAAAGAAACCGAGTGGATTTCTCCCTCTCCTTCATGGATTATACTGCCTGAGGGTTTCCAAAGGTCCCTCGAGTTTTTCTTCCGTGGCCTCAAGCTCGTTCTAGAGCGATGACAGTTTGTTATAAACCGCCGTGACGGACATATTTCCTTGCTTGAGATCTGTAAGTTCCTGCATGAGACAAAAGATTTTTGCTCGGTCGAGCTTCCCATACATTTCTTTCATGTTGTCCCACATGGTTTTTGAATCTTCCGTCGATGGGAGGCCTGCTGCGACGTCTGGCGAGACGCAGTTGCCGATGCAGGTGCGGATCAGGTGATTGCACTTTCGCCGTGCCTCGCCAGCCTTTCATCCGATGGAACAGGTATGGTTCCGTCAAGGAAACCATCTTTATCTTTTGTGACGAGGGCCCGCCGGAAGTCTTGCGACCATTTGTTGTATTTTTCCGGCCCGGTTAGTTGTAGACTAATCAGTCGCAACTTTGGACCGTCGGCGGTTGATACGTGCAAGGGATCGCCTGGCTCCGGTCGACCGGTGATGGCCGCAATCGGAAAAGGTAAAAATCCGGGTGAGAGGTTCGGGTAGGGATTCGTCCCTGTACCCAACCCATTGAACCCGGTTCCATGAACCGCATTAAAGAGTCCCGGATGAGGGCTTGTTCCCAAACCCACTTCTCCAGACTCATTTATTTGTTCTGCCTCAGCGGCTGAGTTTGCCCCGCTTGCGGCTGGTAGACTCCCGTCAGGTTGAACATTGCTCTGGTAACTCGTTAACCCCAGCAATGATGGATTCGGGCCTTACCCGACGTACCATGGATAGGGTACCCATTGGTAAGGATGGCCCGGAATGGGCTGCCCCATATTCGCCTGAGCCGGGAATATCTGCCATTGAGTTTGGATTTGTTGCTGGGTTGTGGAAGTTGCAGGTATCGCATGGATGCTGTGGCCTTGTGTCTCTCCTGTTGGTGTGACGTCGCCTATGGGGGGAACACCGGTTGTCCCAGGGAGTAGATCCTCTGGATTCATGGTAAAAATTCCGTTTCTTCTTCCTTCGTACAAAATTTGATTTTTTCGTAATCAAGACGTTGATCTGTCTTGCAGCTTCAAAAGCAATCAATTGCGGAAGATGGAGCTTAAAGCCAAAGCTCTGATACCATGTTAGAAACTGAAGGCAAGCAAGGAACGGACGACAAAGAGAAAGGAGAAGAACAAAGTTTGGGAAAGAAGATTTTCTTGTATTCTGTATTCTGTCTTACAATCAATGTACAGTGCTTTGCTGTTTATATTACAAAGTGTATACACAAAGAAAGGGCAATATAATATTCTACAAACCAATCTAATATTAGATTGATTCTCTGTAATCAGAATGTGGATCAATCAATTCCCGATATGTTTCCAGAATCTTCTGCATATCTTCCAACAAACTCATCAGTAATTAGTGACTTCCTCAATATTTAATAAATTTACACAGAGAAAGTATCAATTTGCCAACGAATTGTTGCAAGTTATTTTTCTCCGTGATTCATGTAGAATAAGTAATCGATTAGGTATCCATAAACGTTAGTAGTTTCTCTAAGTGCTAGTAAATTTTCAAGAAGACAAAGAGACCTTCAACATATCGATAAGTAATAACTCCTTTATGTGATTAGTAGCGTTTCATATAAGAAAGTAAGTTTTAACAATACATCGATCAGTACTTTTTGGTATTAGAAAAGCAAGTTTTTTGTCCTAGTAAACAAATAACTTTTCCATTTGATTTGTGACTGTTCATGCCTAAATAAAGTAACTGTACTTCAACCTATGTTAAATATCAATTGCATACCCTTGTTGTTTGTAAAATTCCACTTAGCAAGTGCAAGAATTTTTTGCAAATTACTTTTTTAGATGTTCGCGCGCTTGATTTATTGACAATGATCTGTCAACGAAGAATTATTTATGGTCAAAGAAAATATGCATGCTTAACGTTAAGAAAATGAATTCCCTAAGTTAAAAATGAGAAAACATATTCCTGAAAAATGATTTACTGAAAAGTGTTTCCCTTCATCATAAATTTTTCCCCAAAAGAGACAGTTCTGGCTATAAATTTTATGATAAAGGAAAATGCCTTCCATAAAAATTATTTTCAAGAAAAATGGTTAATTTTGTGTTTGTGGTAAGAGACTTCTATATTTGGAAAATTATTTCCTCTATTCAAAACTAGGAATCCAATTTTCTAATTTTAAGTGTGGGTGTTTCCTCTATCATTTTACCTTTAATGAGCCAAACACGCAAAAATATGGAAAATGAATTGGCGAAAAGCTCTTTCAGTGAAATAAACACATTCTTAGTAACTTTTTTGCCATGTTTATTAACTTTCCATGTTGAAGAAACTGTGTGCATATAATAAAATTAGTAAGTTTTATTTTATTTTATTCATTTAGTAACTTTCCAAAACGCACTAATTTTGACCATGATCATAACAATTATCAATCTAGTTAGCATCTCTTTATAAAAGGCCACATTGGTTTATTTGGTTAATCTGATCAAATGGTGCAAAATCAGTGCTCTTTGCTGGCTCGAGTTTTCAATTTTGTGGCGAAGTCAAATGTAGACTAGAGCTTGCTGAGTGTAAGTTTTGTGGCGTCGGATTTTGTAATATTGGTTCAAAGCTTTATATATTATTACTTCTTACCAAAAAAAAAAATGTAGACTAGAGCTATTTTTCAGTCTTGATAGGTTTGGCACACGAGCGTTAGTTGAATTATTTTTCTGTGATGCACCCGCCTATTCTCAGAAAAAAAAAAATCATCTGAAGGTGGGATAGAGTTGACGAAACATGAATCTATCATTTATAAATTGAATATTCAAATAACAGTGTTAAATACACTTTTGGCGATGTAAGAATAACTGGAATAAAACATGCAAAATACCACAGCTTTCGTTGTTCATAGGCACAAGGGGTAATAATCAATATGCACCGTGCTTATTATTGCATTTTAAGATAGTTTACACAGCAATTATTTGCTTGTAATTGGTCTGCCAAATGATGACTTCGAAACTACGAAGCACCAATTTCCGGTTCCCATATAGTAAGGATCACACACTTATAGACAAATGAAATTTGATCATCATATGACTATAAAGTGTCAAATCCACTTATTAGAATGACAAACGATACGATGTATCGTTCAATGATGACCGATTCCTGGACTTGGTGTAGCTTCCAGAATGCGGTCACGCTTGTCGAGACGAACGAAATGACCTTGACCATCACGAGGAAACCTTGGTAGGGCGTCTGAAACCAAACTCTCCTTAGAATGGACTTGATCTTCTCTCACTTCCATGCCCATCGGCAGCAGCTTTCTTGCTTCAAAGCATGGCGAGTGGCTTATTATGACACCAAAGGCGACGACCATAATCAGCAAGCTAAAGTGGACGCGAGCCATGCGTATAAGTGGGGAGATCGATGCTTGAAACAAAGACGTGAAGAGAATCTATGGGTATAGAAATAGCTAAGGTAGGAATGTGTGTTCTTCTTGCATGAGGAACGTCCTTTTATATAGTGGAGTTCATGAAGCTCGAAGAATGGCGTAAACTCTAAACTTGCCTTCAAGTGATTTAGTGGTGCGACACTGACTTTTTTTCCTTTTCCAAGTCAGCAAGCTTTGAAAGAGTTGGCTCATAAGGCATATAAGCGGTGTGACACTGACTTTTTTTTTTTTGTTGATAGATAAAGGTGTAGTTTGAGCTGTCACAACTCTAAACTTGCCTTCAAGTGATTTAGTGGTCTGCTTACTCTCTCCATCTGATATTTCAATTTGTTTCAAATACAACATGTGATTTTTGATGTCTGAATTTACTTTACATGCGTAAACTATATGTCATCTTGATAAGGTCCATCTATTTATATAAGATATAAATATATAAGATATGCATATTATGATAGCTTGGGCATATCTAAAGATTGTAATATCAACCCCTGAATAGTAGAAGCCTGACCAAATACACATTCTTGCACATGAGATATTTCATTTCTAAGACGTACAAAACTTTTGACTAGAAATATATAATTGGTATATATGGATGAACTTGACTATGGAAGAAAGAGGTACGCGTGCACATGCCCACATCATGCCCTCAAGTTATCTGTCTTTATCTTTTTCATCTTGACGTGAGTTTTCTGACAGCTAGATCACTTGGTGGAATTATTTCGTATTTACTATTATCACGGAAATTTGAGTAAATCTTGCCGACTGTTTGATGATGTTCATTTTACTGTATTACGCCAACTTCAAGACGTTTAAGTCGCAGCGTTTTCTTCTAAGACAGCCATAAGTTGTGCGGAAAGCACTTCCATGTCAAACGCATGGTGTGACATTATCCGCCTTTCACCCGCTTGGAGACGTGAAAGTCCGATGTAACTGAGCAGGAGATTGAAGTGATCAAAGAACAGTTCGTTGTCATTCTCTATGCTTTCACCCCTAGGGTTGGCTTGGTTAGGTAGAATATCAAGAGATTATCAACTCAGAAACTGAAAATTACATATTTAAATCTCAACCCCTGTGTATAAACTACTCTAAATTAGAGCTATCTACATGCCTAAATAAAAAACTTGGACTTACCTAGTTCATTGGATTTACAGGACGTTTCATGAACTTTCAAATGGTAGATCTTGAGATAGATAGACTTCTTGCCTTTCAACCAAAAAAAGAAAATCTTTGTACCCATGAGCGAGTCCAAGCTTGCGATCCATATTCACTTTGCATGTCAGCCTTCTCGAACAAAAAGTACTGATTGGAGCGCGTGGTAGAAGCCTGACACCTTCTCCTGGCCAAGAGGGGTCCAAGTCTGAGCTCATTAAAATATTCAAAAAGATCTAACTTCATTCAAAAGTTTAAATTAACAAGTTCTTGGCTAATTTTGATATATTAATTGCTTAATACTACATCAATTCTGACTTTTTTTAACAAAACTCTCATGTGCATCCTAACACCAGAAACAATCATCAATTGGACTAATAATGAAAGAAAAAATCACTTGATTAAGAAAATGACATATAATAGCTGTTAGATTAGTGGAGATCGACCACATTTAATGAGTTGCGTGTCCAATAAGATATCAAGAAATTAATGGATAAAGTAAATATATAGCTTTTGCATTGGACAGAGCCAAAAGATGATCAGAGCATAGGATCCATGCTACCCATTGTTTTCCCATCACGATTAGTCGGATCCATTGTATCAACAAGATTCCGTCAATGTGAGCGAGAAGATTATGATGTTGATATGAAGATCTGTTTGTCTTTGCGGATTCTCAGAGCGAACAAGAGAAGAAAAATCATCCCAACTCCCGTGGATTCAATGCATCGGCCGAGGTTCCGGAGTTCAAAGCTTGACAGTACAATGAGAATTACAGCTCTTCACGACCTCTAAATTGAGCTGCAGTCCTCGCCTGGATGCAACGTTTCTAAATTTTAGAACGGTGGTGAAACCCACCTCAAGATAAAACACGAATTTTTATATTTTACCCGCAAAGTGAATTGGTTTTGTACTCGACGCAATATTATTCATGTTAACTGATAAGAAATATTTTCATTATCGACAACAATTTATATCTAAAAATTTTCATAGACAATAAAAATATTTTTTTGGTTCATTTTTGTATGTGACACAGAAAATTATTTTTAGGATAATGTTTTCCAAATCATTTATTGTTCATAAAATAAACACAGCAGTGATAATAATTTTTACTAGGGAAGCAGCAGTACGTAATCCGGATATCCTCCTCATCTTTGCATGTGGTCGCTTTGTAAATTATTTTTATTCCAGGGTGCGTTTGTTCAACCGATAATCTTTATGGTAAAAGTAATATATTTTTCATAAAAATCATTTTTAAGGAAAGTAGTCAGTTTTTATTTATTTGGTTGCTTAGGAAAATTGATTTTCTTTATACCAGAAGGAGCAGTTGTGTCTCCCCAATATAAGCTTGTTGCTTTTAGTTCATGGAATATATTTTCCAAAAATCGATTACTTTACCATCATCCAAACACCAAAAAGTGGGAAAACAATTTCCCAAAAACAATTTTTTTTTCCAAATAAACGGACCATAAGGTTAAGTCAAGAAGCACCTACTCTTGATTTTTTTTCCCTTAACTCAATTTTTTTTTTTTTTTTTTTACATGTGGACAAAACTAGGGAAAAGTACCAAAAAAGACCTAAACTTATGGCATTGGTACTAATCTAGTTCTAAATCTTTTAATTGGACCAATTTAGTCTATCCCTGGTTGAAATTGACATGGACGCCAATTGGCCGACAAACGCTGACATGGCAATTTTTAAATATTTTTTTTAAATTTTTTTCGAATTTTTTTTAATTCTTTCCTTTTCTTCTTTTGTTTTCCTTTTCCTTTACCCTTCTTCTTCGGCAGTGGCCGGCAAGCCTCCGCCGGCTCACAGGCTGCCAACAAGGGCCTCACTTAGGGCCACGGGCGAGGCAACTTCGCCCAATTGTGGGTGAGGCTAGCCTCGCCCTAGCCTTGTCGCAGGTGAAGGTGGCCTCACCCATGGTTGGTGAGGCCATGGCGGTGTTCGCCAAGGCTCGGATGAAGGTTGCCATGTCCTCGCCAGCCATGGGCGAGGCCACCTTCACTCTTGGCGAGGCCTGAGCGAGGTCGGGTGAGGGTTGTGATCCTCATTGGTGGCTGGCAAGGGCTTGGCAGCCCTTGCCCAGTGAGGCTCATTGACTCACCGGCCATTGCATGGAATCTAAGGAGAAAGAAGAGAAAAAAAAAAGGAAAAGAAAAATTTAATAAAAAAATTTAAATTTTTTTTAAAAATTGCCACATCAACGTTGGCTAGACGGCTAGGTTGCGCATGACAACATTTCTTGGCAAACAATTTCTTTTCAGAAATAGTTCTTTTCTATTTCTATTATGGAGAACAATTTCTATGTAAAAAACTCGTTTGATAACTACACAAAATTTTTATTCTAAAAATAGAAAAAGAATAGAAATGCGTTTGGTAAAAAGTAGTTTCTTTTTTATATTTATTTGTTTTTTATTTTTGCCGGTAGACCGCCGCCACCGCCGGACGCCACCGCCGCCACACGTCGCCGCCGATGACGGCGGCGGCGGCGGCGACGGGATGGTCGGTCGGCCTCGGCGACCGCAGCGGTGGGCGGCTCCGGCGGCGGGCGGTCGATGGCGACCGATGGGCGGCGACGGCGATCGGCGGCAATCGGCGGCGACGGCGGACCATGGGCGGGCGGCGGCGGCGGGCGATGGCGGGCAGCGGTCAAGGGAGGTCAATGGTAGTCAGCAAGAGAAGAATAAAAGAAAAAAAAAAATTCACTTATTTCTTCAACTTGTTCCCGAGAACAAGAAACAACTTTTTTACTTCTCATTTCTATTCCAAAACCATTCCCGGGCTAACTTTTTGTTCCCGAGAACAAAAAACGAACTTGCCGTTATCAAACAAGTTTCTATTCTTTTTTTGTTCTGGGGAAGAGAAGAATAGAAATTCTTGGGCTGGGGAAGTTTACCATGCGCAGCCCTAGCGTCTACGTTAATGCTGGCAAGCCAAAATGAATCGATGGATTTAATTAGTACGAATGTGAAAATATTTAGGACTAACTTAGTCTGATTGAAAGGTTTATGACTAAATTGATATCAATGCCATATGTTTAAGACTTTTTTGGTACTTTTCTCACAAAACTAAGACTGTTATTCTACAGGTTGTTCCTTCTTTCCCTTTTCTCTTTATGAAAAATACATTATCTTGGCGAAAAATGTACTGCATGAAGGAACGAATTTGCTATGGAGTTTCTTTTTTTTTTTTGTTTTTGTTTTGTTTTGTTTTGTTTTTTTTTTTTTCAATATGGAGTTTTCCTTTGAACCACCGCCATAATAGGGATATTTCATGAATCGATTCGAAACATTATTTTTTCAAACAGATATGTTTCATCAAATATTAATTTCTTCATATTTCTTTTTCACATTGCAATAATTATTAGTTCCAAGTGTTTTCGCCAGAACACCGCACGATTAATGAGATTATGGACACTTTCATGATTTTCAATCTCCTTTCGGTTCGGAAGAAGGCAAGGGATCATCGACCTGCTTTCTGTCTTTAGTATGAATTCGAGGGATAGATCTTCAATAACATCTGTTTTCGGTAATCTATTTTGGTCTGACTATTGTCAATAAAGAGTCGTAAGAGGTTTGAGCTTACGTAAATGTAGGAGAGTCTTCTCCAACTTCGCGATTCAAAAGTTTTCGACCAATGTGTTACGAACTTATGTTAAACATGAAATTCCGTCTGATGTTCTGAACAAAAAGGAGGGAAAAAGAAATGCTGTCTTAATATTAAGCTCGATCCCATAAACTCATGCTAGAGCTTAACGAGTTTAGTGGTAACACCAACTTTCATTTTGCTCGTTTTTGTATCTTTTAATCGGTCTAGTCATGATCGTCTTGTTGTTTACATAAATGTAAAAACTACCGAAAGCCGCATTTTTCTTTTCTGAAACGATCAGGATCATCTCCATTTGGCCATAACACGAGATCAACAATATGAGGGCTACACTATGCTTATTGCATCTTAAGACAGCTTAAAGTACAAAGCATTTTGATCGTAACACACTAATCGCTTGATGCCTAAGAAATGAAGCATCTTTATTCCAACCTCCATTGCAAATCTTTAGATTACATTTGGAAGCAAGAATGGTACATCCATTTATTCATTTATATTTTTATTGAAAGCCCGATACATACGTATTCATTAGTTACCTACTCCTGGACTGGGCACCGATTCTACGAGCGGATGGACCCTACCAATACGAGCATCATACCCTCGACAACCATCAGTAAAACCCTTTGGAAGGGCACTCGAAACTGGACTCTCCTCTGAAGATGGGAGTTGTCCATTGTCCTCAATGCCCATCGGTGGTAGCTTTCTAGCTTCGAAACATGGAGAGTTGCAGATCACGCCGAACATGACAATTATCATCAGGAAAACAAAGAGGGATCGAGCCATGTGTGGGAAGAGATATGCTTTTGAGACAGATATGTGCCGAGTGTCAAGACTCGATCCAGTGAGTCTGGCAGTGTGTTTCTTCCATGGAGGCCTGACTGAAACTGTTTATATAGAGTCGAGGGAATGCAGATCGAAAGGTGGCGTGAGGGTTTGAGACATTTCTCTCGCTCAAGAAGTCGACTATTTTGAATTTGTCGAACGGAAGCGCTTTTCATTTGGATCAAACATGCGTGCAACTGTTCAGCACCAAATTGCCTCGTGGAAGTTGACTTAGGTATAGTGATGTACTCCAGGAGCCGTCATATCCGTTTTTTTTCGAGTGAATTTAATGGACGGCTCACCTCTTCGTTCAACAGTTCAATCGGGTGGACATCCACAGATGATTCTTCTGCTGGATTTGCTTTTCAATTCCCATTCCTCAGGCTGAGTTTAGCAACTCGAGCCTGTATCTAAGTAGGATATCCGAATGATCAAATGAAATAAGTGAATTAGATTCCATGTCATTTTCTATCTTTTTGACCTCCTGAGGTTGGCCCTTGTAACTGAGCAGGAGATTAAAGTGATCAAAGAAACAAGTGAACCGAGTTCGTTGTCATTCTCTATGCTTTCAACCCTAGGGTGGCCTAGTTAGGCAGAATATCAAGAGATTATCAACTCAGAAACTGAAAATTAATATTTAAATCTCAACCCCTGCGTATAAACTACTATAAATCAGAGCTACCTACATGCATGAATATAAAACTTGGACTTACCTGGTTCATTGGATTTATGGGACGTTTCATGAACTTTCAAATACTACACCTTGAGATGGACATAGTTCTTGCCTTTGGACCTAAAAAAGAAAACCTCTGTACCCATGAGCGAGTCCAAGCTTGCGATCCATATTCACTTTGCATGTCAGCTTTCTCCGATAAAGAGTGTGAATGGTAATGTTTCTGTTCTTTTTTTTTTCTAGGGAACGAAAACAAAAAAAGTGTTTACGTTACTTTAACAATTTTTTAACAAAAGAACGCTTTTGGTAACGTTTGTTCCGGGAATAAAAATGAATAGAAACACGTTTGGTAAATTTTTATTCTTTTTTTGTTTCTTTTAATTTTTAAACATTTTTATTTTATTTTTCATTTTTTCCTTTCATTTTTATTTTTTATTTTTTCGGCCGGTCACCGCCTCGGCGACCGGCCGACCGACGGGTCGGCAGCCTCGCCGGATCTGGCGAGCCCGAGCTCGCCTAGCCAAGGCGAGGCTCGGCGTCGCCGCGCGCGGCGAGGCCGAGCTCGCCCGGCCAAGGCAAGGCTCGGCCTCGTCGGGGGCCGGTGGCGCTCCGGCGAGGTCGCCGACCCTCGACGGCGTCACCGGCCCTCGACGGCCGGTCGCCGGCCATGGCCGAGGTCGGCGACCAGCCAAAGAAAAAAGAAAGAAAAAAGAAGAAAAAAGAGAAGAGAGAGAAGATTGTTCTTTTTTGGCTTCAAGAAGTGTTTCTTTTCTCCGAAACAACTTTTTGAGTTTCTTTTTTTGCTCCAATTTTGTTCTGGGAACAAAAAAAAAAAGAACAGAAATGCAACCAAACGTGTTTCTGTTCCTTTTTGTTCCCTAACAAAATCCGTACAGAGTGTTCCAGAAACGTTTCTTTGGAGCATTTCCATGCACGCCCAAAAGTATCGATTGGAGTGTGCAATAGAAGTCCAACGCCTTCTCCTGGCCAAGAAGAGGTCAAAGTCCAAGCCCATTAATATATTTAGCAAGATCCAACTTTCCCCAAAAGTTTAAACAAACGAGTTCTCAGCTAATTATGATATATTAATTGCTTAATATTACATTAATACTTACTTTTTTAACACAACTCTCACGTGCATTCTAACACCAGAAACAATTGTCAATTGGACTATTGATGAAAGAAAAAATCGCTCGATTAAGAAACTGACATATAATAGCCGTTAGGTTATTGGAGATCGACCATATTTAATGAGTGGCGTGCACAATAAGATATCAAGAAATTATTGGATAAAGTAAATATATGGCTTTCGCATTGGATAGAGCCAAAAGATGATCGGAGTATAGGATCTATGCTACCCATTGGTTTCCCATCACGATTACTCGGATGCATTGTATCAACAAGATCATGTCAATGCGAGCAAGAAGTTTATGATGTTGATATGAAGATTTGTTTGCCGCTGCAGATTCTCAGAGTGAACGAGAGAAGAAAAATCATCCCAACTCTCGTGGATTCAATGAATCAGCCCAGGTAGGAGAGCAATCTCTCCCTTTGGCTCATGTTTTTCTCACGTACAAGATTGTTCCTCTTCCGGAGTTCAAAGATTAACAGTACAATGATAATTACAGCTCTTGACTACTTCTAAATTGAGCTGCAGTCCTCGCATGGATGCAAATTTTCTAAATTTTAGAACGATGGTGAAACCCACCTCAAGATAAAACACAAATTTTCATATTTTATCAGCTAAGTGAATTGGTTTTGTACTTGACACTATTATTTGTGTATCACTACGACATTGCATTCCAAGGTTCAAATAATCCTTTGAAATTCATTGATTTGTCTAGTGATAGCTTCCTTGGTAAAGCGCGGTTAGATTGAGCATATAGTCTTACATGTTTACCAGGTGAAGAAATGACTCAGATGAATACCAGGCTCTGTACTATTGCTTAAAATGATGAAGAACAATAGGAAACACGAGAAAGATCACTAAAAATCAAAGCAGACGTACAGAGTATCCCAACTAAAAATCAGTCACTATTTCCAATGTTTTTCTGCGTTGAGTCTTCATAGCCATCATATAATAGGGGTGTGACCCGCCTGGACCACCGGAACCGGATCGGAACCGCTCGGAACTAGTGGTTCTTAAGGGAACTGGTCCAGTTCCTGGTTCCAATTTATGTGAACCGATGGGTACCGGTCCTGTTCCCGGTTCTATAGACGGATTTGCTCACTCGCCCACCCGGACCGGACCGGTTATATTATAATAATATATTAATTTTTAATATAAAAAAATTGAAATTAGCAAATCTAAAATTTAGGACTCCAATCACCATTTTGTTTTAATTCACTACTCTCTTACTCTATCTCGTCTCTCTTTAGTTCAAAATCTCTCTAAGCTCCCTCTTCCTCTCCAATTCACCTCCAGATCTACTCATCTCCCTTCGAGTTCTAGCCCGAACTCAACGAAACAGTGAGTTGATTCTCTTTCCCCCCTCAAACTTGATCTCTCTCTCCACGTTGTTGCCATCCTTGTCGCCACCTCCGCATTCACTGACACTATCGTCTTCTTCGTTGTTGGGCTCGTCCCGCTTCTACCTCCCCTCTTCCTCCTCCCCCTCCCCCTCCTCAAGCCTCCCCCCATCCTCATTTTCGGGGACAAAGGCGAACTCCAAGTCTAAAAATGGCTCATCGTCCCCATTGTCCTCCTCATTGTCAGTCTCGAGAGAGGAGCGGGAGATGGCGAAGGCGGTGACGAAGATGGTGGTGGTGGTTGGGACAGAAGCGGCGCGAGGGTTGCAACCGCTATTGCTGCGGTGCTAGTACTTGAGGAGAATAAAACTACCATGGTCGGGAGAGCCAGAATAAGTAGATGCAGGGAGGGCAAAAAGGGGAAGGCGTGGAGGTTGGACCGGTTCTCGGGTGGATCCATGCAACTAGTGAGCGGTTCCCAATTCCAATTTTTCGAAACCGGTTCTTAGCGGGCAATTCCTAGTTCTAGGTGGGGAACTGCCCACCCGAACCATGCACACCCCTATTAGATAACTAGTAAAGCACCTTCATCTAAACCCGCTGAATGTCAAACTTCATCATCGGGTTAGGCCAGCAATAGATCTAATAAGACTGCTTGGGCTTTTGCAACAGTGGCCTTCTGAGAACTTTCGAGGTGGGATTCATTAGTCCATTGCATCTCGTTTGATGTCAATTTCATAAATACCTGTAATCTGGCAAACAAGGGTCTATTTGGCAATAGGCCAAACAATACCCATATCTATTTAGTTGTTCCTGAGAACAAAAAGAGAATAGAAATCCATTTGATAAATTTTTTATTTCCAAAAATAGATCTAGAACAGAACTAAAAGTAAAAAAAAAAAGTTGCTTCTTTATTCCTGAAAACAATTTCAAAATCAAGCCAACCAAAATATCTTCTTTTTCTTTTCTTTTCTTGTTCCTTCTCTCTTCTTCCATCGCTATTGCCGCTGCCATCCATTGCTATTGGTCGCTGGCGAACGGTTGGGCGAGGTTTGGCGAGCTCGCTAAGGCTTGCCTAGCCACTAGCGAGGCTAAGCCTCCCCTGGCCATTGGCAAGCCTTGCTTGGCCGGGTGAGGTTCGCTTGGCCATCGGTGAGCCTCGCTTGGCTGGGTGCCGAGCCTCGCTACCGATGAGGCTCAATTGATGAGGCGCAGCCTTGCCGGCGACCGGCCAAAACTTGAGGAAGAAGTGAAAGAAAAGAAAAGAAAAAATAAACTTATTAAAAAATTAAAAGAAAATTGTTTGGATTAGAAATTTTGAGAGTGGTGCTAAACGCAATTCTATTTTGGGAATAGAAATTTTGGACAGTTACCCAACTTTATCAAATGCTTGGAAATTTGTCTAGGGAATAGAATAAAAATTACTTTTGATTAAAAATTATTTCCAAAAACAATATGGTTACCAAACAGGTCTCAAATACTCAAATGCGAGACACTTGTGAATCTGTCTCCAGTAACAACTCTTGGTCCTATTGCACTTGCGGCCACATCAACATCTTAGATTTCATCTCGTGGATCAACAACCTTATGAAGTTCCGGATAGACTTCACAGTATGGCAAAGTACGATAACGAAATGGTGAGGATTCAGGCCAGAGAGGCGAAGACTATCCATAACAGATAATGGGTCACTCTTATTTGACCTCTTCTCAGTCAATCTGTTTTGGTCATTTAATTTGTCCAGCTTCTGTTTAAGAGATGCAATTTCAGAGTTCTTGAGTTTCTACTGAAATTCCATCTTGTTGCCCATCTTTTCGTATGTTTTCAAAAAGAGACTTCTGCTCCTGGATTTCAGCTAGAAGCATTGTGGTTTCCGGCGAAATATCAAACCGTCTCTTCACATGAAATTGTATCAAATCAGACCACTTTATTATCTCGGAAACAATCATCTAGTCGGCGGACTGAACCCATCAGCATCATAAGGGGACTGAGCAAACCGTAACTGGTTAGCTAATATCAAATTTTCCTTCGTTCTTGCCTAAATTGAATTACTGTAGCATACCTATGTCTGTAGAAGTCTATACCAAGCGAAGCAAGCATCACTTTGTCAATAATTAGTCTATTGAGCGCAAGAATTTTCTGCGAACTATTTTTTTTGGACTTTCATGCGTTTGGCTTTTTAAAAAATGATCAATTAACAAAAAATGGTTAGTTTTGTGTTTGTGGTTAGAGACTTGTTATATTTGGAAACTATTTCCTTTGTTCAAAACAAGGAATCCATTTTTTTTAAATTTTAAATGTTGGTGTCTTCTTTAATCATAATTGCTTTACCTTCAACGAACCGAACATATAAAGTTCAGTAAACGAATTTGTGAAAAGCTCTTTAGTGAAATACACAGTCCCCAAGTGACTTTTTCGCCATGATTATTAACTTTCCATATTCAAGAAACTGTGTGCATATGGAAAAACTAGTAAGTTTTTGATGTAGTTGGTAACTTTCCATGAAGGCAGTAATTTTTACCACGATTATAATCAATTTCAGTCTAGTTAGCAACTCTTGATGAAAGGTCACATTAGTTTCTTTGGTTTAATATGATCAAATGGTGCAAACGCAATAGTCTTTGCCAGATCGAGTTTTCAATTCTGTGGTGTCCTTAAAATGTAGACCAAAGCTTATAAATTTTTCACTTTGGATAAGTTTTTGGCACACTAGCGTTACTTGAATTATTTTTCCAGTGATGCAGAGAAAATTATATGAGACTTTATGGGATAATTACCAACTGTTTTAAAAACTATAACTATTAAATAAAAAAGTAGTTTAATAATTAAATATTCTTATGGAAACATGAATCAATCATTTATATATTGCATAATCAGTGTTACGTTTACTTTTGCCAATGTAATAATAACTGGAATAAAACCTACAAAACACCCCAGCTTTCTTGTTCACAGGCACAAGGTCTGATAATCAGTATGCACTGTGCTTATTATTGCATTTTAAGATAAGTTACACAGCCAGTATCTGCTTGTAAGTAGTAGGACAATTGATGACTTCAAAAGTATGAAGAGCCAATTTCCAGTCCCTTTATAGTAAGGATCGCTCACTATACGTATATAGACTCATGAAATTCGATAACCTTACGACTATAAAGTGTCTATCCACTTATTAGAACGACACGGTGCATCATTCAGTAATGACTAGTTCCTGGACTCGGTGTAGATTGCAGAAAGCGGTCATGCTTGTTGAGATGAACCACATGACCTTGTCCATCAGTAGGAACTTTTGGTAGGGCATCTGAAACCAAACTCTCCTTAAAATGAGGGACTTGATCTTCTCCCACCTCCTTGCCCGTCGGCATCTGCTTTCTTGCTTCAAAGCATGGCGAGTGGCTTATCATGACACCAAAGGCGACGACCATAATCAGCAAGCTAAAGTGGACGCGAGCCATGCATATAAGTGGGGAGATCGATGCTTGAAACAAAGAGGGGAGAGAATCTGTGGGCATAAATATAAGTAAGGTAGGGATGGGTGTTCTTCTTACATGGAGGAACGTCTCTTTATATAGTGGAGCTCATGAAGCTCGAAAAATGGCGTGAACGTCAACTCCTCTTCTTTTCCTCACCAAGTCAGAAAGCTTTGAAAGAGTAGGCCCATCAGGCGTATAAACGTTGTGACTGTGACTTTTTTCTTGGACAGATAGAAGTGCGGCTTGAGACGTCACAATCCTAAACTTGCCTTCGAGTGATTTAGTGGCCTGTCTACTCTCTCCATTTGATATCTCAATTTGGCGCAAATACAACAAGTGATTTTCGATGTCTAAATTTGCCTCATATGCGTAAACTAGATGTCATCTTGAGAATGTCAAATGGTAACGGATTGGTCCACATAAATATATAAGATAATATAATGATGGTTTGGGCACATTCAAAGATTTTAATATCAACCCCTAAACTAGGTACTTAGAAGCCGATCCATATACACATTCTTGCACGTGAGATTTTTTCATTTCTAAGATGTACAAAACTCTTAACTAGAAATATATAATTGGTATATGTGGATGAACTTGACTATGTAAGAAAGAGGTACACGTGCACATGCCCACATCATGTCCTTAAGTTATCTGTCTTTATCTTTTTCATCTCGACGTGTGTTTTCTGACAGCTAGATTACTTGGTGGAATTGGTTCGAATTTAGGTAGGTTTACTTATCATTCACTATTATCACGGAAATTTGAGTAAATCTTGCCGACTGTTTGAGGATCTTCATTTTACTGTATTACGCATACTTCAAGACTTTTAAGTCGCGGTGTTTTCTTCTAAGTCAGCCATAAGTTGTGCGGAAAGCACTTCCATATCAAACACAAGTATTGTTTTTCTTCTCTTTTTCCTTTCTTCAAGACACAAACTTGTCGAATCACTATCAATCGACTGTTTTAAAAACGTGCATGGCTTGAAATTGTCTAGCTTTCACCTGACTACCGGATACGTGAAGGTCCAATGCGTTATTTAGCACCATAACTTTTACTGTCCAGGACATGTATCATATCGTGCGTAAACATAAATTTCGCTTTGAAAACTTGGGTGCAAAGCAGGATTTACTCACTATAGGAAAGTGCGCGTGTCTTGTGTGGAGGAAAAATTATAGTAAACAAGCATGAAGTGCTCATCTCCAGTGGTCGAACGGATGCATCACTTAACAAAAGTAGACAGTACAACTTTATTTTTATCTACTTTCAGTCTCACGGATCATATGACGAAATTAATTCAATCACGATCACCATGTTTTTGGCCGGGGCCTGGACCAGAATTCAGAATTCTGCGAAATTCAGCAGAATGACGGTCACTTGGGGGGAACCTCTCTCCCATTCTTGCTTTCTTAAGCGCTTCTTGATGATGAGGTTGCTGATGACCACCATGGCCTGGCAGTGATGGAGCTGTGGGTCTATTTGGAATTTGGGTTGGGAACCCCAGTTCGGCATGATGGTGGTTATCGGCCATCGGTGTATTCCAGGCTTCGGAAGAGAGCGTTGACGTCGAAATAGTCGACACAAGGAAAAAGATCAGACTTGTGCGCAAGTAAGCCATCTCTAAGCGAAGGAATTCGAAGTTGGTGAATGTGTGTTGCTATGTTATCTCAATGCATATATTTATGGACCGGGCGAAATGCTCAAAGTGAAGACGATTTAATGTAAGATTTTGCTCGAGATTTTTTTCAACATGAAAGTTATGATAAAGCTGGCATGATTTCTCACTTTAACTTGGCTTTTCCTTTTTTCCGGAAATGAACTTAATATATGTACGGAAATGAATCTGGGCTCTCAAATCCAATGAGACCCCTATGCGACTCATCATTGCTTCAATTTAATCACTCCTTACAATCAGCCTAAGAATAATGACATTATGTTTATGGCGATTTAACCCTAAGTCAGATTGTGTGATATGCATTTATAAGAGTGATTGATTATAATCATGATACTGTTAAAAACATAACTAGAGAAAGATTCCATAATATATATCAATTACACAATTATAACATTGATTTAATGATTTCTAACAAATAGAACAAAATATGGTCCACTAAATGACTAAGTTTGGACACTTCTCATCAATTTTCACTTCTCCGTTTGTTTCACGGAAAATAGATGATTTATAATACATATTCTAAAAACAATCGCTTGTATCGGTTGAAATAATTAATTAACAAGAAATATTTTCGTTATCAACAACAATTTATGTCTCAAAATTTTTGCCAATGATAATAATAATTTTCTTTTATTCATTTTTGCATATACATGCAATCATTTTTAGGAAATATTTTTTAAATTACTTATTTTTTGCGAAACAAATGGAATAGTGATAATAATTTTCATTAGGAAAGCAGTAGTCCAAACTCTAATTACGTCCTCCTCATTTTTGCATGTGGTTGCTCTATAAATTATTTTTATTCTAGGATACGTTTGTTCTACCGATAAACTTCATGACAAAGGAAAATATATCTCATAAAAATCATTTATAAAGAAAATAGTTGGTTTTCATTTGTTTAGTGGTTTAAGAAAAATGATTTCCTTTTTAACAAAATGGGAAGTCGTTTTCCTCCAATATAAGCTTGTTGCTTTTAATCCATGGAGAACGTTTTTAGAAAATCAATTACTTTTCTGTCATCTAAAAAATTGAAAGTGGGGAAACAATTTTCCGGAAACAGTTTTTTTTTTTTTTTGGCAAACAAACAAACCTTAAAGTTAAGTC
The DNA here is from genome assembly GCF_016545825.1 of Eucalyptus grandis. NCBI lineage: Eukaryota > Viridiplantae > Streptophyta > Magnoliopsida > Myrtales > Myrtaceae > Eucalyptus > Eucalyptus grandis. The sequence goes on along the minus strand of NC_052617.1, from coordinate 43,774,624 downwards.
AAGAAGCACCTACTCTTGATTTTTTTCCACAATGTGGCGGCGATCGGAAGCCGTGAGCTCACTTGCACTTCGGAGGCGTAATCGCAAGGCACGGATTGAGGCGGAGAGAGAGAACGGTTCCAAGCGAGTGCTCGAAACTTCAAACGAGAGAGAGAGAGGGATAGCCACCCGTAGATCCTCCCGTTGAGGAGGTTGCCTCGCTAGCCATTGGCGAGGTCGACCGTTGCCTTGGTTGGGCGAGGCCCCGCTAGATCTGGTGAGGGCCGAGCTCGCCGGATCCGGGCCGGGCCTCACCCTTGCCAATGGCCGGCGAGGCTGACCTCGCCAGATCTAGCGGGGCCTCGCCCTCGGCCCTTGCCTCCGGCTGGCGGGGTGAGCCTCGCCATTGGCCGACGAGGCTAACCTCGTCGGCCCTCGCCTCCGGTCGGCGCCGGCCAGCCAGAGGCAAAGAAGATGATGGAAAAAAAAAGAAAAAAAGAATTAAAAATTCCAAAAAAAAAAAATTAAAAATTTGAAAAAAATAAAAACAAAAAATAAAAATGTCACGTCGCATTCGCCGGTCCACGTTAGTGCCGACCGGCCAATTTTGGTCGGATGGACTGAATTGGCACAATTGTAAAAGGTTTAGGACTAAATTGGCCAAAAAAAGTTTAGGACTGAATTGGTACAATTGTAATAAGTTTAGGACTTTTTTTGGTAATTTTCCCTAAATTTCAATCTAGTTAGCAACTCTTGATGAAAGGTCACATTGGGTTTTTTGATTTAATCTAATCAAATGGTGCAAATGCAGTACTCTTTGCCAGCTCGAGTTTTCAACTTTGTGGTGTCTCAAGTGTAGACTAGGGGCTGCGGGCAATTTTCGAAAATTTCCCATAAGTTATTTTTTAGGAAAATGACAATATTTTCTAGTGTTTGGTTAAAACTTGAAAATGTTTTAGAAAATATTTTTCGGTATTCGGTAAGGAAAATATTTTCTAAGACTTCACCACTTAGGCATGTATCACTTACCGATTTATAAATCTATCAAATATGAAATTGCCTTTAAATTCATGCAAACTTGCTTCATATCTTTGTTCTCTCATTTTCACCAAACGATCATCTACTCTAAAAAATGTCTCGTATGGATTTTAAAAAGAAGTAAAGCATGTATAGCCCTAATGAGAATTTTCCAGTGGAGTGGCATGTTCTTCTCCTGTGTCTTTTGTGTTTTAATAAACAAAATGAAAAAGAAGTGTTGATACCTAATTTTGGAAAATAAAATTGCATTTTGAACAAATAAAAAGAAAAAAATGAAAATGGGAGAAATTGATTTGATTGAATTATGCAAGGAAATATGGAATTCGATGGATGTCCGGATTTTGTTAAATGTAGTAACAATTTTAAAATCAAGTGAAAAATATGCAAGAATTAAGTGATTGCCAAATCATACAGATTTGATTTAATGTGATAAGAAATGGTAACTTGGAAAATATCATGTAAATAGACCGTTTCGAATCACTATAAAAGAGGCTCATTTTTCATGACAGGAGCAGGGAAATTCGAAAAAATTTCAGAGGCAAAGTGAGGAAAATTCGTGAAAAGAGAGAAGAAAAGCTTGAGGAGAGCGAATTCGAAGGAAAAATCGAAAAAAATTGTTTTCTTCCGTTGAGCCAATTTTCCTTCGGTTTGTCTTGAAGAGTAAAAATCAAAAAGAAGAAGGAAAAGTCACGTCTGCATAAGGTCAGCACAGTAGAAAGTACAAAAGCAAGGGAACGTGCGGCCAGCAGGGGTGAAAAGAAGAAAAAAAAAAACAGAAAAGAAAAGTTACTGTTTTTCTTCTTCGCCCCTATCCGTCGCACCCTTGCTGCCCCTCGCCGGCAGCCTCCTCGCCGCTCCGCCTCTGCCGACCCGCTTCTGCACCGACGCCCCCAGTCGCCGGTTCCCTGCACCGCTGCCGTGCCCGCGACGCTCGTCCGTGAACACCGGTGCCACCCAACTCCTGCCCTGCTCTGTCTCGCCGCACCAGCATCACCCAATTTCACCGGAGATCTGCTCCTGCCCTGCGCTCGCGCCGCAGCTCGACCCCAACATCGAAGCCGCTTCTGCTCGTGACCCAGCCGTGCCACCGTTCCCCCCGAAGACGCCTCTGCCCCGTCTCGCCTGAAGCCAGCAACGCCGCGCGACCCGACGCTGCTGACCCGTTGCTGCTCCAGCTCTCTGTGCCGCTGTTCCTGTCCGCTCAGCCGCACCGTTCCGCCGTCAGTCACGACGCCGCCGCCGCTGTCTCTCAGCCCAGCACCACGCTTGATCCCGACTCCCTGTGTTGAGTGACGCCCACAGCAACGCTCTGCTGGTTTTGCGCGACCTGCTGCTGCACGAGCCTGCTTTTGCCGGACTTCGCCGGAGCTCCGACCACCGGGACCTCCGACCGGTGGTGACCAGCGACACCACAGCCGCTGCCCTTGCACCATCCTTAGCCGTGCCGCCCCGAATCCGTTCGAATTTTTGAAAAAAATTCAATTTAGGTAAAGATTTATTTTATTAGGTAGATTTAATTTATCTTATTTTAGTTTGATATTTTATCTCTTTGTTTGAAATGTTTTCCAGTGCATGGTTGAAATTCCTGATGTAGCATTCAATTTGCAACCGCACGAATTTTTATTCTTTTTTTTTTTGGTAAAGGTAAATGTAATATAGCTTTGGACAAATATATAAGACCGGCTCCAAAGCTGACACTCTCAGGGCGCTACGCATAGAGAGTGTTAGGGAGCCGAAACAAAAAGATTACAAAGAAGAAAAAGAGACAAGTACAAGCAAGAAGCAAAGACCAACAGGTCACAAGCGAAAAGAAAAGAAAAAACGCTAAACAAAACCTTAGCCGCCTAAGGAGAAGGCCAAGGGCCAGACACCCAAGGAGGGGAGAAGAAAAGATCACAACTTGATCTTCATCCGGATCTACGTATTCTCCTCACGAATTATTATTCTATTTATAAGGCTTTAGATGGAATAATTATTCACGCAGGAGTAAAATTGATATCTTGATCTTTAAGGCTTAAAGATCAATTTATCGATTTTATTAGTGAAATAATTAAGTTTGAATTTCAATTCGAATGGTGGATGACATTTGTGATGATTTGGGGTTTATCTCTTAATTGCTCTATTTATCCCGAAAATACAAAAAAATTGCATTTTGCATTCCATGTAAATTAGGATTGATTGCATGATAGGTTAGTTATTTTTGCATGTTGAGAAGGCATTTAGAATAGATAACATTTCACTTTAGTTAGATTTTTATTGATTTTAATTATGAATTTTCATTAGAAAAAATATAAAAAAAATCGTCATACATATGTCATGTAGAGTTAGGGCATCTTTTTGTACGTCATTGCATATTATGGTAAAATTGCACTTAGTTTAATTCTAGATAATATTTTTCTTAATTTATTATAAGTTTAGATATTAGATAGATTGTATTTTATGATTATTTGGGTTAAGATAATATTTTAGTTTAAATTAGGATTTGGCTTAACCTAATTCCTAATGCCAATTAAATAGAATTCAAATCTAGTTAGATAATTTTCACATTTTTCTAATTTCGAAATTTCAGAAAAAATACAAAAATGACTAAGGATAAATTAGTTTTAATCCCTAGGATAGATTGCACAAAAATGTCATTGCATGTCATTTAAAATTAAACGCATGAAATGCATGCCATTTAGTGATGATTGCTAGGTTCATTTAATTAGAAATTGGATGTCATTAGAATTAGGTCATTTAGTTAATATTGCATTGCATATTGCATGATTTTCATTAATTAAGTGAAAACAAATAAAAGAAATTGCGTGTTAATTAGAAATAATATCTAGGGTTGATGATGTGAATTTTTAATCTAACCATGCAGATGTAGATGCTTTCGTTTCTACAAGGTAAATCCTCTAATTTATTTATTTATTATTTCATTACTTTCTTGGATGTTAAATTGGTGATTTGTGCACCCACATGATCACCTCACATGTTAGGAAATAGATTTAAAATCAATCCGAACTGCCTTCAAAAACATTTTTGAAAATTAAAAATAAGTGGTACCGAAAATGTATTAGGGAAATCTAGTGTAATCAAGTCCTTGTACCCATAGTCTCTAGTTCGTAAGAGTAAAGTGAAACTCCTGTTACTTTACTTAGGTTTCTAATCTACCCACCAAAAAGTAGATTAGTGGTGACTTATGATTAAAAAATCAATTGCATACTAAGAACTTGAATCGAAGTCGCGAATTGGTATGAACTTGGGAGAGCTTAAGTTTAGGCTTAACAATCTATTAGCCAAATTTTAAGTGGTGCACCTGAAAATTAGATCGCGACAAGAAGCAAAATATGTAGAGCCCTTTGCTTGAGTAATGTAAAACTGCATGGTAGAGTAAATAAAAAAAAAAAAAAAGATAAACAAGAATGCGAGCACGAGCTTGAGATCGACGAGCTCGAGGTTCGCATGGCAACGACCGACGAGTAGCCAAGAAAGAAGAAGATAAGAAACAGAGAGAGAAAAGAAAAAGAAAAAGGAGATTAAAAATAATTTGAATTAAAAAGAAAAAGAAATTTTAAAAATAATTCGAATAGAAAAAGAAAAGAAGAAGAAAAATGGGAGGAGGTAGTGAGGATTTATAAATGTGTGAGATAAGAGAGATTAAGGGTGCGTTTGTTTGCATTTCGTTTAAAAATTGTTCCAGAAATAGAAATAGAAAAAAGTGTTTCTGTTCCTTTAAACAATTTCGAACAAAAAAACGCATTTGGTAAGAATCGTATAAAATTTATGTTTTCGAATAGAAAAGAACATGTAAACATGTTTGGTAATGTACAAAATTTCTGTTCCAATTTTTTTTCAATTGTTTTTTTTTAATAAAATGTGAACTTGGTATTGAATTATCATTCTCATGAAATGCTCATCAATTTAATTTTGTTCATATTAAGTGAAAACAAACATTCTAAACTTGATCATATTTGCTTAGTCGGAAGAAATTTTTTTAAGTTTGTACCAAAATTTTCCCATTTGTTTTTTTTCTTAAAAATAAATTGTAAACTTGACTTTGAATTCTCATTATCATAAAATGCTCATCAATTTAAACTTCTTGAAGATTTACCAAGATAATTATTCCAACTGATTTTGATTAAAAATCGATAAAACAGACTTCAAGCCATCTTATATAATAAAAAATCAATGTTTATGTTAACAATTTCTACAAGTTTTGCAAATTTTTCATAATTTTTTATTTATTTTTCCTTTTTAATTGCACCCATGTCGACCACTAAACAATGGCTCAAGGCAAGGGGCGTGACCCCTACGAGAGCTTTGTGACTTTCGCCTAATGACTAGTGACCAAGTCCCCAAAAAAAATAAAAAAATCATAAGAAATCGCTCCAATATCATATGTCACGTAAAATTACTAACGTTTACGTCATCAAATTCAAAGGAATTTATTAATAAATCATCAAAAAATTGAGAATAAATTAACCAAATTGAACGATTTAAAAATAAATTAATTATAGTACAAGAAGTTTAGGACTTTCTCGGTCATCGTCCCAAAGTATCCCCAATAATTAAGTGAGGACATCCTTAAAACCTATAGGATACGCAACAATTTTAAATAGAAACCGTTCCGACGCACGCTACAAAATCCTACAATAGGGTCTAGGAAATAAATCCAAAAACAATTGGATGGGTTAGGGATTGATCTCATGTCATCTCATCTCATCGCATCAAAATCCTGCAATGTAGACTGCAGTCTACCGCACGGCAAAAGAAGCACCTTTTGCAAGACCATGTCAGGATGAGCTTGCAGATTACCGCGTGGTAAGTGAATATGGTCATGCAGCACCTGCGTTAGCTATCAATCTGCATCCCCAACTAGAGAAAAATCAGTGAGAGTAACTACCGGCACCAGCCGAAAGGACGAGATAAACAAGCCAACTATCGAAAAAACTGCTTTACAGGGATTAAGATCTAAGTTACAGTTGCAAGTAACCCGAAAGCTATGTACCGAAGCACGACCCACAAGCTATGCCTGCATTCTAGCCATATGACTCCTACGTTCTACTTCTATCCAACGCTATTTTACACATTCTATAAGAGAGATACGCAATGCCTTCCACCAGGATCCAAGCCGCACAGCAAGCACTTTGATTTCATGGTACCGAATGCGCTTTTTACTCATATTCCACATCATGAAACCTACAGTTACTAGCTCACAGATGAAACGAATGCGTGCGTCCAAAGTCCATTCCAGGCCACGAGTTTGACCACTGATTAAGAGAAAAATCAGTTTTCCAGACTTGAAGAAGCACCTCCACAGTCAGATTAATCGCTCCTGTATATCCCAGAGCTGCAAACCCAGATTGAAAACCTCAGTCCAACTCAAGAAAGACAGTTCATGAGATGCACAGCTAGATGGCTCCTTGTTTGCTTGAATCCTCTCTACATGATGGCAACGGAAATTTTTTGATTTAGTATACACTCAATCTAGCTGGTCTGTTAGTTAATCAAGACCTAAATTACATCGAGAGCCATCTCATTCATTTTAACTAAGTAATCATTGGAAGCTCTCTGTGCAGGGAAGCTGGCCAAAGACCTTCCCTTCATTTCTCCACTGATTCTGGAGAGATAGTTGAGACCAACAAGCAGCTCGACAATAGCAGTTTCAGTTTTTGCTTGATTGGCAAAGAAGAGTGTCTGAACTAGATGTACATTTGTTCCCGAGACCTCATGCTGCTTCTCAATGTTTCGCTCAGACTGCCACTTAATCGTGTTATGAGCAAGAGGAGCCAGCCACTCCAACATCTGTGCGACAGATAAATTCCATTGAGCCGCAAGGGAAGCATCATAGATCGATGAAGCAAAACTTCTAGCATAAGACCTCAGCCTGGCCCTCAGCACAGTTCTTAAGGAATTAGATAACATATTGTACAAGTCATCTCTTGCGTCAAGGCTGATCAAGTGTGGAGCAGAAGCAAGCTTCTCAATGAGTATTATACTGGTAAATCTTCAAGAAGTTTAGAATAATTATAGCTCGTTTGCTCGCTCGAGCGTGAGCAGCAGCGAGCGAGCGACGCGCTCGCTTCGCTCGCTCGAGCCTCGAGCAGCGCGAGCGAGCGACGCCGCTTCTCTCGCTCGAGCGTGAGCAGCAGCGACGCTCGCTGCTCTGCTCGCTCGAGCCTGAGCAGCAGCGAGCGAGCTGCTCATCTGGGCGAGCGTAAGCCTGCTGGTACAGATCTCGAGCGAGCAGACGAGCTGCTGCCGCAGATCTGGGCGACCAACGCTCGCCCAGATCTGCGAGACTCGCTCGAGCAAGCGGCTCGCAGATCTGGGCAAGCGCTGGCTCGAGCGAGCCCTCACACTCGAGCTCCGACCAGCCATCACCCAGATCTGCGAGGGGTGGCTCTCGCCGAAGTGAAGACAATCGGTGAAGGAGGAGCAAAGGACCACGTTTACTCGGTGAAGGAGCAGCGGCTGTCAAGATAGAGGCCGTTGTCGGCGCCGGAGAAGACGATGGACTTCTCTGCTCGCAGGAGGAGACGCTCGTCGCTCGTTGCTCATCGCAGGAGGAGAAGCTCGTCGCTCGTCGCAGGGGGAGAGAGGCGGTGTTCGAAGGGAGCAAGAAATAGAAAAGGAACACAATTTTGTTCCTCGTATGTGTTTCGAAATAAGAAACACAAATTTTGTGTTTCTTATTTCTGTTTCTTTTTGTTTCTGGAACAAAAGAACAAAAAAGGAACAAAAAAAACAGAAAAAGTGTTTAAAAAAAAAAAAAAAAAAAAAGAAACACAAACAAACAGAGCCTAAGTGAGAAAAATGTTTTCCACTTTTGAAAAGTGGAAAATATTTTTCCATAATTTAGAAAACTTTTTTTCTTTTCATGGAAAACATTTTCCCCAAGGAATTCATTTTACGTGAAACGAACGTCGAAAATTCGGAAAACGTTTTCCTAAAAATTATTTTCCGCGAAACGAATAGAGCCTAAAGCTTAAAATTTTTTCCCTCTAGATAGGTTTTTGGCACACTAGCGTTACTTGAATTATTTTTCTATGATGCACTTGCTTAATCTTGGAGAAAATCATATGAGATTTTGTGGGATCATTACCAACTATTTTAAAAATTTTACCTGTTAGATAAAAGTGTAGTTTAATATTTAAATATTCTAATAGAAACATGAATCTATCATTTATATATTGCATAACTAGTGTTAGCTATACTTTTACCAATGTTTGCAAAACGCCCGATCTTCTTGTTCATAGGCACGAGGTATGATAATCAGTATGCATTGTGCTTATTATTGCATTTTAAGATAGGTTACGCATAACTAGTATATGCTTGTGTCACGGGTCGATCAATTTTGGTTGATCAAACACCGCGCGGCCTTAGGATCGGTGATCCCAAGTCAGCCTTGCACACACACACACTCGAACACAAGAACCGAATGGGCAAAGAGAGTGTATATTGCTTGTGAACGAACTGATTACAAGGTGGGAGAGGGATCCCTATTTATACAAGAGTGGGTCGCATCTCAGCCGTGGATCGTCCCTCCGATCCAACGGTTCATTTTGAATATGTATAATCATTACAAGCTATACAACAGGCTACTCGAAGGTTACTCGATGGTCTGCATCCGACAGGCCCTTGGGAAGTCCATGGGTCACGCACGTCAGGCCTTGGGCAGACCATGGACGTGTGTCAGAAGCAAGATCGGGGTTGCAGGTCCGTTTGACACGCGACCAGCCGAACCGTCACAGGCTGCTCGAACATCGCTCGGGGTCGCTCATGGGCTGCGCATGGGCCTTCCGCTCGTTCGCTCATGGGTCGTTCGTGGGCTGCTTCCGGCAGCCCTTGTACGTGACACGGCCCCTCGCGAGACGATCTTGGATCATGCTTGTCCGTGGGCCGTGTCATTCTCCCCCACCTAATCTAGCGACGCCCTCGTCGCATCCGTGGCATGGAAGGCTTCGATGTGCCCCTTGAATTCCCACGAGCCTCGGAGGGTTCCCAGCTTGCTTCACTCTCAGGAAGGCCTCTCCACTGGACGAGGTATTCCTTCCTTGGTGCCCGTTATTTCTTCCGTATGATCCGATCCACCAGGATACACTCTACATCCCGATCATAGGAGGTCTTCACCTCAAGGGGTGCTCGCTGCGATGTGCCCCGATCCGGATCATCCTCGTCCACATGAAACGGTTTTAACATACTCACATGGAACACGGGGTGAAGCCTGAGCTTGGGCGGTAAGTCCAGCTTGTACGCCACCTTTCCGATCCGTTGTATCACTCGAAAAGGGCCTTCATAGCGACGGATCAGCCCTTTGTTCACGTTTCTGTACCGAAGGACGAGGTGCAATTTGACTAGCACCAAGTCCCCGACCTGAAATTCCACATGTCGCCGCTTTTTGTCGCCCATTTCTTAGTGCGTTTCGTGGCCCTATCCAGACACGCCCAGGCCAAGTCCACGTGCTCACCCCATTCCTTAGCGAGCTTATAAGCGGACGGGCTGCTTCCTCAATACCCTGAAGCGATCGCACTTGGCGTGAGCGGTTGCTGCCCGGTCACGATTTCGAACGGGCTTTGGTTCGTGGACTCGCTCCGTTGCAAGTTGTAAGAAAATTGGGCCACGTCGATCAGCCGTGCCCAGTTCGCTTGCGTGTTGCTCACATAGTGCCGAAGATAGATTTCCAGCAATGCTCACTCGCTCGGTTTGTCCGTCGGTCTCGCGGATGCATGCTGGTGGAAAGATTGAGACTCGTCCCCAACAACTTGAAGAGCTCGGTCCAAAGCCGTCCGGTGAACCGAGGGTCGCGATCACTCACGATCGTGCGTGGAACACCCCAATATTTGACGACGTGCTTGAGGAACAGCTTGGCGGCTTCCTTGGCTAGGCATTCCATTGTGGTTGGCATGAACGTCGCATACTTGGAAAGGCAATCTACCACGACCATGAGAGCCCGAGATCCTTCGGATTTGGGCAAATTCACGATGAAGTCCAAGGAGACACTCTCCCATGGACGTTCCGGGATAGGCAACGGTTCAAGGAGTCCCGCGGGAGACCGTTGCTCTATCTTGTCTTGCTGGCAAACAAGACATGTCCGCACATATGTCTCCACATCATCCCTCATGTGCGGCCAGTAGTATTGATCTTCAACAAGCGCCATGGTGCGGTGGATTCTCGGATGTCCCGCCTATTTGGAGTCGTGGCACTCTTTTAGGATTTCCTTTCGAAGTTTCCCATGGAGCGGTACATAGAGTCGCCGTCCTTTGGTGTAGAGGAGGTCATCCTCGAGCCAAAATCTCCTCGTCAAGCCCTTTTGGGCGTATCCAAGGAGGGCTTGGGCTTTTTGATCATGCTTCAGCCCCTCCTTGATACGATCAACCCACGGGCAATCGGGCCTGCTCACCACATTGGCCAATTTGAACTTCCTGCTTAAGGCGTCGGCCACGGAATTCGACTTTCCGGGCTTGTATTCCAGCACATAATCGAACTCGGCCAGGAAGTCTTGCCACCGAGCTTGTTTTTGGCTAAGCTTCTTTTGAGTTTGGAAGTAGCTCGTAGCCACATTGTCGGTCCTTACGATGAACTGGGACCCCAAGAGATAATGCCTCCATGTGCGAAGGCAATGCACCACCGCGGTCATTTCCTTCTCTTGGACCGTGTATCGTCGCTCCGCTTCATTCAACTTTCGGGATTCGAAAACCACCGGATGGCCCTCCTGCATTAAGACACCGCCGATGGCAAAATCAAAAGCATCGGTCTCTACCTCATATGGTTTGGAGAAGTCGGGCAGCATAAGAACCGGCTCCTCGGTCATGGTCCGCTTCAACCGCTCGAACGCCTCTTGACACCGATCCGTCCACTCCCACGGCCTTTCTTTCTTCAGCATGTCCGTGAGTGGCACGGTGAGGCGCGAATACTCTCGGATGAAGCGCCGGTAGTAGTTCGTGAGCCCAAGAAAGGATCTCAGCTCGCTCACCTTCGTTGGTGGCTCCCATTCAACAATGGCACGGATCTTGGCCGCGTCCATCCGCACACGTTCGCCCCCGACGATGTGCCCTAGGAACGGGATCTCCTTTTGTGCGAAGGCACATTTCTCTCGTTTCACATACAAGTCGTTTTCCCGAAGGGTCCGGAAAACACGACTCAAATGTTCAACATGCTCATCAAGCGTCCGGCTATATATCACTATATCATCAAGATAAACTACAACGAACCAATCAAGGAACGGATGCAGTACCTTGTTCATGAGTGTGCAAAACGTAGCCGGTGCGTTAGTCAAGCCGAATGGCATGACGAGGAACTCAAATGATCCATAGCGGGTCACACATGCTGTCTTCGACTCATCGCCCTCGGCAATCCGCACTTGATAGTATCCCGATCGAAGGTCGAGCTTGGAGAACCACCGGGCTTCTCCGAGCTGATCGAACAAGTCAGCAATAAGGGGAATCGGGTACTTATTCTTGACGGTCAGCTTGTTCAATGCCCGGTAATCGATACACATACGAAGGGATCCGTCATGCTTCTTTTGGAACAAGACCGGGGCACCGAACAGGGCCTTGGATGGCCGAACATATCCAGCATCCAACAGCTCTTTGAGCTGTTTCCTCAACTCCTCCAACTTGGGCGGGGCCATGCGATAGGGAGCCATGGCCGGTGGTCGAGCATCGGGTACCAGCTCGATCCGATGGTCGACCTCTCTCCGAGGAGGCAGCTTCTTGGGCAGCTCAGGCGGCATCACGTCTTGGAAGGCATCGAGGACTCGGGATGCTTCTTCCGGTACCGAGCTTTCCTCCGCGCCCTCCTCCTTCAATGCCGCCAAAAAGGTCACCTCGCCTTTCTTCAGCCCTTTTGATAGCTGCATGGCCGATAGCATCTTCCTATCGCGTCCCGATTCGCAGATCGGGACCATGCATTGGCACCGCTTGTCCGTAATGCATATGCAATCCGCGAAGGGCATGACACCCGCATTGATCCGGTCGAGAAATCCCAAACCGAGTATGAAGTCGTAGTCATCAAGGGGAATTACCTCGATATCTTCCTTGCGGTCCAAGGACCCGTGTGGAACTCCACGCCCCGGGCCATACCGCTGGTCGGGACTTCCCTGGAATTCACCGTCTTGAGCCAACCGGACTCATTTGCCTCGATCGGAAGATGCAGCTTCTTCGCTGCCTCTTTGGATATGAACAGATCGGACGCCCCGGTATCCACGAGTGCGCTCATCGTGGTACCTCCGATCTTCACGTCTACGAACATCATTCCTTTCGGTTCTTTGGCCTTCTTGGAAGCCTTGATCGTTCCAAGGATCCGCAACGATCCCAACCGCGCCTCCTCTCGCGGCTTGTCCTCCTTGCACAGGGCCGCCAACTTTCCTCTCTTCGGGCAATCCCGAGCCATATGGGGACCATCACAAAAGAAGCACTTGTATGTGCGTACCTTGTGTTGATATCTCCCGTTGCTCGACTCGGGTTGATTCCTATGAGGAGTCAAAGGCGGTCTGCCAAAGATTTGGTCGAGGGAACCGGCCTCGATCTCCCCACCAAAGGGCCTTTTCTCTTGGTCGAAAGTCAAGCTTGGCGGCGGTTGCCGGCCTATATTCAACAAGGGACTCGGCCACGTAAGTGGCCGTGGTGAGGTCCGTTGCATTGCACGTTTGAGCTCCCGTTTGACCCAAGGTTTGAGTCCGCCCATGAACTGGTGGAACGCCTCCGTCTCGGTCATGGACGGGATTTGGAGCGAGCTCCGAGAACCGCTTCACATATTCACGAACTCCGCCCCTTCGCTCTAGGCGCTTGAGTTCCCTCGGCTTCCTCCTCCGCATAAGCGGGATAGTAGGTTCGCCGAAATTCCTCGACGAACCGAGCCCATGTCACGATAGGATCGCCATTCCTACCGTCCGAACGACGTCTCCACCACAGCAGCGCATCATCAGCTAAATACATGGCTGCGGTGTTCACCCGGATCACGTCGTCGGTCGTTCCCATGGTCTGGAAGTATCGTTCCATGTACCATAGGAAGTTGTCAACGTCCTTTGCCACCCGGGAGCCCTTGAACTCCTTTGGTTTGGGTGCATCGGCACGGGACTGTACGGTGATCACCCCGTTCACGCGTGCTGCTTCAAGCTCCACGAGCTTGCCCTTCATCTCCGCCATTTTCGCCCGCATGGCCGCCATCGCGGCTTCCCAAGTCTCATCCCGCTGTTACAGCTCGTGCATGAAGGATCCTTGCACCTCAACACGGAGCTCTCCCATGCCGGCTTGGAGCTCTTGCACTTCGGTCAAGATCTCCTCCCTACCAGCTTCCGCTCCTTCGACGGTCTGGTGTTGGTCGTCCATAAACACCTGGACGTCCGTGACGGTCTCCTCTATGGCCGTCAGACGGTTTTCCAAATCCCTCTTTGGATCCCTCGCATACGAGGCAGCACGGGCCTTTTTCGACCGGGTAGCCCTCCTGGCTGAACGCCCACGATCTTCACGCTCATCACCTTGAACGACCGGAGCATCAGTGCGAGAATCGGCCATTTCGTTTGGGAATGATGGCTCTGATACCACTTGTCACGGGTCGATCAATTTCGGTCGATCAAACACCACGCGGCCTTAGGATCGGTGATCCCAAGTCAGCCTTGCACACACACACACTCGAACACAAGAACCGAATGGGCAAAGAGAGTGTATATTGCTTGTGAACGAACTGATTACAAGGTGGGAGAGGGATCCCTATTTATACAAGAGTGGGTCGTATCTCGGCCGTGGATCGTCCCTCCGATCCAACGGTTCATTTTGAATCCGTATAATCATTACAAGCTATACAATAGGCTACTCGAAGGCTACTCGATGGTCTCGCATCCGGCAGCCCTTGGGAAGTCCATGGGTCGCGCACGTCGAGCCTTGGGCGACCATGGGCGTGTGTCGAAGCAAGATCGGGGTTGCAGGTCCGTCTGACACGCGACCAGCCGAACCGTCACAGGCTACTCAAACATCGCTCGGGGTCGCTCATGGGCTGCGCATGGGCCTTCCGCTCGTTCTGCTCATGGGTCGTTCGTGGGCTGCTTCTGGGTAGCCCCTTGTACGTGACACGGCCCCTCACAGACGATCTTGGATCATGCTTGTCCGTGGGCCATGTCACTTGTAACTAGTAGGGCAATTGATGACTTCAAAAGTATGAAGTGCCAATTTCCAGTCCCCATATAGTAAGGATCACAAACTATACGTACATAGACTCCTGAAATTGGATAACCATATGACTATAACTTGTCAATCTACTTATTAGAATGACATGACGTATCGTTTAGTGATGATCGATTCTTAGACTCGGTATACTTTGCAAAAAGTGGTTGCGCTTGTTGAGATGAACAACATGACCGTAACCATCAATAGGAATTTTTGGTAGGGCATCTGAAACCAAACACACATCCCTACCTTACCTATTTCCATACCCACATATTCTCTTCACATCTTTGTTTCAATCATCGATCTCCCCACTTATATGCATGGCTGGCGTCCACTTTAGCTTGCTGATAATGGCCGTCGCCTTTGGTGTCATAATTAGCCACTCGCCATGCTTTGAAGCACGAAAGCTACTGCCGATGGGCAGGGGAGGAACATCTCTTTATATAGTGGAGTTCATGAAACTCGAAAAATGGCGGAAACGTCAACTCATTTCTTTTCCTCACTATATCAGCAAGCTAGTTTGAATAAATTGAAAGTTGACTCATTAAGCGTATAAGCGGCGTGACTATGACTTTTCCTTGAGAATATAAAGGTGCAGCTTGAGCCATCACAACTCTAAATTATGTTTAAGTGATTTAATGGGCTGCCTACTCTCTCCATCTGATATTTCAATTTGGTGCAAATGCAACATGTGATTTTTGTTGTCTGAATTTGCCCACGTGCATAAATTAGATGTCATCTCAAGAAGGTTCATCAGTTTTCAAATCTTGATGGATTGATCCGCATAAATATATATGATATGCATATGATGATGGTTTACGCACATTCAAAAATTGTAACATCAATCCTAAACCATGTACTTAGAAGTTGATCGAAACACACATTCTTGTACGTGAGATTTTTGCATTTCTAAGACATACAAAACTTTTTACTAGAAATATATAATTGTGATATATGGATAAACTTGACTCTGTAACAAAGAGGTACACGTACACATCCGCACATCATGTCCCTAAGTTATCTGTCTTTTCCTATTTCATCTTGACGTGTTTCCTGACAGTTATGTGACCTGGTGGAATTGGTTCGAATTTAGGCAAGTTCACTTATCATTCACTATTATCACGGAAATTTGAGTAGATCTTGGCGACTATTTGAGGATCTTTATTTTACTGTATTATGCCTACTTCAAGACTTTTGAGTCGCAGTGTTTTCTTCTACTCCAGTCATTAGTTGTGCGGGAAGCACTTGCATATCAAACGCAAGTATTGTTTTTCTTCTTTTTTTCCTTTCTTCAAGACACAAATTTGTTGAATCACTGTCAATGACTTTATTGAAAGCGTGCATGGTGTGAAATAGTCTGCCTTTCACTCGATTGGAGACGTGAAAGTCCGATGCGTTATTCAGCACCAGAACATTCACTGCCCAGGACATGGATAATACTGTGCGTAAACATAATTTTCGCTTTGACAACTGGGGTGCAAAGCAGGATTTACTCACTATAGGAAAGTGCGCATGTCTTGTGTGGAGGAAAAATTATAGTAAACAAGCATGAAGTGCTCATCTCCAATGGTCAAACGGATGCATCACTTAACAAATGTAGAGAGTACAACTTTATTTTTATCTACTTCCATTCTCACAGATTATATGGCGACATTAATTCAATCATGAGAACCATGTCCTTCGCCGCGGCCGCTTGGACCAGCATCCAGAATTCTGCGAAATTCGGCAGAATGATCACTTGGGGGGAACCTCTCTCCCATTCTTGTTTTCTTAAGCGCTTCTTGATGATGAGGTTGCTGATGACCACCATGGCCTGGCAGTGACGGAGCTGTGGGTCTATTTGGAATTAGGGTTGGGAACCCCAGCTCCACATGTTGGTGGTTATCAGCCATCGGTGTATTCCGGGCTTCCGAAGAGAGCGTCGACGTTGAAATAGCCAACACAAGGAAAAAGATCAGACTTGTGGGCAAGTGAGCCATCTCTAAGTGAAGGAATTCGAAGTTGGTGAATGTGTGTTGCTATGTTATCTCAATGCAGATATTTATGGACTGGGCGAAATGCTCAGAATGAAGACGATTTAATGCAAGATTTTGCTCGAGATTTTTTCCAACAAGGAAGTTATGATAAAGTGGGCATGACTTCTCACTTTAACTTCGCTTTTCCTTTTTTCCGTTAAAGTGAACTTAATATATGTACAAAAATGGATCTAGACTCTCAAATCCGATGACAACCCAGTGCGACTAACCATTACTTCAATTTAATCACTCCTTAGAATCAGCGTAAGAATAATGACATTGTGTTTACGGCGGTTTAACCCTAAGTTGGATTGCATGATATGTATTTATAGGAGTGACTGATTACAACCATAGTACTATTAAAAATATAATTAGAGAAAGACCCCGTAATACATATCAATTACATGGTAATAACATTGATGTAACAATTTCTTATAAAATAGAACAAAATATGGTCCACTAAATGACTAAATTTGGAAACCCCTCATATCAATTTCCACTTTTCCATTTGTTTTGTGAAAAATAAATTATTTATAAAACATTTTCTAAAAATAATCACTTGTATCAATTGAATGAATTAATTAATGAGAAATATTTTCATTATCGACAATAATTTTATGTTTTAAAATTTTCATGGATGATGAAAATATTTTTCTTTTGTTAATTTTGTATGTGATACATGCAATTGTTTTTAGAAAAATGTTTTCCAAATTACTCTTTTTGTGGGAAACAAATGGAACTTTGAAAATAATTTTCATTAGGAAAGTAGTAGTCCAAACTTCACATTACGTGCTCCTCATTTTTGCATGTGGTTGCTCTATAAATTATCTTTATTTTAAGGTGTGTTTGTTCTGCTGATGAACTTCATGATAAAAGGAAAATATTTTTCACAGAAATCATTTAAAAAATAATTAACAAAAATTGTTCAGTGGTTTAGAAAAAATATAATTTACTTTTTATCAGAAGGGAAAGTTGTTTTCCCTAATAGAAGCATGTTACATTTAGGTCATGGAAAATGTTTTCCAAAAATCGATAACTTTTTCTGTTATCTATACACCAGAAGTGGGAAAACAATGTCTTGGAAATAGTTTTTTTTTTTTTTTTTTTTCAAACAAACGGACCTTAAGGTTAAGTCAAGAAGCACCTATTTTTAATTTTTTTTCCGCTTAACTTTCTTATTTTTTATGTGTGGACAAAACTAAGACTTTTACGTGCGGGTCGTCTCTCCTTTCCCTTTCATTAAACATGGCATTCTGTCTTAAGTTCTTAACAAAAAGGAGGAAAAAGGAAATTCTTTACAGTAAGCTCGGTCCCATACACTCATGCTAGAGCTTAACGAGTTTAGTGGCAACACCAACTTTCGTTTTGCTCGTTTTCGCATCTTTTTAAATCGGTCCAGTGGTGATTGCTTTTGTCAGCTAAAGTTTTAATATTTTTGTTGTTCACAGAAATGTAAAACCTACTGAAAGCCACATTTTTATTTTTCCAAAATGATCGGGATCTCAAGACATAACATAAGATGTCAGTTTAACAATATGAGGGCATACAGTATGCTTATTGCATCTTAAGACAGCTTAAACAACAAAGTATTTTGATCGTAACACACTAAGCGCTTGATCTCTAAGAAATGGAGCATCTTTATTCCAACCTCCACTGCAAATCTTAGATTACACTTGGAAGCAGGAATGGTACATATATATTTCACCCCATATATATTGGAATGGCCCGATACATACGAGTGGGTTAGTGACCTACTCCTGGACTGGGCACCGATTCCTTGAGCAGATGGACCCTGTCAAGATGAGCATCATTACCTCGACGACCATCAGTGAAACCCTTCGGAAGGGCACTCGAAACCGGACTCTCCCCTGAAGAAGGGAATTGTCCCTTGTCCTCCATGCCCATCTGTGGTAGCTTTCTAGCTTCAAAACATGGAGCGCTGCAGATCAGGCCGAACATGACAGTTATCACGAGGAAAACAAAGAGGGATCGAGCCATGTGTGGTAAGAGAGATGCTTTTGGGACAGATATGTGCTGAGTGTCAAGACTCAGTCCAGTGAGTCTGGCAGTGTGTTTCTTTGATGGAGGCCTGACTGAAACTGTTTATATAGAATCGAGGGAATGCAGATCGAAAGGTTGCGTGAGGGTCTAAGCCATTTCTCTCACTCAAGAAGTCAACCATTTTGAATTTGTTGAACGGAAGTGCCTTTCATTTGGATCCACCATGCGTGCAAGTGTTCAGTACCAAATTGCCTCGTGGAAGTTGAGTTAGGTAAAGAGATGTAACACGAGCCATCACATCTGTTTTTCTTCGAGTAAAATTTAATGGACGGCTCACCTCTTCAGTCAACAGTTCAATCGGGTGGACAACCACAAAAGATTTTTCTGCTGGATTTGCTTTTCATTGACCATTCTTAAGGCCCAGTTTTGCATCGCGAGCCTGTAACTAAGACTGCGCATGACAAAATTTTTGAAATAGAAATTGATTTCTGACCAGAAATTGATTTTTTAATTTCTATTCTCCGGACAAGTTTCTGAGCAAAGAAACCCGTTTGATAACAATTCAAAATTTCTATTTCTGAAACAGAAATCCGTTTAATAACAGAACAAAATTTCTATTTCTAGGAATATAAATTGATTAGATAACAACATACGAAATCCTCAAATACAAAATAATAGTTGAAATAATACTAATACATTACAAAAGTTGAAAAAAAAAATTCATGGAATTTCCGGCATATTGTTATCTCTTACCATTTTATTAGCAATTGTTTTCCTAAGTGTATTTATTTGGTTTCCCTCCTCGGTCAATGTATTGTTTGCAAGCTCATTCTGCGTAGGTTCAAATAAGTATTGCAGAAGCATGAATATAGGTGCCATCAATGGCGCCTATATAGCCTTGTTATTTTATAAAAAAAAAACTAGTATTATACAAGATTATTAACAAAATAAAATTAATGATGTAAAGGAATATAAAGAATTCTACCTAAAGTAACATTTATGGTTAGGAACCAATCGGGGAATGTCGATTTATTTTAATTCTCGAATTGAATCGCCCGCTTGCTCATCCCTAATTTCTTTATTGTTGCTCAATGAACCTTTAATGGCCCTTGCATAGCAAAGAGAGCTCTTGAATCTCTTACCTTCGAATTAAAATTCAAGATTGTGTAACAATCTAATTATTTTGATTTTGCAAGAATTTTGAATCCGTAAAAAATAAGATTAAATTTCTAGGCACTTTTTTTATTCATCTATTACGTAAGAACTTTTTCTTCAACTGGCCATGCGCGTGCCTTTTCTAGGAGGAAAGAGCCCCATTATTTTTAAGTAAGCATTTAAGAACTTTGGTCATTTTTTAAAATTAGGGACCCATTCGATTGCCTTTCATCCTAAAGAGGAAGTTATAAAAAAAAAATGCAAAAAAAAAAAAAAAAACACGAGCAAAATAAGAAAAAGAAAATTAGCAATAATTTGTGAAGTTGTGATTATAAGTGAATTAAGTTAGCAAGAAAGCATAAGATTCTTTTATATGGTTTGATTTTAGTTTCTGATTTCTTCAATTTCTCTATTTCTGTAATAGAAATCTGTTTCAGAAATAGAGAAATCAAATTGCGTTACCAAACGGATTTCTGTTCCAAACCTGTTCCGGAGAACAGAGAAACAGAGAAATCGAGAAACAGAAATTTTATCATGCGCGCCCTAAGTGATTGAAGTGATCACATGGAATAAGTGAACTAGATCCAATGTCATTTTCTGTTATTTTTACACCCTGGGTTGGCGCTTGTAACCAAGCAGGATATTGAAGTGACAAAAGAAATAAGTGAATCGGGTCCTTCTGTCGTTCTCTATTTGTTTACTCTCTAGGATTTGCATAATTGGTTAGAACGTCTTGGAATTTTCAACATACAAAGCGAAAGGTTACTTGTTTAAGTCTCACCATTTGTGTACAACCTACTGTGAATCAGAGTCACATGCATGTACTAATAAAAAAAACTTGGACTTAATCGGTACATTAGAGTTGCAAAATGTTTCATGATCCTCCAAGTAATCGATCTTGAGATGGGCATAATTCCTGACTTTTGTTCAAAAAGAACAAAAGAAAACCACTATACCCACGAGCGAGTCAAGGCTTGCCAGCCCTATTCACTTTGCATGGCAGCTTTGCTGGATAAAAGGTAATGGAAACAATCATCAATTGGACCATTAGAAAAAGAAAAAAATCACTTGAGTAAGAAATGGACATATAATAGCCGTTAGATTTTCGATCACATTTAATAAGTTATGTGTACAAAAAGATCTCAAGAAATTAGCAGATAAAATAAGAGCATATATGGTAATTATTTTGTTCTCGAAAACAATTTCTTATCACAAATCATTTTCTCTAATTATGTTCTTAGGAATAATTTTTTAGGAAAATAATGTATTTGGTAATTGCATAAAATTTTTATTTTCAAAATAAAAATGCGTTTGATAATGCTTACATTTTTATGTTTCTTTTTTTTTTTTTTTTTCTCTTCTTCTTCCTCCTTCTTGTGACGATGGCTGGTGACCGGCTAAGTGAGGTTCGGCAAGCTCGCCTGGCCACGGTGAGCCTTGCTAGGTCACAAGCGTGAAGTTGGCCTTACCCTAGCTTGGCGAGGTCGAGGTCGTTGGCCATGGCTGAGGCCGGCGACTAACCAAAAGGGAGAAGAAGAAGAAGAAAAGAAAAGAAAAAAAAAGTTAGACTTGATTCTAGGAATTGTTCCTTGGAACGAGGAACAACTTTTTTTCTACTTTTTGATTATGTTCAAAATTTATTTTCAGAAACAAAAACAAAAAATAGATTTTTATTTGCGAGAGCAAAAATTTTACTAAACGGATTTCTGTTCTTTCTTTATTTCGAGCAATAAAAGAATAGAATCAGTTGTTCCGAATATGATTATCAAGTAGGGCTTAAATGTATAGCTTACGTACTAGACACTAGACGGAGCTAAAAGCTGATTCATTGTTTTCACATCATGATTCCTTGGATTGACTATGTGAACAAGATCATGTCAATGTGAAGCGAAAAGATTATGATGTTGATATGACGATTTAGTTGCCTTTGCAGATTCTCAAAAGTGAATGAGAGAAGAAAAATCTTCCCAACTCTAGTGGATTCAATGCATCAGCCGAGGTAGAAGAGCAATCTCTCCTTTTGGCTTATGTTTTTCTCACGCATAAAATTCTTCCTTGTCCGGAGTTCAACGCTTAACAGTACAATGAGAATTACAACTCTTCACGACTTCTAAATTGAGCTTGCAGTCCTCGCATGGATGCAACTTCTCTAAATTTTAGAACGAGTGGAACCCACCTCAAGATATAACACAAGTTTTCATAATTTATCTACAGAGTGATGGTTTTGTATTCGAAGCAATATTGTTCGTGTATCACTAAAAGGTTACATTCCAAGGTTCTAATAATCCTTTGAAATTCAATGATTTGTTTAGTGATAGATTGAGCATACTCTCTCACAGGTTTACCAGGTGAAGAAATGACTCAGATGAATACCAGGCACTGTACTATTGCTTAAACTGATGGAGAACAATAGGAAACACAAGAAGGATCACTATGATCAAAATAGACGTAGAGAGTATCCCAACCAAAAACCAGTCACTATTTCCTTCTTCAACTGAGATAATCTCAATGTTTTTCTGTGTGAGTCTTCGTAAGCCATCAGATAACCAGTAAAGCACCTTCATCTGAACCAGCTGAATGTCATCCTTCATCATCAAGTTAGGCCAGCAATAGATCTAAGTAGACTGCTTGCACTTCTGCAACAGTGGCCTTCTGAGAGCTTCCAAGGTAGGATTCATCAGTCTCCAGCATCTCATTTGATGTCGATTTTATATGTGCATGTAATCTGGCGAACGAATGACTCGCAAGCGAGACACTTGTGATCTGTTCTTCAGTAAACAACTCCTGGTTCTATCACCCTTGCTGTCGCATCCACATCCTATTCAGCAGATTTCATCTCGTCTATCAACAACCTTACAAAGCTCCAGATGGAGTTCACAGTAAGGCAAAGCACGGTAATGAAATGGTGAGAACTCAGGCCAGAGAGGTGAAGACTATCCAGAAACAGATAATGGGCCACACATATTTAACCTCTTCTCTGTCGGTCTGTTTTAGCTGTTTAACTAGTCCAGCTTCTGTTTAAGAGAAGCAATTTCAGAGTCCTTGAGTTTCTACTGAAATTCCATCTTCTTGCCATTTTTTCGTATGTTCTCAAAGGGGACGTCTGCTCCTGCATTTCAGCCAGAAGCATTGTGGTTTCTAGCAAATATCAAATTGTCTCTTCACATGAAATTGCTTCGACTCAGACAACTTCATCGACTCGAACCAATTATTTGGTGGTCGGACTGAATCCCCATCAGCATAATAAGGGGACTGAACAAACTGTAACTGGTAGGTGACTATCATATTTTTCCATAGTAGAGGACTCATTGCTCTGTCTCGTTTGAGAACCTATCGGTACTATCACATGTACGAAAAGCAACTTATCCAGAACCACAATTGCAGAGGCCCACAATTAGTCAGGTAATGCTAAGTGACCAGACCACAAAGCAAAATATCAGGGAGCAACTGATGGAAAGGCAGCCCATCAACCTTAATAGGTTGTAATTAGAAGCATCTGGTGATGCAAGGTGAATACTGCTGACTTAGTTGGATGAGTTCAGAGGTTTTGCACATAATGTGATAGAAGAATTTATTTCAATATTTCCAGTTTATGAATTTATTAGATGATCTACAAGCTCGACATTGGAAAACTCATTGTTCTTACAAGTAAGCGAAATCATCCTTGTCCAATAATCAGCCTTCACGGTCTTTCCTTTCCTAAGACTACACAAAACTGTTAGCAACAATTCATGATTCCCTTCCTGGCAAAAAAGGTCCACAAATTTATAAACACTTGCATCATGAGGGGTGTACCCTTTAAATACCATTTCATCCAACAAAAATGCTGCTTCCTTAAGCTGCATCTTCTCGCACAGACCACTGAAGAGTATCCGATAAGACACGACATCCGGAGTGCAGCCACGCCTCGGCATGTCCTCAAATAAATCAGTTGCTTCATCCAGTTTTCCCTCCTTGCATAATTCGCCCATGATCACATTATAGCTCGTCACATCAGGCTTGCACCCATTCTCCACCATCGCATCCAAAAGTCTGTAAGCTTCATCAACGTCCTTCTTCTTACAGGACCCGCTGATTAGCACATTATATGTCACGGTGTCTGGCTTACACCCATTTTCTCGCATCTCCTCCAAAAGTCCACAAACCTCAGCCGTCCTCCCAACCTCGAAAAGAGCATGAATCAAGGTCGAATATATCGCAGCATCCAACTCGACTCTCTCTCTCAGCATCTCCTCTTTAAGCCCAAATGCCATGTTCACATCACCTACCTTGCAACATCCCTTCATCAGTGATGCATACAGACGTGCATCAGGCCGAATCCCATGCACTCTAACCATATCATCTTTCAACTCAAAAGCCTCCTCTAACATAGAATTCGAACACAACCCGTTAATCAGCACCAAGAAAGTCACCCCATCGGGTCGGATCCCCCTCAGGGGCATTTCGTCAAGCACCGCCCGCGCATCCTCCAACTTCCCACTCCCGCAGAGAGCCCTGATCAAAATATTACAAGTGCACGCATCCGGGCTCGCGTGATTCCTGAACTCGTCCAAGACCTCGTCCATCCTGCCGTGCTCCCCGCACTTCAGGAGCGCGTGCAACACCGAATTCCAAGACTTGACGCTCCGGCGGCACCGGAAGCTGGGGATCGAGCGGTAAGTCCGCAGAGCGCGATCGAAGAGCCTCGCGCGCGCATAAAAGGAGATGACTTGGCAGAACAGGGGCTCGGGGACGGAGAAGCGGATCTCGCGCCCGAGCTGCGCGAGGACCTGCTCCATCTCGTCGAACATCCTGGCGCGTCCGAGCTTGGTGATGACGAGGTCGTAGGAGAGGAGCGAGTAGCGGAAGGGCTTGGTCTCGGGGCCCGCGTCGACGGATCTGAAGAGCTGGAGAGCGACGGAAGGGTCCTTCTCGCCGCGCAACAGGGAAGAGAGCCTGAAGGGAGACACGCGCCTCCCGCTCCGAGAAAGCGTCGCCATGTGAACTTGGGGAGGATGAGTTCGCATTCGGCTTGCTCTTCGTGAAAGCTTCAGAGCAGGAAATGGGCCGGCGCGGCGGCTGGCCGGCGAGCGACCACCGTGTCCGAGCGCAGGTCGACGGTCATTCCGCCGGAGAGAGGAGGAGAGGAAGTTACAGAAGGGAGAGCCTCCGCCGGTTCGGTGTAGAGATCAACGATGGATGGACCGGTCGGTTCATTGATATTCGGTGCCACTTTTACGAAACATAAATTATATAATCTATGGAAATTTTATAGATGAATTTAGGAGTCTTACTCCCCGTTGAATTTTTCCGATTATTTTTTTAATCCTGGCACCTGAGTCTGGTTTTATTCTAAATTCGAGGTCGACATTAAATCTTTAGTTTCGAGAACATTATTAAACTTTTAAGAAAGTGGTTTTATATCGTCATAATAGTGCATTTACTAGAGTTAAATGTATTCGAATTCAATTTTTAAAAAATGGGTAGATTTTGATTGAAATTGTCTACATGATGAACTTAATATGGTCTGCACTCATTTGTACTCAACAGCATGGTCCTAGCTGAAGATATAGCGTTGGTCAGATGGGGTAAATGCATTTTTTTTTCACTCGCATATTTGAGGAATTTCGAGATGTCTCTCGAAATTCATGTATCACTTTACCCCTTTACATTTATGCATTTTGTAATTACGATAATTTATCCAATGTCATTCCCCCAATGAGAATTTAATTACACTTAAGGGCAGCCAATATATCAAGATCAATAGATTATTTAGATCGACTATTCAATTTACCGATTTAATTAAGCGGCAAAGTAATGTTGGTAAAAATTAAAAATTTAGGTAAAAGTCTCGAACGAGACATCGCCACTTAATCATTAAGATTGACAAGTCTCGATATCATGAACTCGTTACTTTTATTGTGTCAAAATCATAATTTAGATTTTTTCATACAAGTAACTTAAAATGACGCATCGACCTTAATTTTTTGCCTTCGATATTTAATACTTAGATACTTATTTTATGCCGGACATTCTATATCTATTTAAATGTACAAGTCTTACCATATAAAGTCACGTATATTTAGTATTTTTGTAATCATAGTGATTATGAGAATTTTGAAGGATTAGTAATATTCAGGAGATCATTCGTGGGGGGTCCCCCCCGCCCTAATTAAAAAAAATGTCCGGACTAGATTGAAGCAGCACAAAATCTCTCTCTCTCTCTCTCTCTCTATCATGGGTTTTCTCTGAGGCCATCATTTTTGTGGCGCTTTTTTAATTCAAAAGAGCACCTCCCTTCACATTCCCCCATTCACTTACCTTCGCCCCCAACAGTAAAGTTCATATCTTTCGCCCTGCAGATCTCGCCCTCTCCCTTTCTCTCTCTACCCTTCACTCTCTCTCTCTCTCTCTAGAGAAAGAAGGAATTGAACGATAGCAATGGCGGGTTACAGAGCCGAAGACGACTACGATTACCTGTACAAGGTGGTGCTGATCGGGGACTCCGGGGTGGGCAAGTCCAACCTCCTCTCCCGCTTCACCAAGAACGAGTTCAACCTCGAGTCCAAGTCCACCATTGGCGTCGAGTTCGCCACCCGCACTCTCACTGTCGACGGCAAGGTCGTCAAGGCTCAGATTTGGGACACCGCCGGTCAAGAAAGGTCTCCCCCCTTTTCTCCAACTTTCGATTCTTCTTTTTTCTTTTTTTGAAATTCTTCTTGTTCTGTCTCGGATTTGGTTTTCTGTAAATTCCCTTCAGAGTGGGTTTTAGAGGATCTTGTCGTTGATTATGTATTCACGAACCCCCGTCGAGGTTACTTTCTGTGGGGAATGGTAGTTTTCTGGCTGTCCTTCTTCTTCTTCTTCTTCAGGGTTTCGCGAAACTCTAGATGATGTCTATTGCCTTCATCTGCTTGCTTCTTTCTTCCCTTTATTTATTTCTTCATTTTTCTTTTTGTGTTTCTTGCAAATCGCATGGAGGCCTTTCATTCAGGGTCCTTAGCGGGTTCCATTCTGTGGGCTTTCTATGTTCTTTGCTAATTTACTTCCGCTCTGCGTATGCTTGAGGAGTGAGTGGCGACGCATTGTTCTTGGTTCTGCGTGCGCGATTTGTTATGAAGAATCTGTTGACAGTGTACTGCGCATCATGTACTCAGAGCAATCAATAGCTGATTACTCTATGACCGTTTAGTGAGGACCGTATGTGTGGAAAATAATTCAGTTCGAAAGACAGACCAACTAAAGCTAAAATAAGATGACTCATCCTAAAATGGTTGGTCAGGACCGTGGATTTTAAATTCGCTTCTAAACCTTCTTTAATATTTTAGAGGGAGAATTCACTTTCTCCTGAACTTTGTTGGCTGCTGTTGATGCACACCGTGGCCAATGCTATAATTTACTTTTCCTCTACAGTTCATTCGTTATAATGAGATGATTGGATCATGTGAACTCAAACTCATTTTTCCTCTGCGCTGCTGAGGGTTTCATAGCTGCCTGGAAGTGATTGCTTCTCAACTCTTTGTGATTTAGTTTGAACATCTGATGTACACTAGATGACCCAGCAGGAAGCACATTGAGAAATGCAGTTAATAGCATTTTTGGTACTATTGTTGTTATCAGCTACTACCGTACCCTAAAGTTACCAAACTGAGTCATCTCAAGTGAGGTGATGATAGAATATTGTGCCTTTTGGATGTTGGAATAGTCCTTTTATGTGGGGAGATTCTTGGAGTTGCATGATACTCTATTTAAAGGGAAGAAGTATACCTTAAGTGTCAAAACTTGGCACGGGTAGACATAGAAGTGTCAAAACTTCTAAAAGGTGCACTTAAGTGTAACTTTTTTTGAAAATTGGATGCTTAAGTGCCAACTCCGGTGAGGCTTTTCGGAAATCTGACATTGCATTATTTTATTAATAAAATCGGTCTATGTGGCTGTCGGAAATCCGACATGGCTTGCCGTTGGCACTTAAGTGTTTCTTTTCCGATTTTGGCACTTAAGTGTACCTTTTGGAAGTTTTGGCACTTACATGTTCACCCGTGCCAAGTTTTGGTACTTGGGATGTCCGCAACTCCTAAAGTTTATTTCTTAATGCAGCTAGCAATTTTTTTGCATTATCGCAAAGACTAGAAGAATGTATAGTTTTCTTCATTGCCATTATTAACTAGATCTCACCACATGGATCTCATCAACAATCCTTTTAATGGGTATGTAGTAGCTTAAGAAGGGAAAAGACAATGATGCTTTCTTATGTAAAAAGTTGTCACTCCATTGGCATGGATCTTTAGATTAGACAATTGTTAGTCATCACTTACATTACATTTAACATCACACCATTTAATTGGGCAAAAGGTTTGCTTTGCTGCAGTTTTTTATGTGCTCCCCTTTATCTGGAAGTTCTGTAGATGTTCTTATATCTTAGGAAATTTGACATTGCAGGTACCGTGCCATCACTAGTGCTTACTATCGTGGAGCTGTAGGTGCACTCCTTGTGTATGATGTCACTCGCCATGCAACATTTGAAAATGTGGATAGATGGCTGAAAGAATTAAGGAACCACACAGATCCAAGCATTGTGGTGATGCTTGTTGCGAACAAGTCTGACCTTCGTCATCTTATAGCAGTCTCAACAGAAGATGGGAAATCCTATGCTGAGAGGGAATCGCTGTACTTCATGGAAACCTCTGCACTAGAGGCAACAAATGTAGAAAATGCCTTTGCAGAAGTTCTAACGCAGATCTACCGTACCACTAGTAAGAAGACAGTGGAAGGAGATGATGGATCTGCTGCTGCATTCCCTTCTCAAGGAGAAAAGATAAATATCAAGGATGATGTCTCTGCTTTGAAGAAAGTTGGCTGTTGCTCAACTTAAGGTTGGAGGTGATTGTTGCTTGCATAGATTAATACTTTGATTTCAGTTGTATAACATTTTTCATGCCCGAAAGCTGAAGAAAAGTTAGCTAGAAGAAACTTATGAGACACTAAATTTGTGCAGCAAAAGCTTAGTACATCATGCCTTTGGCATGGCAGTAGGATAGCTGCATAAGTTAGTTATTTCTCTGTTCTGATTCATGCAAAGCCATTATTTAGGCAGTTTCATCTTTCTGAGAATTAACAAGATGTTGCTTTATGTACTCTTTCATACTGTTATTACAGTAATGATGGCTGTGTGACTGCATCTCCAGGTTTCTGGTGAAACTTTTGATGTCTTCCACCATATAGACGAACACAATTCACTGCAACGATGTGCAGGCATGAGTGAGCTTATTTTCTTGTTAAGGCTTTGTATTAAATATGCAGCACAAAGATAGGACTGCTAAGGCAGGAGCTCATTTTTCTTGTTGAGAGGGGACATCCATTTTGAGTAGCTTTTAATGTCGCAGCAGCTACGTGTTCTCTTTCATGTGCATCAGATTTAGAGATTGGCTTGCCCTTCAGGAGCCCCCCAAAGAGTTCTGCTGGATCATAGTAGAGTTAAACTTCTTAGGCCCTCATAGATTCATCAACGTGCGAACAATTTCATGTGTAACTGGAAATGGAACCAGAGATTATATAGTTTTTCAGTCTTTTCCTTTTCTCTATTTTCACAACACTAAACAGAAATGAAGAGTGGATGCACCTTCATAATTCCAACGCCGTAGAACTCAACCATCTCTCCAGTGGGAGCATTCTCTTTGAATGGACCCTCAAAATAACCCCAGTGCCTGAACTTGTAGGCAATGACCGGCGGTCCAGAATAAAATCTAATCACTCCCCCATGCAAATCCCCTTAGGAACGCTGATCTGAACGCGTCCTGGGACGATTCATAATTCTCTTTATCTGCTTTGAAATATTGAAATTCCTCCCGTGGTGAATTCTGCAGAAGGGCATTGTAGCTACCTAGCCTGAGTGTCTCTTCCCCCGACAATCCCTCTCTGCCTGTTTTATTATGAATATTGACTCGTCGAAAAATATTATTAAGTATCCTGCTGCAATAGAAGAGAGAGAAATTAAGTCATGGGTTTGCCTTGATGTTTCTTCGCCCCTCTTACCATTAACGAAGAGCTCGAACATTTCTGGGATGAGGGTCTTGAAGTCTTGCAGCCTAGTCTTGTGAGACAGCTCCATTTCCCGTGACTTCACTGCATTTTGAACAGCTTCTTCTATTGATACTTGCGGGCCATTCCTGCAGATAATATCACGAACTGTTCACTATCACATATGAGAGAGAGAGAGAGAGAGAGAGAGAGAGATGTTAGTGTTATTCTCAAACGAAACCTTGGTTCGTCCTTCCTCGAAGAGCTTGTTAACAGCATCAAAAATGGAAGGTCCCCCATGTCTCCACCGGGTATTTTCCGTCTCTTCGCTCAAGATCAATCGATACTTATCGGCTCCAACTTTTACATCTTCCACCTGCTTAGCTATACTCTCAACCTCTTCATCAGCCATAGCTCGCGAAATCAGTGCTGTGATACAGGCTCGACTTTGAGTAGAAGACGGTGCACGAGCCATCCAATGCAATGCTTTCTCCCCAATGCCTATTTATAAGTACAATGCAGTGGTAGCTAAGCACAGGGGAAAAAAAAAAACGAAGATGATCAGCGATGGCCGAGTCTGTCCAGCGCCGTTGATGCCAAAAAGTTTACGATGCATTCAAGACAAGCCGAAGACTGAGATAAGTCAAGTGGCGTTCGCACGTCTTGCTTTGCTCGAGTTAAGAACAGAGTCGACCCTATCGACACAAGCAAATGCCAAACTTCTCTCTACAAAGCGCTCTCACATTTTGCCTTTGTTGGGCTGTTAGAAAATAGAGTTATTCTTTTTGTCATTATAAAATTGTAAAATACACCAATGAAGAAGATAATTTCCAATTTAGAGTTCATCAATTCGATGCTTTTATTTAACTCAACATTCAGAAAAAAAGAAAAAAAAAAGAAATTGGGAAAAAAAATATATATTTTACCATGTCATAGTCATATTTTACCAGCTATTTTACAATAATGCTCGCATTTTTCAACTTTTTCTTGTGAATTAGTCAGCAATTCACAACATAAATACTAAATGCAGAGAAGTCCCGATCTATTTCTTTAAAGTCGAAGGGCCCGCCGCCATCTTCCAAGGCAATTGCTCTGCTGAGGAGGAGACGGAGATGACCGGAGAAGAGATATCGGGGCCCGCCGGTCCGAAGGCCATTCGCCTCCTGTACTTCGTCGGCGCCGGGTGTGAGTCAATCCCTCACTCTCCCTCCCTTCCCATCATGACTGCTTCGAGTTCAATTTCTGTGATTCCTCCACTGACAATCGCTGCTCAAATGGAATCCTCTGAATTTGATTGCTGGTTTGTTCTTAGTCATTTGCGTTGCCGCGATCAACAAATGGCGTGAGCTGGAGAGGAAGTCCCTTCAACAGCAACAACATGGGTTGAAGGAACAATCGCCCCACGACCCTGCCAACGCTGTGCCCAAAGCCATCGATTGACTGATGCTTCAGGTTCTTCTCTGGGATTAAATGCGTTTGCTTTGTCTTCCTTTGTAGTTTTGCTAATCTGGGTTGGCTGCAATTTTTGGTCTTTTTGGGTATGATGAGATCTTCATTGTCATTTGTAAGCTTCGTCTTCACGTTCTGGAGTTTGGACTTGGGTTTTCTTATTTTTATTATTAGATTCAGTTGGAAGAACAAGATAGAATTGAGCTTGTAGAAGAGACTCTGATTCGCGCTGGCTGATGTGATGAATATTGATTGTTGCATATCGTTACTTGAGAGTTGAGACCGAAAATTGAAACCATACAATATTACATACCCCTTTCCTTTCGGTGTCCGATCAAGTGTCAACAGAAGATAGCTTAATATGCTGCACCTGTGGTGCTTGTTAGGCATTTCTGTCCACCCATCAGAGCTCCTTGGACTCATTGTTTGGTTTGTTGGTTGATCTTTTTTTGGACTGGGAAACAGCCAACAGGATCTGTGGCATTGGATATGCAAGTTGTGACCATACAATCTTGTAACTGATCATCAATCTGGTGACACCATATGCTCAATGCCTGCCAATTCACCCAGCCTGGTGATACTCCAGGGCTAGTGCATGTAACTAGTGTAGATCCGTCTTCAACTTTGATTAACCTTATCACTTAGTGCGCGCGCCTCTTTGTTAGCTTCGGGAGCTAGTTCCTTCTGTAAATTGTGACACAACAATGGCCATTGTTCTCTTCAATGACAAGCAACTTTATTTTAGATTTGGTATTTTTTGTCTCATTAAAATAAAATACTTCAACTTGGACACATAACAAGATGTTTTTAAGAATTATGAGCATGTCACTTGTTAGGGTGCTTCAGAAATTGCAAACCAATTAACACAGTTGTCTCTCGAAAGAGTAATTGGCAGTTACTTATGATACAAAGAGCGTAGCCTGAGTCTGAAAATGCCATTCATGAGGAAAAAAATTGAAAGAGAAGCTATGCTTATTACAAGCAGCGATTGCTGTGGTTCTGACTTCTTATAGTCCACATGTCTCTCGTCTGTGGCATGATAAATGCTGTTCGTTATTCGTTTATCAGCATTTGCTTCCGTCTTCCAGGAGGCTGCTTTTATATGCAAAGATTTTTACACCATCAAAGTTATTGCTCTAATGATTGAGAAAAATGCACTGTGGTTGTTTGGGGTACAGGTTGTGACTATAGCTTGCTGTGAGTCCGGTTTTATTATCCAACTTGTTCATTCTCATTGCTGCTTGACCTGAACCTTAGTCTTCTCATCATCTTACTAGTTGGGATGATCAGAATCAATAGATAGCAACTTAGCATGTTGCTTTCTACCGATGAGTGAAAACTGGAAGGTAGAGATCATTGTGTAATTAGTGAGCACTTTTAGCATGGTAGAATATCTAGCATAATCTGAAAGCATTTGAACTAGCTGAGGAGCTTGATCTTTCAGTATCTTTGTTAATAAGCAATTTTCATGCGCATTTCGTGGGGAGTCTGCATAAACATGTTTCAGAGGAGATATATAGCCAAGTAAAAATCAAGCATGCTGATCATACCCTGCGACTGATCTCTTTGTCTACCCCTCTTGCCTTTCTGTGGATGTGCCAGGAATAGACCAGACCGACCACTGAAAAGGAAGTGCACCAGCAACTTGAAAGCCTTGAGATCGGGAGCCAAACTCTAGAGCGCCAGTGAACACTTGCCAGATGAATGGTTGTAACCAAACATTTTTTTTTTCTTTTTCCGTTTCATGGTAATACTGGTCACGAGCCTTCTTTGGACTTCACGAGAGGTTGGTGCCGCATTGATTATGGAGTACCGGTATGGTAATTCTTGCGAAAAGTTGTGATAGATAAGCTGCTGGAGTAAGTTGTAATGCTCTCTTTAACAAAAGAATTCAACAATTGATCTTTCGGCAATAACCCATATCTTCGATTTGTCTTCTGAACATGACTAGTTCATGCGGTGATAGGGCCACGGAAAGGCTACTTTTTTTTTTTTTTTTGGCGAAAGGAAGAGTATATTTAGCTTCTCCACCGTCAGTGGATGAGATTTTGTCTATAGTAGATACCACTTAAGTATATCCCTTTTGAGTACACCGAGGTAGTCTTGCATTTAGCGTGACCGACTCTAGACTATATTTTCCTCATTTCTGGTGGGGGGATGTCTTCTACTGTCGCGTCACAAATTATAAACGTCACCCACGTGTGAATTTAATAACTTAAATTTCAATGTGAGTAATGTCTATATTTGTAACCCACCGATGAGAGGTGAGAAAAACAAGACCTTGACGTTATTTAAAGAGATTGAAGATCCCGGGAACGGTAGAATGGCTATAGAACGATACACAAGAGCTGCTTCCTTTGTCTATACTTGATTGGAATGGGAAAAAGGAGAAAACAGGAACCGGACCCCTAGCATGTGCACAGACGACTGGTAAATCTGAAACGGTGGGCAAGAATCATGACCCAACCGGGGAGCGTGCATGGGGGGTGCTGCGTGTGACATTTAGCTGAGCAGAGAGACTGCAATTCACGAAACGATGAACATTGGGCTTTTCTTGTGGTTCTATGTATCAAGGCCACTAGAACTTCAGCGAGACGCTCTTATCACACTTTCTATCACTGATTCGCATGCGATCTGTCAACAAGCTACGCGAAGTTTGACAGATCGCTTCGTCAATATTTATCATCAGACTCATTTATCTAAACCGGACCATCAATTAAAAGAAAAAAAAAATACATTCAGATTTCTCAAGAGATTAACTGAGTGACTAATAAGTGTGCTCCACTTCAATACTGCAGATCTTCCGCATGCAATTCACAAGGGGTGGTGGATTTTCGTGCACCGATCGAGATTAGTCAAATTGAGACGCGCCTTATCAAAGATGTTTCGAGGTAGGTCACGTAGTGTGACTGGTTCTGCTAATTAAATCTTTTGAGGATTATTTTTACATGGATGTTCAAAGAAGAGAGAAACATATGAATTTAAGTAAATGAAATGTTTGGGTTTGCGATTGCTGATCCAAGGGGACCGCATCCTCGTCGGCTCCAAGGCGAGCATATCATCGTCCTCGTATTTCCCTCAAATATCCATTGCCCTCCTTTTTGTCGTTTTGCCAGATTCTGTCCCCTTGTTTTTGGCCTTTTTCTCCGCTTTGGAACTGAAGCACCTGCAACACCAAACGCATCATGCACTCCAATAAATTCCCACTCCACACCCTCTTCTTACCACCATTTCCCATCCCCTCTTTCTCTCTCTCTCTCTCTCTCTCTCTAATGGAGTCTCAGGCCACCTCGACCGCTTCCGCCACCGCCATCTACATGCGAGACCGCTTCGGGTGCTGCTTCCGCAACTGGATGGCGCAGCAGCACCTCGACCTCGACGAGCTCCTGCAGGCGGTCTCCGCCGACTCCGGCGACGCCGAGAAGCTCAGGTCCCTCGCCGGGAAGAGCATCCAGCACTTCCGGGACTACCTCGAGGCCCGGTCCCAGCTCGCCCAGCACGACGCGCCTTCCTTCTTCTGCCCCCCCTGGTGCACCTCCTTCGAGAACTCCTTCCTCTGGATCGGCGGTTGCAGGTGCGATTGATCCCTCCTTTTTCCTAAAATGCAATTGTGCGATCGCGATTATCCGATTCGATCACCATCCCGCAGGCCGACTCTGGCTATCAGACTGGTGTACTCAAGCTCCGGATCGGACCTCGAAGCTCAGCTCGCCGGCGGAGCGAGACGAGGCGATGATGACAGAAGCAACGGCAGCGGCGGCGGCGGCGGCGGCAATCTCGGGGAGATAACGGCGTCGCAGCTGAAATCGATCAACGAGTTGCACATGAAGACGCTGAGGATGGAGGAGAAGCTGTCGGGCCGGATGGCGAGCATGCAGGAGGAGATCGCGGACGATCCGCTGGCGCTGATAGCGAAGCGGAGCGGGCGGGTCGGGGAGGAGAGCGAGTCGGTGGAGAGGGTGATGAAGAGGCACGCGCTGTCGCTGGCGCGGGTGCTGACGGAGGCGGACGAGCTGAGGCTGGCGACGCTGAGGGAGCTGGTGGAGGAGATCCTGACGCCGCTGCAGGCGGTGGAGTTCCTGGTGACCACCAAGAAGCTGCACCTCTCGATCCACGAGTGGGGGAAGCGGAGGGACTCCGTCCTGGGGAAGGTCTGACCCGAATCCCATTCTCGGTTTTCCATCTTCTTTGTTTTCTTCAAGCTTGCATGCACGAGCTGGTGCAGTCGTGCATGATGATGTGTATATATGTACATAGACTATGCAATATGCATCGGCTAAGGCCTCTCCTTTCTGTATTATATGCTAAGTTAAGAAAGTTGAAAAGTCTGCATTGTCGAGTGCGCCTCAACAAACATCGCTTGTTCAACGAACCTAGTGCATGATGTGCTAAATTGAATATGGGACTCGCATATGATAGGATTGACATGAAATTCTTTATTGTCAACGGTCCAAATTAAGTTCGGCAAGTATACCTTGCTCAATGTGACATATTTAGATTATTTTTTGTATGTATATATAGAGGATGTTAGCGGGCCTTAAACTTTTCTAATTTAGTGGTATCTACAATTATCGATATGTACGGTGGGTCTTTCTCGAATTATTGGGTCATGTCTTGGGTCATGTCTTGGGTCATGTCTTTTGAAACGTGTTTCTACTTGGGTTACCCAACTGGACATCGAAAAAGTCTTGCACCCCTAAGGGGCATGTGAGCTTGGCCCGATGAAACCCATATGATCTTAGCCCGCTTGAATTGGGAGTTCACGTTCACCTAGCACATGCGATGATTGCTCTTGGTCATTACGTTACTACATTGAAACTCCTTTTGAATTGAAATATTACCCGCTCGTTTTCACAGATGATAAAGATGTATGTCGACCAAATGTTATCATAATTTTCAATTAAAGATAACATATATTTAAAAATTATGCATCTGTATAACCATGAAGTTACTAAGAGCTTAGTTGGGACGAACTTGTGTGTGGTTTATGCTCACGAGACAAGTTTTATTCCCTGTGCCATCAATTATAAATGGAATAGTGGACTTATGTCTTGCGCAGTGGGGCCTCTTGCCTCACTCTCTTTTTTAGAGCTGCAATGAAAGTATTTGAGATTGAAAGTCTCTTAAGTAATTCTACACAATTTAAACCTTTAAATTGCGGTTCGCCTCCATTAAATATCTAAACAAAAAGCATACATAAGACATACCAAGGTTAAATTGCCCTCGAAAATCGATAGAAGCTATTATATAATTTTCAAATGTAATCATTATAGATTAACGAAAAAAAATGATTTTTATTAGAATTTTTATATGTAAAAAATACCGTTTTTACTTCTAAAGCAAAATACTCTATTTCTTTTGATTAATGGATCATATTTGCTCATATTAAGAAGGGTCTACGAAACAAATAAGGTGTTTCGTAGACTTTGAGTAACCTACCTAACACGGACTTGTCCTAAAATAAGATCTGTATACTTATTTCAATCATAAACCCTAGAGCAAGCAAGGGCGATGCCTTTAATACTCGATACATTTTTAGTACATATATTCTACATTTCATGATATTCCCAACAAAATTTCTATATCTCACCCCTTCTGAAGTAGGTTATTGCAAATCTTTTCTCAATATTAGGTTGAATTTATGCTTCCGCTGCTTCTTCTTCTTCTTGTAATGTTCATAATATTTCCCATGAAATTCGGGAAACATCGATACCATTCTCTGCAATTTCCAAATCAAATTTGGCCGAGTGTCCTTCCATATTGTCTAAGAATTCTTTTGTTAAGATATTTGATTTTTGAAATGCAACATGCGAAGTCGACATTTTATAGTGCGGCAAATATCAGGTAAACATCTATGGTTACTAAAAGGATAATTGTAAGAACGCGAAATCGACAGATTCTAAATTTCAGAATGGTTCGGAGATCTTTTAGAATTGAAACTAGGTTTCAAAACAAGACGAACACCTACCCGCCCTGCAACTGGCACTTCTTCTCCGTTTAACCCGATCGAAAAGCAAAAAGCCAGCCCTGGAAATCATGCGAGAGATCTCCTCCGGATCGGAAACCTAGCAAACAAAGACAATAATCAAGATCAGATCAAAACCCATTGAATCCAGGTTGAACATTTATAACACGCCCGCCCTACTATTTCGCCACGTACACCAGGCTCGCATGCCAAGTGTCGACCCGCGAAACCCCACCGCGCGAGTACATACATACATGCATTGCGCGACCACACGCATAGCCCTCCTCATCTTCTCCTTTCCTTCTCTCTCTCTCTCTCTCTCTCTCTCTCCATGAACTTATTCCAAAAGAGAGTAGGATGAACAGCTTCGACCGGTTCTACGGCGGCTGGCAGGAGCAGCTCCGCCACCTGGTGGACCAGCTGGCCGCCGCGCCCAAGCCCCCGACCTCCCCCGACCACCACCACCAGCTACACCACCTGGTGAGCAAGTTCATGGACCACTACGCCGAGTACCACCGGACGAAGGCCCTCGAGGTGGACCGCGACGTCCTCTCGGTGCTCGCCGCCCCGTGGATCACCGCCCTCGAGCGGTCACTCCAGTGGATCGGCGGGTGTCGTCCCACCACGGTGTTCCACCTGGTTTACACTGAGTCGAGCATTCTGTTTGAGTCCCACATGATCGACATCCTCCGCGGGTACAGGACCGGCGACTTGGGGGATCTGTCTCCGAGCCAGTTCAGGCGAGTTCACGACCTTAATTAATTTATTTCCTCTCTGCCCCTCTTAAGGCTAGGATTTAAATTTCTCCTAACTTGGGAAATCATGTGAACTTTTTTATTCAAGAATATTACGGAAGATTCAGACAGTATTACTTCCTTCGGACCTATTGAGTAATCTTAGGAATCGCGAATGCTGAAAGTAAATAAAAGGCGCTGTGCTTTGATTTCATTCGATGGTAATTAGCTTACCAAATATTGAAGAAAAATAGCGAATTTCCTTTAGAACTCGTCACTTTCTCTTATGAGAGGAAATCTAAACCTTACACAATTAACTTGCAAAATAAGTATAATCATTCCTACTATAGTGCAATTGATTGGGACATTGGGAGAATTTAGCTTCAGAAGCTGGACGGGTCACCTACTCGATGCTGACTTACACCATGCAACCCCTCCTCTTTCCGAAAATTATCTGATTCATGAAATTATCATATGAAGGAGCTCAGTATGGTATACATTGTAGTTTTCGCATTTCACAAGATGGCTCTATGATTGAATCTAGATTCGTTATAAGTTTGGCGATCTCACGGATACATATGCTCTAAAGTTTCCGACAATATCTACTAGTAATTATCAAATCCGTCGATTTCTATTTAACAGAACGAAACGCGTGTTGCCAAATCTGTCAGTTTCTATGTAACTTAAAAATTTTAATAGATCTGACATACTAGATTACGGTCCGACGGAACGAACTAATAAACTTCATTAATGACATTTTGGATCGATCGACACATATATACGACCTTCTTAATAGATCGATGTACTTGGTGGATAAACAGATGACCGTCTAATGTAACAGAACTCAACTTATTAATGACATTTTTGAACTGATCAGAAGTGTAGATACGAAATTCTTAACAGATCAATTTACTAGATCGATGATCGGATGACCAACATGTAAATCAATGTCTTCATAGGGGAGTGAGCGAGCTGCAATGCGACACGGTGAGGGAAGAGAACGCGATAACGGAGGAGCTGTCGGAGTGGCAAGACGGCATGAGCGACCTGATGGTGGCGAGCTCGAACCTGGAGGAGAAGATAGGGAAGCTGGGAGCGATCGTGAAGAAAGCGGACGACCTGCGGCTGAAGACAGTGAGGCGAGTGGTGGAGCTGCTGACGCCGCAGCAAGCCGTGGAGTTCCTGATCTCCGCGTCCGAGCTTCAGTTCGGGATCCGCGGCTGGGGCTTGAATCTCGGCAAAAGTCCTAATAACCTAACCCAAAAGGAAAAAGAAAAATGAATCATGGAGTTCGTGGAGCTAGTGATAGCATCGTGTATGGATGGTCGTCTCTACTTTTTGCATGGTTTGATGAATGCGTGGGATGTTTGCTTGCTGGTGCTTTGTTTTCGAAGTGGCAGAGGCTGTGGATTCAGCCACGGAAACTCGTCTGAATTTTTGTCCTCCGTATGAATACTGACATCGGGGTGGCTCATTCAGTCGAGTTTATCTTTCAGTGGGAGTCGTTTCATCTTGCAACCTAATCTCTGGTTAATCTAAAAAATTTCTTATTACAGTATCGTCTTTTTGGTTTCCTTCTCCTCATACCAGAAAGCTGTCCGACTCTGGCGTCGTCTAGGCATTAAATTTGATATTATCGAAGCGAAAGGCACGGCTTTGCCGAGGAAAAACGAAAAAACAGAACCGAAAATACAGAAATAGAAGATATAGACGTGTCGGGAGGTTAAGGGAGAAGCGACATGCATGGCGACACTTGTTGCTGACCGCCCCACCTACGCGTTCTGCAGCCGCACTCGACAGAGCAAAATGTAAATGCATGGCGACACTTTCTGCTGGTTTTCTCCCACAGGTCTCGAGATGCCCAACCCCACCAGCCTCGCTTGAAAGCCCTGTGTCTCCGGTCAACGTGTCCTCTGAAACCTAATCCTTCCCTCCAGGTTTGCCCACCGTGGAATTTAACAGAATATTTCATGAATTGTTGTCGTGATTCTCTGTTTGCTTTCAATCCGGCCCGCGTAGTTGCTAGCTCAAGCCCATCACCTCCAATAAACTCAACTTGCTCTCTTTTGATCGTGATCTGGCCGTGTTCTGAATCTCAATCCAGAAGTAGAAGTTCGTCTTTCATGAGGCATCAGCCTTTTTAGGCCCATCTTTATCCGTTGCTTGTGCCCCGGGTCCTCTTCTGCAACCATTTCCTCTTCCTCTATTCACTTCGGTTTTTCTTTTTATCCCCTCCCTCAGACTCGACTCTCCCATTTCTCTTTATTTTTGCATGTTCATGAATGCAAATTGGAAAACAGCAATACTCGCCTTTCTTTTCTCGTACTCGTTTTTCTCCGTATGTTTGCACAGTGGGTTCGTTCAGAATCAGGAGAAGTAAAGAAACTGGAAACAGCTTCAGATTCAGAAGTTGAAGATGAGCAGGAATCGATCGTTTGGCCTAATCCAATCCTGTGCACAGCGCATGCAAATGGCCATGACGAAAAAGATATGATTTTTCTTTTTCCTTTTTAGGTTCATGAGAGGTTTTTCAAGGAACTAAAGTCTAACTCCACGTTTGATTGGGACCCGTGCGCATCGCAACTGGAAAATGGGAAAATCCATAGCTTCGAACGATGAGAATTGAACGACAGAACTTAGATGATACATAATCTGGAAATTAAGCTAAAGACGCGAAGGCAATTTTGGGCGTGAATTCGCTTCTGTAAAATTAGTCTCTTTGTCTAGTTGTCCTTAACGTGACATGCATACTTACATTTATTTGATTTTTCTTTTGACAGGCTTTATCAAGAGAATGAGAAGATGAATAAAGAAATCGAAATAATAACAGCAACGATAGTTATATATAAATCTTTCCATTTTAATGTTCCTTTTGCAAAAGATTTGTTTAAGGAAGAAAGATGAGGAATCAATCATCTAAAAAGCAGGAACCCTCGTCCTTTTATCTAACTATAATTATATCCTTCTTATCATGATATGAATTTTCTAAAAATTGACGTGAATTCAAAAAGTGAAAAGGGAAAATTCCATAAAGGAACTCGAAGTGCTTTTTTTTTTTCTCAAATAAGAATTCAAAGTAAACTTCATTCAAATAAGAACCTGAAGTACCATTATTTTTTCAAATAAGAGCCTGAAGTGAATGTTGTTTCAAATGAGGACCTGAAGTAGTTATTATTTCAAATAAGTATCTGAAGTAGTTATGTCCATTGAAAATAAGGACTTGACTTTCCGACGATGAAGAGTATTTTCGTCATTTGTCATTTTTTTCCCTTTTTTCTTCCTTTTTTTCTTTCCTTTAAAAAAAGAATGGCTCTTCTTCTTCCTCTTTGCTAGTGGTTGGCCGGCCACCGGTGATGCCCACAAAGGGCTAGGCGAGGGTTGCCCTAGTTGGCAAGGGCCACCCATGCCCGCCATAGGTGAGGGACGGCCTTGCCTGGGGGCCATTCGCAAGGTCAGCCTGCATTAGCCCTAGGCAAGGCCACCCTTGCCAAATCTGGAGAGGGTCGCCTCATTGACCCTTACTGGGGCTGACGAGGTCGCCCAGCCCTCGTTGGCCGCAAGCAAAGTCTAGCGAGGTTTGATCTTGTGGACGGCCCTTGGGTGAGGGTCGCCACGCCCAGGTGAGGTCGTCCCTTGCCTGTGGTCGGCGTGGGTGGCTCTCGCCCAGCCCTTTGTGGGCATCGTCGGTTGGCCATAGGCGAAGAAAAAAAAGAACTAGAAAAAGAAAAAGGGAAGAAAAAAGGGGGAAATGTCAAATGACAAAATTACTCTTGATCGGTCAGTAAATTTAGTTGGTCGGCGATCGACGAGGTCGAGTCCTTATTTGAAACAACCAAAATCACTACAGGTTCTTATTTGAAATAACTAAAGTCATTTTAGATCCTTATTTGAAATAAAGTCCACTTCAAATCCTTATTTGAGAAAAATAGGTCACTTCGGATCCTTTTTTGGAATTTTCCCAAGTGAAAACATGTACTTGCAAAATAGGAGAAATCGACAAAACTTTGAACAGTAGACAACGAAAAGAAGTTATACTTTGACTATACAAATAAAATATTCATCTCAACTCAAATTATGAACCACTGGAGTTTAGCCCAGTGGCCACCCTTTCAATATAGAAGGGGGGATAGGGGATTCAAATCCCCACATTCTCTGGAGGTTGGGGTGGGAATGAATTAGTTTCAAATGTGGGTTTGGACTCTCACGCCCTGCAAAGAGGTAAGGCAAAAGTTTGAGAGGGGGAGTTAAAATATGAGTAGAGTAGAACCGACAAAAAAAAAAAGACTCAAATTATGAGCTTGGAAGGTTAATTGCAGCACGATGGCTTGATTGGAAAGGTAATTTAGAAAAGTCACATTTCAATAAGGCTTTCGAGAATTTTTTATTGTCATTAGGATGAAAAGGAAAGCTTGCTTTTTAAGAAGTTTTCCAAATCTCATCCACTTAAATTATTTCCTCTCTTAAAAAACTTTGTTGGGAAAATTTCAGAGAAAGGACGTGAAGTGTCCTACTTTTCTTTAATAATGGTCAAAGTAGATATTATTTTAAATAATGACCTGAAATGGCTAAATCGTCTCAAATAAGGGCTTTTAGCCGATGGTGATTTTTCCGGCCATTAGAGAAGGGGTATTTGGTCAACAAATTATAACTATATTTTTAAAATTATTTGATTTTTTCATCCCTTTTTCTTTTTCTTGTTCTTTTCTTTTTATCTCTTTCCTTCCCTGACATGGCCATCAACAATCGGCGGAAGTCGCCCTCACCAACATCGGGCCAGGGCAACCTTTACCTGACTCGAATCAAGGCTTCCCTCATTAGATCCAGCGAGGGCGACAATTGCGCTCACTGAGGTTGGACGAGGGTAGCCTCACTCGATGTCGGCAAATGCAACCCTCACCCTCACTAGCCCAGGCAAGCCCTCTCTCACCTTTGGCAAGGGTCGGGCCCTTGCCTCTAGTCGACCAAGGTCGCCAGCCCTCCCCCAAGTGTTGGCAACCCCACCAGCCTTCATCGCCACCCCACCGGCCACGAGTTATGTTTTCTTTTTTGTTTTTAGTTTTTTTTTAAAGAAAAATTAAAAAGAAAGAAAAAAAGAAACATTTAAAAAATTAAAAGACGAAATCGTCCTTCACATTTAGTGAGTTCAGGTTCTTTTTTAAAACTAATATATGCACTTTAGAAATAAGATTCATTCCATGCTTTTATTGAGAAAAAACGGATATTTCGAACATATAATTAAAATAATATCCATTGCAAATTTCTATTTAATTAAAACAACACCATACGTCTTATTTGGAATCTTTCAAAGAAGTTTCTTCGTTTTCGTCGCCTGTCCATTCCGCTGCCGTCGGCAACGAGATGGCAATGATTGATTTTTGATTCCATTAACCTTGACAAAGCGCATGGCAGACGAAGACTCCGAAGACAAAAGTTCACTGCGGAAAGTAAGAGCAATCCCTCAACCACCATCCATGGCTTCCTCTCTCTCCTTCCTCCTCCTCATCCTCCTCTCCCTCTCCTCTCTCTCCGCCGCGAACGTCCACCGGACCAAGCTCCTCCGATCCTCCCTCATCTCCGGACCCGAACTTCGCACCAACTCCACCGGCTCACCCACTCGCTTCTTCGAAGTCGCCAGGCCCATCAAGCTCCCCAAGACCAAACCTTGCTCGTACCTGGCTTTACAACACGACTTCGCGCGCACATATGGCAAGCCCCCGGTTCTCGCCAAGTACACCCCTCCATCGACTTGTTATTCGCAGAGATTCTCCAAGATCGTGCTTGAATGGAGCGCCACTAGCAAAGGCAGGCAATTCGACCGGATCTTCGGGGTTTGGCTTGGCGGGGTGGAGCTTCTCAGGAGCTGCACTGCCGAGCCGAGAGCTACGGGAATTGTTTGGACGGTCAAGAAGGACATCACCAGGTACTATTCGTTGCTCGTGAAGAGCGGTACTCTCGCCGTTTCCCTAGGCAATGTTGTGGATAGAACCTATACAGGGGTTTACCACGTCAAGATAAAGTTTCATTTTTACCCTGCTGAGGATGAGCATCTGGTGGGGGATGTGGGAAATTCGAGGAATTCTGTACCTGGGTATGGTTCGAATGCGGATTTGATATTGCCGATTTCGAGAAACTTGCCGTTGAATGATGGGTTGTGGTTTGAAATCGAGAATGCTACTGATCCAGAGACGAAGGAGTTCCGTGTTCCCCTGAATGTCTACAGGGCAGTGCTGGAGGTTTATGTGTCTTTTCATGAGAATGATGAGTTTTGGTATGGGAATCTCCCCAGTGAGTATATTGAGGCCAATAATCTTACTGGATTTGCTGGGAATGGCCCTTTTAGGGAGGTTCTCGTGAGCCTCGATGGTGCGGTAGTGGGTGCGGTTTGGCCTTTCACAGTGGTATACACAGGAGGGATCAATCCTCTTTTTTGGCGACCCATCACTGGCGTTGGATCGTTCGATCTCCCTACGTATGATATCGAGATTACGCCCTTTCTAGCAAAGATATTAGATGGAAAACTCCATGAATTTGGCTTCAGTGTCACGAACGCTTTGAATGTGTGGTTAATTGATGCCAATCTGCATCTTTGGCTGGATGATAAGAGCACGAAAACTGCTGGGAAGCTTCTGACTTCCAATTGCCTGCCTCTAGCCGTTTCTTCGGCCTTGGATTTTAAGGGCTTTGATGGGAAGTTTCTGACTGGGGTCAGTCGGTCCATATCGTCCAGTGGTTGGGTGAAGTCATCATATGGGAAAATCATGACCACTTGGAAGCAAGAATTCAAATACAGTAACATCATGGTCATGGGGAATCATGCGAATCTGCAAATTATTAAGCAGCTTATCCATTCCAACGAGAGCGTTGTCGCTAAGAAGGGGTCCTCCACCCTTGCATCCATTCGAGTGTACAGAGATTTCCCGTTTTATTTATACTCTAACTCCGTGGATCAAGGAAACGACACTACCTTTTCTACTGATAACTTCACGATGGCTTTTAACGAGAGAAGGCATAGAGATTCTGGCTCCATGCGCTCGAGTAGTTCACTGAGCAATGTGCAGAATGGACAGGGTTACATGACTGTGAAGAAGCACTTGGTAGTCAGCGGGTTAGGCAGTACTCAGCAAGTGTACAAGTATGATGGCAGTGAACTCTGCTACTTCAGAAACGTGAGTAGCTCAAATTACACAATTCTCAATGATGACATTGTCAAAGGATGTAAGAAAGGAGCAGAGCCTCATCATGCATCCCGAAGTAACAGATGGTGGCCTTTTCGCACTCGAGGCTTGATCTGATCTAACCAAATGGGGATGCTTTAGAACCTTTTGTCTATCTCATCTTTCGGCTTCTTCATGAGTCCAAAATAAGGACCATTCAAAGTCAGAATACAAGCCGTCAAGCACTTCTGTAGTTTCATTTTTTGGGGCCCCGACATCGCTGTATAGTATTCAGCTCGAAACAGATTTCAAACGTTGAAGTTGATCGGTACTCATGCCCTCTTCATATTGTGAAATTTTT
This sequence comes from Eucalyptus grandis, assembly GCF_016545825.1. Lineage (NCBI taxonomy): Eukaryota > Viridiplantae > Streptophyta > Magnoliopsida > Myrtales > Myrtaceae > Eucalyptus > Eucalyptus grandis. Next base: position 43,729,626 of record NC_052617.1, on the reverse strand, counting down.
AACTGAGTAAGTATGTATGATGATCTATGTTGGCTCAAATATGCAATTTCCATGCCAATTGGCCTAGATGGAGTTATATATGGTCCTATTAAGTGAACGTCGATGCCTCCTTTATTCACCTAAATGCGTGTTAAAGAATTCAAGCAAACAAGAAGGGGAAAATAAGTATATTAGTGAAAAACAAGATGATGAAATGATACGGTAGTCCTCAAAGTTTCTCGAATTTTCTATTATGTCTATTTGATTCAAGGCAAAAACTGATATCGTGACTATATATCCTTCATTTCTTTCATTTTGATTGTTTTCTAAATGTTCTTTGTCAATCAAATAACACGTCAACTGAAAGTAGTTCTTTGAGAGCTCTATTATTAACATGTAGGTTCTGCACATTATAAGTCTATGCACGGCCATGTGGCGAAAGTAGAAAGTTCTCAAATTCCAAAGAGAAATTCTGGGGGACTAGTGAGGGGCAAAAGGGTGCATCGGCACAGGTGTGGACTGACTGGGATTGTGAGGGGTCGACGGGATTTTTGTGAAGTCTCTCCTAAACATTCTATTACGGCCAGCTATAATCGAAGTTTTCACATTTGCCACGATACTAATGCTAACTCAGCTTAGATGTGTTTGCAAATAATATATCTGTTTGGATCGCCTTCTCAAATCACAGCTTATGCTATGGGCAAAAAAAAATTAAATACTTGAAATTGAACCGGGTATTTTTTAATTTGATGCTTCATCGAGCTCGTTGTATCTCAATCATTGAATGCATGAGAAAATTGACGCACTATTATTGAGCACTTTATTTTCTAAATTTAATGGCTGAAAAGCATTATTACTTATTAGACTTGTTTAGGATTTTTTCCAGTTAAGAAAAAATCAAAGATTTTTAAAACTCTCTTGTCCATCCAATCGGAGCAATGTATTGCAGGGTGAGATATGGAAATAAGATTCATCCTAACTATTGAGATCATATTATTCCCATTTAAGTAAACACCATCTTAATGGAATGAAGTGACAAAAATTTTATCTTAGGGTAATATTTTCCTTATTTTGCAAATAATAAACTAGAAATGAAATGAAGATTTATAATTCCTTAAATCCTTTTCTTTGTAGGGGTGAGCATGATTCGGATGAATGATTCTCACTTTAGAAACGGAAACCGCAAACTAAGGACTGTATCCGAAAAATTGAAATCAAGACCCACCTGTTGGTTCCATGAATCCATCCAGAAATCGAACTATCAATCCAATCCGTTTATCGGGTGGATCCATGAAACCGATCCCCAATCCCTATAGAGCTTATTCGGCTTTATATTTGGGATGAATTGCAAGTTATTGATTTTGATCAATGATTGAAAATTATAAGGTAAAACAAACAGGCAATGCTCTTTAGCTAAAAACTTAATTTCTTTGAATGTCATAGTGTGGTCCTTTTAAAGTTTTCCAACGCTAGAAACATATGGAGAATTAGACTCCACGTTAAAAGTTATAACCTCCACAGAGGCTAAAACATTAATCGCCCGATTCATCTTTTTTCAATAACAACCTAATTTAATCATGGAAATTGTTAAAAGAGAGACCTAACTATACTTTTAAAACAAATCATTGGCTCTTATGGACATCTCCAATCGGTTCTCCCCTTCCTCCACATTTCTTTATTTTGTTTTGATCGAGAAAACAAGTAAATAGATCATTAAAAAAAAAGGTACAGGTTTAATGCTAGTACACACTATATATATTTGGTTGAAAAACTACGAAATAATTACATAATTGGTCCAGATGGGTTGGCGGGCAGGCAATTCCATGCACAGAACTGGGAATCAGACTAGTACTCACTGGCTTTACTAAATTAGAATTGAGAATCCGAACAACCCCCGTGAAAACCATCGGTTCTGATCCATTCTAGTATGGTTTCGAGCGGTGCGGATGATTCCTGATTCTTTTATACACCCTTACATATATAACAGATACTCTAAGAAAATAGTTCACAAATATCCAAAAGCCAAAATAACACAAGAATTAGCTCGATACCTGCAATAAACTTAGACCCACCAAAGAGCGATGCAACGGCTTGTCCTTCGCAATAATAAGAGGCAATCTCTCAAAGCCTGTTTGGTAGCATATCAAACGATGCCTGATTTTTTTTTTCTAAACAAAAAAGGAATTGAAATTTATTTGGTAACTTTTTTGTTTCTAGGAATATATTTGAAATAGAATCAAGAAATAGAAAAAAAAATACTTTTCTATTTCTAGAAATAACTCTAAAATCAAGCCAAATCATGTTCTTTTTTTCTCTTGTTTTTTTCTTTTCCTTTTCTTTTCTCTTCTTCTTCCCCTAGCCGCACAAAAATATAAAAAAGTTATTAAAAAATTAAAATAAAAATTGAAAAATATAGTAAGATTATAAAATAAAACTATATTGAATATAATAAAATTTCATAATAAAATTATATTAAAAATATTATTAAAATAATTTAATAAATAATTTTAAAATAAAAAGAAATTATTTACAAAAATTAAATAATTTTTTTAAAATATAATAAAATTACATAATAAAATTAAAAATATATAATAAAATAACTAAAAATAAAATAAATTTAAAAATAAAAAGAGAAAAATATAATAAAACTATTAAAAAATTAAGAAATTCTAAACTACAAAAAAAAAAATTAAGAATCATACCAAATGCATTTCTATTTCGGGACAAAAAAATGTATGCAATTATTAAATACCTTCAAATGTTTAAAAACTCGTCCAGAAAATATAATTGAAAAAAAAAATCATTTGCGAGTAGAAATTGGTAACAAAATGGTTAGCAATCGCAATCTCAACGTTCCAACCCATAATTCTACAAATGACCAAGCCGAAAGCCCTATAAGCCCGCCTCTTCTTTGTCTTGGATATGCTAATCAGAATGCTCTGCAAAACCCCATAACAGTTCTTAAAACTTCCTCCCACTTATCTGACCCCCTCGCGCGCCACACACAAAAGCACCAAAAGTCGAGAAAAATTAGGGAGGTTAAACCCTCCACGTAGCCGAAATGGAAAACCATACAAAAGTCGACACGTGCCGTCCGCGTGTAAATCGGGTCCCACGTTCAGCGATTCCAAATTTTGCGTCTTCCCCCTCCCCTCCACGAGAACTGCTCTCTCTTCCACAGGCCTGGCCCACCTCTCTGCACACGCTCTGACCCTCTGCTCTCCTCTGCTCTCCTTTGCAGACTGTCTCTCTCCCCGTTCTCCCTTGCGGGGAAAACAAAATTGCGGAGGGTTTAGAGGAAAACATAAAGGTTGAGCCCCTCCGCCTCCTCTGGTTGCTTCCATCGCCCCCCATCGGCGTCGGAGTCGGTGGCGACGGAGGCAAACCGGCGGGGGCGGAGGTGGAGGGCCGTCGGCGTCGCGTTTCGCTGGAAGAGAGGCACGACTTCGCGGAGGGGGAGAGAGAGAGAGCGGAGCGGACGTCGCGAGAGGGAGGCGGAGGAGCGTCGGCGGCGTCGGCGTCGGCGTCAGGGTGGGGGGTGATGGAAGCAACCAGCGGTGGTGGAGGGGCTCAACCTTTATGTTTTCCTCTGAACCCTCAATGGAGAGCGGGGAGAGAGACAGAGAGGACAGAGACGGTCTGCAGAGGAGAGCAGAGGAGAGAGAGCGTAAGAGCGTGTGCAGAGAGCTGGGCCAGGGCCTATGGGAGAGAGAGCAGAGGAGAGCAGAGGAGGGGGAAGACGCAAAATTTGGAATCGCTGAACGTGACCCGATTTACACGTGGACGGCACGTGTCGAGTTCTGTATGGTTTTCCATTTCGCCTACGTTTAACCTACCTAATATTTTCTCCCAATAGTCCCCTCTACTGGATTACCTGCCCAGCGATCTTGGCTTGCTCCTCGGCGTGGGCGGACTGGGACGTTCGGCGGGAATCGGGCTCCATCTGCTTCATGGGGGGGCCATGCGGGAGAGGGCTGAGTGATGGGTTCTTCCTTGCATGGCCACTCTTTCTCTGGCTGCTTCGGTACTGCGCTGGTCTTGTGCTTCTGGTGCTTCTTCTTCTTCTTGGTGGGGGCAGAGTTCTGTTTCTTGAAAGGCGTGCGGTTTGAAAGGGGGATGGTCGTGAAGAAGAGTGGTCGAAGAGAAGAGGGTTCGGTGGAGGGCCTTGGTGCCACAGAGAGTGGAGGTAGACAACCTCGTCTCTCAGCCTCTGCTCCGAGGAGGGATCCATGGTCGGAGGAGAAGAGAAAGATGTGATTTTTCTTCTTTTCCCTTTGAGGTTTAGGAGAGGTTTTTCGAGGAGCTACATGTTTGGTTGGGACTCGTGCGCATCGCAACTGGAAAATGGGAAAATCCATGGCTTCGAACGATGAGAATTGAATGACAGAACGTAGCTGATATATGATCTGGAAATTAAGCTAAAGACGCAAGGGCGGTTTTGGGCGTGAATTCGCTTCTGCAAAATTAGTCTCTCTGTCTAGTTGTCCTTTGTGTGACATGTATGGTTACATTTATTTGATTTTTCTTTCGACGGGCTTTATAGAGAGAATGAGAAGATGAATAAAGAAATCGAAATAATAAAAGCATTATTTCCATTCTAATGTTCCTTTTGCAGTAGATTTGTTTGGGCATTTAAGGAAGAAAGATGAAGAATCAATCGTCTAAAAAGTACGAAACCTTCTTCCTTTTATCTAACTATAACTATATTCTTCGGATCGTGATATGAATTTCCCACAAATTGACATGAATTTGAAAACTGAGGATATGTGCTTGAAAAGAAGGAAAAATTGACAAGAGTTTGAATGGTGGACAACAAAAAAAAGGAACACTTTGATTAGAGAGGGAAGATATTCATCTCAAATCAGTCTATGAGCTGGAAGATCAATTGAAACACGGTGGCTTGAGTCGAAAAAGATAATTTAGAAAAAATCATATTTAGGACTGTTAAGAATTTACATCTATCATTAGGATGGGAGACCCCGCTTGCCTCCCGTATTCCCTAGAAGTAAAGAAGGAAAATATTCACTTTCCAACGAGGAATGTGAGACGGGGAAACGCCCGTGTATTAAAATAGAGAATGCAGTTTGGCAAGACATTCTATTTGAGAGCCTCGTAGAATAAGAAGGAAATCCTGCTTTTAAAGAATCTCTCCGGATCTCATCCGCCTGATTTATTTCCTCACTTCAAAAACTTTCTTCGTTTTCGTCACCTTTCCAATCCGCTGGTTTGAATTTTGATTCCATTAACCTGGACGGCACATCGCATTGTCTTCTCTGCTCCTTCCAGACGAAGACTCCAAGGACAAAAAGTTCAGCAAGAGCAATCCCTCAACCACCATCGTCAAAAAAAAAAAAAAAAAAAAAAAAATCCCTCAACCACCATCCATGGCTTCCTCTCTCTCCTTCCTCCTCCTCCTCCTCCTCTCTCTCTCCTCTCTCTCCAGCGCGAACGTCCACCGGACCAAGCTCCTCCGATCGCCCCTCGTCGCTGGACCCGAACTTCACACCAACTCCGCCGGCTCACCCACTCGCTACTTCGAAGTCGCCAGGCCCATCAAGCTCCCCAAAACCAAACCTTGCTCCTACCTGGCTTTACGACACGACTTCGCGCACACATACAGCAAGCCCCCGGTTCTCGCCAATTACACCCCTCCATCGACTTGTTATTCGCAGAGATTCTCCAAGATCGTGCTTGAATGGACCGCCACTTGCAAAGGCAGGCAATTCGACCGGATCTTCGGGGTTTGGCTTGGCGGGGTGGAGCTTCTCAGGAGCTGCACTGCCGAGCCGAGAGCTACGGGAATTGTTTGGACGGTCAAGAAGGACATCACCAGGTACTATTCGTTGCTCATGAAGACCGGTACTCTCGCCGTTTCCCTTCGCAATGTTGTGGATAGCACCTATACAGGGGTTTACCATGTCAAGATAAAGTTTCATTTTTACCCTGCTGATGATCATCATCTGGTTGGGGATGCGGGAAATGCGAGGAATTCGGTTCCTGGGTATGGTTCGAACGCGGATCTGATCTTGCCCATTTCGAGAAACTTGCCGTCGGATGGTGGGCTGTGGTTTGAAATCGAAAATGCTACTGATACAGAGACGAAGGGGTTTCGTGTTCCCCTGAATGTCTACAGGGCAGTGCTGGAGGTTTATGTTTCTTTCCATGAGAATGATGAGTTTTGGTATGGGAATCTCCCCAATGAGTATATTGAGGCCAATAATCTTACAGGGGTAGCCGGGAATGGCCCTTTTAAGGAGGTTCTTGTGAGCCTCGATGGTGCGGTAGTCGGTGCCGTTTGGCCTTTCACGGTGGTATACACAGGAGGGATCAATCCTCTTTTGTGGAGACCCATCACTGGCATCGGATCATTTGATCTCCCTACATACGACATTGAGATTACACCATTTCTAACAAAGATATTAGATGGAAAGCTCCATGAATTTGGCTTCAGTGTCACAAACGCTTTGAATGTGTGGTACATCGACGCGAATTTGCATCTTTGGCTGGATGATAAGAGCACGAAAACTGCAGGGAAGCTTCTGACTTCCAATTACCTGCCTCTAGCCGTTTCTTCGGCCTTGGATTTCAAGGGCTTTGATGGGAAGTTTTTGACTGGGGTGAACCGGTCCATATCGTCCAGTGGTTGGGTGAAGTCATCATACGGGAAAATTATGACCATTTGGAAGCAAGAATTCAAATACAGTAACGTCATGGTCATGGGGAATCAAGGGAATCTGCAAATTATTAAGCAGCTTATCCATTCCAACGAGAGGGTTGTTGCTAAGAGGCGGTCCTCCACCCTTGCATCGATTCGGGTGTACAGAGATTTCCCGTTTTATTTATACAGCAACGACGTGGATCAAGGAAATGACACTTCCTTATCTATTGCGAACTTCACGTTGGCTTTTAACGAGAAAAGGAATAGAGATTCTGGCTCCAAGCGCTCGAGTAGTTCACTGAGCAATGTGCAGAGCGGGCAGGGTTACATGACTGTGAAGAACAACTTGGTAGCCAGTGGTTTTGGCAGTACTCAGCAAGTGTACAAGTACGATGGTAGCGAACTCTGCTACTTCAGAAATGTGAGAAGCTCAAATTACACAATTCTTAATGATGACATTGTCAAAGGATGTAAGAAAGGAGCATAATCTCATCATGCATCCCGACATAACAGATGGTGGCCTTTTAGCACTCAGGGCTTCATCTGATTTAACCGCATGGGATGCTTTAGACCTTTTTGTCATCTCATCTTTCGGCTCCTTCATGTGTCCAAAATAAATATAATTCAAAGTCAGTGTATATATCGTCAAGCACTTTTGTAATTTCATTTTCTGTGGCCCCGGCATTGCTGTATAGCGTTCAGCTCAAAATCGATTTCAAACGTCAAGATTTATTAGTAATCATGCTCTTCTCATGTCGTGAAATGTTTAACTGAGAAAGTACGATGATCTATGTTGGCTAGAATATGCAATTTTCATGCCAATCGGCCTAGAGAGAGTTACATACGGTCTATTTAGTGAATGTCGATTCACCTAAATGCGTGTGAAAAAATTCAAGCAAGCAAGAAGGGGAAAATAAGTTTTTTTAAGTAGAAAGCGAGATTATGAAATCGTACAATGGTCCTTGAAACTTTTATTATGTCTATCTGATTCGAGGCAAGAACTAGTATCGTGACTATATATTCTTTATTTTGATCATTTTCTGAATGTCTTTGGCCATCAAATAACATGTCAACTGAAAGTAGTTCTTTGAGAGCTCTATTATGAACATGGTTGTGCACATTTTAAGTCTTTGTCGGTGGCATGTGCCAAAAGAAAATGGTTCTCAAATTCCAAGGGAAAATTCTAAGTGGGGACCGGTGAGGGGTAAAAGGGTGCATTGGCGTAGGTATGGACTGATTGGGGACCGATGAGGGGCCGATGGGGTTTTTATGAACCTACTAAATATTCTATTACGGCCAACTACGACCAAAGTTTTCGCATTCACTATGATAGTAATGTTAACCCAGCTTAGTTATGTTTGCAAATAATCTATCCATCCGGATTGCCTTCTCAATTCACATCTTCTGCTATGGACAAAACATAAAATACTTGAAATCAAAGTAGATCATTTTCAATTCGATACTTCATTGCTTTCACTGTATCTCAATCATTAAATGCATGAGACAGTTGATGCACTATTACTGGGCACTTTATTTTTTAAATTTAGTGGTTGAAAAGCATTATTAGGCTTGTTTTTACCCCCAAAAAAAGAAGCATATTAGGCTTGTTTAGGAATTTTTTATTTAAGAAAAAATTAAAGACTTTTTTAAAACTCCCTTGGCCTTCCAATCGTAGTCATATATATTGCAGGGTGAGATATGGAAATAAGATTCATCCTAAATATTGAGGCTGTATTTTCCCATTCAAGTAAACAGCATCTTAGTGAAAAGAAATGACCAAAAAAAATCTTATCTTAGGATAATTTTTTTCCTTATTTTGCAAATATAAACTGGAAATGAAATAAAGATTTATAATTCCTTAATTCCTTTTCTTCGGAACCACTGGAAATGGAATCGAGCGTTTTCTCCCAAAGATTGCGATCCACATTGACTTTGTTGCCAGATGAGGCTCCGATAAAGCCTGCTCTAGTCAAGTAGCTAGTCTTACCAATTGAATTTACCAAAAACTTTTCATTGATGTTCACAAATTCCATATTTGGCACTAAATAAATAATATTACTAATGAATTCCAGCAACTTCTGATCTTTATTTTCCTTAATTAAACTTGTCAACACTTCTAATTCGGTGCTTAAATTTTCACGTCTTATTCTTTTATTTTACTCAAACAAGTTCGATGTTTACCCAAACACTTAAAAAAAGAAAAATGAATGCGTGCGGAAGCACACGCATGTGTACATAGTCGGAGTGGTCTTCTCCTACTCCCAAAGATTTAAGATTTTCCTCTTTGGTTTAAACGTCAACAACCATTCCTCGTTCAAGGCAGATTGCATTAGTATCATCAACCTTTAATGTGCTTTATCCTGATCTGAAACCGATCCAAGAACAGGACCTCATGGTCTTCTTTTAGTCCAAGACTCTCGATCGAAGCTGACAAATTCACATGGAAGAAATGGACTGAGATGTGTTTGATGCGGGTGCGAAATTTTCAAGATTTTTATAGTTTGTGTGCAGCTTGTGAAACATGGCCGAGGTGGTCTGAAATATGTGAAAGCCTAGTGAAAAAGCGGCAAGGAAGAGTGACTCTAGTCGGAATGATTGAGTTCTTGATCTTGTCGGTTCAACCAGGGCATTTTGCTTGTGGTAATAGATGTTTCGATTTGGAGTGCTGCAATGTGATCGTGCAGAGCTGATAGATATTTGGCGCAGAATTCGTTGTCCAGAGATTTCTTGATCTTGGAGTCGCCTCACTTGACTTCTTCGATGGTTTGATCCTCTCACCAACGGTTGATTTGCTTCACCAGCTTTGCTTCCACGTTGGAGATGATGAACATTAGCCAAGCCCTCTTTCTTCTTTTCCTTTCCTTTTTTGAACTACAAGGCTACAACCAAACGGTATTTGCTTTGAGCAAGCAAATGTACCTTGAATCAAAGATCTTTGAAGGAGTGACACTGCATTTCACCAAGACTCTCCCAACTGTGCCCATTTTCTTTTTCTACCATCACCCGACTTCGTGATTAAACAGGTATCTACTCTCCTCAGTATCACCATGTCGCAGTGTTCAATTCTAGCAAATTAGCAGGGTTTCATCGCGCAAACAAACGATACTTGAATGCTACAGCAGTTTGCATTCTGGTGAAGTGATGTCCGCAAGCACAGGAATAGCTACCATTACAAGGTTGGAGGGACACGACTTCAAGTTTAACATCCAAATTGCACAGGGAAAGGTCACATTGGCCGTCTAAAGTCAATGGAACAGCAAAGTATGAACCCTTACATGCCACCCTGTAAGTTGGAGGATAAGCCAACGAAATCTGAACAATCGACTGTCAAGGTCTCGAGTTCTCAGGGAAGTCTTGACTCTTGAGCAAAGTGTAACGGGGAAAGCACACAAGCACAGTGTTACTTTCCACTTCCCAAATTGTAAGTTAGTCATCTAAATTTGGCAAAGACCACATGTAAGTTGTATATTCACAGCTTAATTACGCGAATGCCAAAGAAGATAAAATCCACAAAGACAAGATTGTTCAAGCCATTCACTACTGACTATTGACAGTAACACCTAATTGCCTTTCAAGGTTGTGCTGGTTGCTAACCTCTCAAAGCATCTATGCACCAATATCTTGACAGGCAGTAGCATCATCTTTTGGAGGTGTGTCAGTACCATTCCCCTGCAAAATCAAATAAAATCACTGTACTTTCAAGTATCCCAAAGAAATAAGACAAGGCAAGCCTAAAACAGAGCTACAAAGTATTTACCAGCGTATCGGTTGGTTGAACTGAAGAGTGATTAAGAGTTTCCAGACTATTTCCGATGGATGGAAATTTATTAATATCCCAACCAAGAAGCTTGCATACAGCTCTTCCATAAGCCCTGTGAGCCCTCTTCTTCGTCTTCCCTATTGTTGTGGAATGCTGAAGTAGCCCAGTGCACCCCTTGAACCTCTTCCAAGGCTTCTTTCCAACACCAGCACAAACCAAACAACCAAAATCACCATCTCTATATTTAGTATTGTAGTAACTCCTCAGTTCAGCATTCTCTGTGAACAGCATAGTAAAGAACTGTACAATTTCGCATTCCCCGTCCTCATCCCCATGCAACACTTCTTCATCATCATCACCCTCATCTTCTGCTTCATCATCAGCCTCCTCCTCACCGTCACTATCTGAACCAGACATGCAATTGAAAAAAGCATGGCAAGCTTCAAGGACCTTTTGATGCCAGCTTTCAGAATCTCCTTTTTCCTCAGCCAAATCTGAGTGATTCGCAGAAGTTGATGGAGACTTAAAAGGAGGCCACTCAGATGCTGCCATGCCAGCACGGTCTACAGGGCTTTCACAGGGCCATTTGATGCTGGACACTGGTATTGACATAGAATCCTGCACAATCCAGTCATTTAGTACTTAAGATCATGATGAAGAGCTTGACTGTGATATGAATTTCTCAGAAGAAGAATAGACAGGAGTATATCCATTCGGATAATAGAAAAAAGGGAAATGGATATGAGCATCTTAACAACAAAATATTTTGTCAGAGGTAATATCATTTGTTCATACATTAGCGTCCGGACAATTTATGGACACAATGATTTTCTCTGTACCGCCACCCTGTAATGTTAAATTTAAGCAGATTAGAGAATTTCATCAAGCATCTCAAAGAAATTAGACAAGGAAAAGCACCCAACTGAGCCAAATATATACCTGCATATCACCTGACTGAACTAAACAGTGACCAAGAGCTTCTGAAGTATTCTTAATTGGTGGAAAACAATTGATATCCCAATTGAGAACCTTGCAAATAGCCCTTGCATAGGCCTTGTGAGCCAGCTTCTTTATCTTCCAAATAGTAGTGCAGTGCTGAAGAAGCCCATTACACCCCTTGAACCTCTTCCAAGGCTTGTTTCCAACACCAGCGCAAACCAAACAACAGAAATCGCCATCTCCATATTTACTCTCATAATAACTCTTTAATTCAGGATTCTCCATAAACAGCTTCATAAAGAACTTAATGACTTCACATTCCCGACCGACATCCCCATCCAAGAGATCATCTTCATCTTCATCATCGCCATCATTTTCTTCTTCATCATCTTCATCATCAGCCTCCTCATCACCATCACTTTCTGAACCAGATCTGCATCGGAAAAAAGCATGACAAGCTTGAAAAACCTTCTGATGCCACGTCTCGGATTCCCCTTTCACCACAGTCAAAACTGAGCAACTTGATAGAGATTTAAAGGAACGCCATCCCGATGCTGCTGTGTCAGAACTGTCAACAAGGTTTCCACAGGGCCAATCAACACTGGAGGTTGGCAACGGTACAGACTCCTGCACACAATGGTTATCATATATTTTAAGGATATGGCAAAAAACTTGTTCTGATAAGAATTTACCCTCACAAGGAGGAATTAGAAATATTACCTAACAGAAGTATAGTAGCCCTATCATATTCCGCTTAATGTATAACTAGATAATATAGAAGCATCTTGAGGAGAAAAATAGCTAATTGTCATATTAATAGTTTGCTCTTCCAGATCTTGAGTTGAAATTTTTAGTGACCTAAAGCAGAAATTACCAAATATTTTCATCTGGCCACTGTGGTTGTTATCGTTAATAAATGAAAAATGCAAGTCACATTTCGATTGTTATCTACAGTTAACCAGTATCGCAGGTAAATGCATTTCAGTAGACAGCAATGTCATTGCTCTGAATGATATCTAATTTCTTAGTTTTGTGACAATCATCTTACAGAGCACTGTAGCAATTTCTCTTCATCAGCTCCGGCATCTATGTTTCCCCTGTTTAGATATTTTACACCCGTGGAATCATCTTTTTTGGCAGCAGTCTGCATATTCAAGGAAATTCTTTAATACACCTCAGTCACTTAAAGCGAGCAAATCACGTGAGAGGAATTCCATAGCCAAAAACAAAACCTTCTCTCTTACTGGGCCATCAGTCTTCCCTTCTCCATTGATCCCTGGTACTGAAATTTCCTCGCCATGATTTTCAATGGACTTTGTAGCATTATCTTCTTCAGAAACTGTCTGCTATCCATAACAAAGGACACAACAGCAAATATACCATCAGAGTAATATCAACAACAACCAGCCTCAAGGAACATCGGGTTCATTGACATTCTCAAAGTGACTAATCATTATGTGTAATCAATGACCTCTCCAATCATCAACTCATTAACATTCCGCATTGCATCGTTGCTTGTTTTCTGCCCAAATTGACCATTTTTGTCCCTCCCATGAGATATATCATAGATCCTCTAAGAACATAGCTCACAAACATCCAAGAACCAAAATAACACAAGAATTAGCCCCATACCTGCAATAAACTCGGACCCACCAAAGAGTGACTCAGCGGCTTGCCCTTTGCAACAATAAGAGGCAATCTCTCAACGTCCCAACCCATGACTCTACAAATGACCAAGCCAAAAGCCCTATGAGCCCGCCTCTTCTTCGTCTTGGAGATGCTGATCGAATGCTGCAAAACCCCATAACAGTTCTTGAACTTCCTCCCACTCATCTTACCCCCTCGCGCGCCACACACAAAGCACCAAAAGTCCCCGCTCTCGTCATTCCTCTCGTAATACTCCCTCAACTCCCTATCTTTCACAAACACGTCCAACATAAACTTGTACTCCTTGCTCTCCTCTAACCCGCCATTATCGCCCTCCACACGATCCTCCTCCACTTCATCTCCATCTCCATCCTCCTCCTCCTCCTCCTCCTCCTCCTCGTCGCCATCAGAATCGCCGACTTTTGCAAAAATACTGCGGCATTGCTCTACAGCCCTCTGCTGCATTACTTGCGCGACCATCTTGGCTTGCTCCTCGGCGGAGGCGGACCGGGACTTCTGGCCGGAATCGGGCTCCTTCTGCTCCATGGGGGGCCATGCGGGAGAGGGCTGGGTGATGGGTTCTTCCTCGCACGGCCACTCTTTCCCGGGTTGCTTCGGTTCTTCGCTAGTCTCGTGCTTCTGGCCCGTCTTCTTGTTCTTCTTCTTGGCGGGGGCAGAGTTCTGTTTCTTGAAAGGCGTGGGGTTTGAAATGGGGATGGGTCGTGAAGAAGAGTGGTCGGGGAGAGGAGGGTTTGGAGGAGGGCCTTGGTGCCACAGGGAGTGGAGGTAGACAACCTCGTCTCTCAGCCTCTGCTCCAAGGAGGGATCCATCGTCGGAGGAGACGAAAAAGATGTGATTTTTCTTCCTTTTCCTACGAGGTTCGTGAGAGGTTTTTCCAGGAACTACAGAAGGAGAAGGACTATTTTATATGTTCTGTTGGGACTAGTGCGCATCGCAACTGGAAAATGGGAAAATCCATGGCTTCCAACGATGAGAATTGAATGACAGTAATAATACGGTCTGGAAAATTAGCTAAAGATGCACTGGCGATTTTGGGCGTGACATCCCTTCTCTTCAGTTTCTGGAGAAACTGGCATGCTACACCCGCGGCGCCTGTGGAATTTTTAGCATTCTTCAAAAATTAATCTCTTATTAGTCTCTTTTCGTCAATTACAGAAAAAAAAACAAAGAAGTCAAAATAAAAGAAATCCCTGATACTTATATAGAGCGTATCTCTTTGGATTTTCCGTTTCAACGGATTTGAATTTTACATTCTTGTTCTCAATTAAATATATATATCTAAAATAAGATATTGTGGGTATCTAAGGAAGAAAAAGACGTACCGGTTAGCCCCTCTTCCTTTTATTTGTAAGTACCTTGGCACTAGATGATTTTTAGCAAAGAAGGATATCAATTTCAAAGGCCATCATGATGTGTGTCTATAAAAATAAGAGATAATAAGGTAATAATTTGGAGGTATTGGATTTTAATTATTAATGATAGATAATTTTCTCTTTACATTTTTAAATTGAGATGAGATAATGGTGTTCTGGTCATAATTTCAAATCGGAAAATTAGCTATATATATTTTACAGATACATATAGACAGCACAAATTATCATATTTCATCTCAAATAATTGACTACAAGGGCCTGTCCTATAGCTCCCTAATTATTCATTCTCGAACTTTGTGATATTTAAAATAAATAGATGCGTGGGAAGTTTCCCATCTTTGCCGCACAAGTTCCACAATATCCATTAAAAGTTCAGTTATTTGTTTAGAAATCTATCATAATTAATCTTGAATAATGATTTGTTCTGGAATTGTTTATTTAAATTATCACGCTGTTCGGCAAAATAAATAAAAAATCAAAATAAAAGAAGAGGAATTGTAGAATCGAGTCCGAAGCTCTCGAGAATCAGCAGGGTCCCAAGTCCTATGACAAATTTCCAGAGCCCACGGGCCAGGACCACGTCTCAAGGTCCAGAAATTGCGGCAGATGTCCCCACCATAGGTTCGCAGTTGTAGAGTATCGTAGAATACTTTCCGTATGTAACAAGAATGATCAGTTCCCAGTTCGGTCCGATTCTACCTTGAAAACGGGAACCGGACCAGGAGCACCAGTTCCCAAAATTGGGAACCGTGGACCGGACCATTTGATCCTAGGACCAGGAATCGGATCCGACCATTGGCTCCGGTCCGATCCGATCCGGTTCGGTCCAACAAAATTAGCTTTACTTTTTACACTAAAGAGTAACCACGCTCCGAATTCGGAGCAGCTCGATCAAATCCAATTCAGTTCTCGAGCAATTCAACAAAGCTAATCACGTATGTTTCCACGTACAAAATATTCAAACTTCATTTTTGTAATTCACACTTTGTGTGTTTCACACTTAACCTTAACTATGAAGGCTATGAACAATTTGTTTAAAAGTTGTGCTTAACTTAAGTTTTATAGACAATCTCTCTTATACTCTTTGAATTGGAGTTTGAAGTGCATTGTAGGTCTCTTGGAGCCTTAGTCTCACATCAAGTAAAAGATGAAACTAACAAGTAGATTTTCTTTATAAATAAAAGAGTAATAAGAAGATTTTTAATGGTATTTTGGCCACATAAATTTTGGTTGCCATAAGTTATAATGTTTATATATTTTATATATTCTATGTATATAAATTATATATTAAAAAAATTAGTTCGGTCTCGATGAATCCGGTTCAATCTGGTTCTCACCTTGGAATCGGGAATCGACCACCGGTCCGGCAATTTTCGGTTTGGGACGATTCCCGTTGCACACCCCTAGTATGTAACCCAAAAAAAAAAAAAAAAAAAAAAGGCTACTTTTGGTGAAATTTTTAAAAATATATTATATGATAAATTATAGGAAAATGCCAAAGTACCCCTGATCGCACGCATGTTCTTAAAAAAATCGGAGCTGGACTTTTCTTTAAAAAAAGAAACTCATTGAAATAAGTTATTTGAATTCAACTGACCTTTTCTTTTTTCGCTGGTGCTAAAAATGGTCGTCTGATTGAATACCTGCTAGTCGCATACCCATTTCGGCCAATGGGCGTGACAAATTTGTTCGAAATTTCCATTTCTCCCAATTAAGATCGTAATGTGACTAAACGTAAGCCAAAAGGGCTCAATTTCTTTTTGTTTCGCTGAGAAAGCCAATTTTTGTAAAGGGCACAACACTACGAGTGACATCCTGTTCTAATGATGGTGTGATCTAGAGACATGGTTGGTTACATTTCTACCTCATTTTGCAGTTTTGTTGCTTGACTTGGAGGCAAAGGGAGGAGAACGGATTGGACCAAAGGATTGGAGGATCAAAGGCTCGACCGAGAGAAGAAATATAAAGAAAGAAACGGGCTCGAAAGAGAGAGTTAAGGTTTCGAATTTAAAAGGCTTGGAAAGCATGGAGGTGGCGGCCTGCAAAAAGCGGAAGGAGGGCTTGACCGAGGGCATCATGGACTGAAAGGAACCTAAGGAAGCGATTCTCGCACACAACAAATATGTGGCAAATGGTATATGTGTATTTTTGGAGATTTAAGGATTTACGACCTCCCCATTCTCCTCTTTGAGCTTGTTTTCTGATATATATTCTCTCGTCTAGGGATCCGGGGCTTATTTTGTGCTGTTTGCATGGCTCACGCGAGTTTATCGGAAGGAAATTGAAATTTCGGGATAGACATGTTCTTGCCCACCGGTTGAAAATGGGTGCGCGACCATCATGTGCTCGCTCGAACGGAACGGCCATTCTTAGCGTCGGTGATGGGGGGTTCTGTTGGAAGACAGTGACTTGATTCGGGAGGCATTTTAATAAAAGTCACGTTCTGAGGGGTCATTGGACAAAATCCATCCAATTTGTCTATCATTTAGATTAAAAAAGAGGAGAAATTATTCTCCTTTTCTTCCATTCCTTGCCGATCCCGATCAACCAAAGACTTAATTCCTCAAATACTATCAACAAATTCCTCTGAATTCATCACCTTCCATTCCACTCCCAGCGATGGTTTGAATTTTTGATTCCATCGCTCGGACAACGCCATTGTTTTCTCTACTCTACCGGACGAAGACTCCAGGAAAAAAGCAGAATATTCAAGCAGAAGCAAACCCCTCAACCACCATTCATGGCTTCCCCAGTCTTCCTCCTCCTCCTCATCTTTCTCTCTCTCTCCTCCCTCTCCGCCGCGAGCTTCCACCGGACCAAGCTCCTCCGGTCGTCCTCCATCTCCGAACCCGAATCTGACAACTCCTCCACCGACTCCCCAACTCGCTTCTTTGAAGTCACCAAGCCCATCGAGCTCCCCAACACCAAACCCTGCTCCTACCTCATTTTACGGCACGATTTCGCGTACACCTATGGCAAGCCCCCAGTTCTCGCCAATTACACCCCTCCATCGACTTGTTATTCGCAGAAATTCGCAAAGATCGTGCTCGAGTGGAGCGCCACTTGCAAAGGCAGGCAATACGACCGGATTTTCGGGGTTTGGCTTGGTGGGGTTGAGCTTCTCAGGAGCTGCACTGCCGAGCCGAGAGCTACAGGGATTTTTTGGAGTGTCAAGAAGGACATTACCAGGTATTATCCGTTGCTTATGAAGAACAGTACTCTCGCTGTTTATCTTGGCAATGTTGTGGATAGCACCTATACAGGGGTTTACCATGTCGAGATAAAGTTTCATTTTTACCCTGCTGACGATGAGCATTTGTTGGGGAATGTGGGAAATTCGAGGAATTCGGTTCCTGGGCATGGTTCGAATGCGGATTTGATCTTGCCCATTTCGAGAAACTTGCCGTTGAATGATGGGTTGTGGTTTGAAGTCGAGAATGCTACTGATATTGAGACGAAGGAGTTTACTGTTCCCCTGAATGTTTACAGGGCGGTGCTAGAGGTTTATGTGTCTTTTCATGAGGATGATGAGTTTTGGTATGGGAACCTCCCCAATGAGTATATTGAGGCCAATGATCTTACTGGGGTGGATGGGAATGGCCCTTTTAGGGAGGTTGTTGTGAGTCTCGACGGTGACATAGTCGGTGCGGTTTGGCCTTTCACGGTGGTATACACAGGAGGGATCAATCCTCTTTTGTGGAGGCCCATCACCGGCATTGGATCATTTAATCTCCCTACATATGATATCGAGATTACACCCTTTTTAGCAAAGATATTAGATGGAAAGCTCCACGAATTTGGCTTCAGTGTCACGAATGCTTTGAATGTGTGGTACATTGACGCGAATCTGCATCTTTGGCTGGATGATATGAGCACAAAAACTGCAGGGGAGCTTCTGACCTACCAGTGCACGCCTCTAGTTGTTTCTTCAGTGTTGGATTTTAAGGGCTTAGATGGTAAGTTTTTGATTGGGGCAAACCGGTCCATATTGTCCAGTGGATGGGTGCAGTCATCTTATGGGAAAATCATGACCACTTGGAAGCAAGAATTCAATTACAGTAACGTGATGGTCATGGGGAATGATGGGAATCTGCAAATTATTAATCAGCTTATCCATTTCAATGACAGCGTCGATGCCAAGAGCCTGGACTCCACCCTTGCATCCATCCGAGTGTACAGAGATTTCCCGCTGTATTTATACTCCGACTATGTGGATCAAGGAAATGACACTTACTTATCTATTGCGAACCTCACGTTTACTTTTAATGAGAAAAGGGATAAGGATTCTGGCTTCAAGCTCTCGAGTTGTTCGCTCAACAATATGCAGAAAGGGCAGGGTTACATGACCGTGAAGAATGACTTGGTAGTCAGTGGGATAGCCAGTACTCAAGAAGTGTACAAGTATGACGGCAGTGTACTCTGCTACTTCAGAAATGTGAGTAGCTCAAATTACACAATTCTTTATGATGACATCGTCAAAGGATGTGAGGAAGGAGCAGAGTCTCGTTATGCATCCGGATCCAACATATGGTGGCCTTCTCGAACTCAGAGGGTTTATCAGATTTAACCACATAGGGATGCCTTAAAACTTCCTGTCATCTCATCTCTTAGCTTGTTTATGTACCCAAAATGAAGATCATCAAAAATCGGCATATACGTCGTCAAGCACTCTTGTGGGTGTTCATTGGAGCTCTTGTCAAAATTCCAAGCTTGATTTTCTTTTCCTTAATAGAGTAACCGTATAGGGTAGTTTCATTTCTGTGGCTCTTTACATATCGTGAATTTTTCAACTGAGCAGGTATGAGATTCAACTATGCAATTTCGATTCAGATAGGGACACGCATTCTTTTGAATCTAACTTAATTAAGTGTCGAAGCTCACTCTTTTTCAGAGACAATCAAGAACTAAACACGCTCCATCTTGAATGCCAACTCGCTTCATAAGGGTTTATCAGAGGGACATTTGAAACCAAGACATCAGTGGAAGCTTAGCTGCGAAAAGATTCTTCCTAAGCCACAAGAAACATAAGTGGGAGGATTATATACATAGCTCTATAGCTTTATTTGATGCAAAACAGATTGCAACCTATTTAAAAGCTCTAGTTAGGTCAAAATGTTTATGTTGTCTGAAAAGACAGAGAATCCCCAAGATCTGATTGCATGATGAAAATGTGGGGTATAACGTAATTAAGTGGGGCACCATTAGGATATGTCCAAACCAGGTCCATTTTGGTTAAATGCGTGATCATCTTCCGGGAAGTAAAGGCATTTTCCTGGGACAAGAAGAATCTGCTCAAAGATTGTGAATGATCAACCATGAATGCAAAATACTGTACTCGATATACATGTTGGGGATTCTTATTTTTATTTTCCAAAATAACAAACATAGACCAAGGGGATTGAGAAATAAGAACTATTGTTAGGAATTGTTAAAGCAGACAGATTAACCAGCAAAAGAGAATGAAGATGCAAATTCATACCATTTGTTGCCCTTGACACTCAGCAAACATAGGCAATACACTAAGAAGTACATAAGCAACGTGTTCTCGATTAAGAAGAAATGTTAAGAGACCAAAAATAGCAAACAGATAAATTTTGACGTGGAAGAGCTTTCCTATCATAAAAAAATCGGCACATCAAAATACTTTGATTTGCCATCTAAAGTGGATGGAACAGCAAAGTGTAAAACCTTATATGCCACCGTGTGCTATATAAGTTGGAGGATAAATCTGAACAGTCGACTGTCAAGGTCGAGATCTCAGGGAAGTCTTGACTCTCGAGCAAGGTGTAAAGGCGAAAATCGCTCGCGCACGGTATTACTTTCCACTTCCAAAGGGTAAGTTAGTCATCTAAATTTGGCCAAGACCCCATGTAAGTTTTATATTCACAGCTTAACTATGCGAATGTCAAGAGAAGATAATATCCACAAAGCCAAGATTGATATGCAAAGATGAATGAAATTACGGGTCTCCTCGTTTCAGTGATCCTTCTTTTAATGCATCCACACCACAGATCCCCAGTGCAAATCTTTCTTTTTTCAGCCAATCCTAATATAGAAGACCTTGAGATAACAAAACAGAAACAAATTAATAGCATAGTAAAGAACTTAACAATTTCACATTCCCCGTAGTCATCCCCATGCAACACATCTTCATCATCATCGCCTCATCTTCTACTTCGTCATCAGCCTCCACATCACCGTCACTATCTGAACCAGATGTGCAATTGAAAAAAGCTTGGCAAGCTTCAAGGACCTTTTGATGCCAGGCTTTGGGTTCTCCTTTTTCCTCAGCCAAAACCGAGTGATTCCCAGAATCTGATGGAGACTTAGAAAAGACCACTCAGATGTTGCCGTGCCAGCACGGTCTACAGGGCTTTCACCGTGCCATTTGATGCTGGACGCTGGTGTTGACACAGAATCCTGCACAACACAGTCATTTAAGACTTAATGATGAAGAACTTGACTGTAATATGAATTTCTCAGAAGAAGAATAGACAGGAGTATATCCATTCAGATAATAGAAAAAGGGGAAATAGATATGAGCATCTTAACCACAAAATATTTTTTCTGAGGTACTATCATTCGTTCGTACATTGGCGTACGGACAATTTATGGACATGAAAATTTTCTCCGTACCGCCACCCCGTAACGTTAAATTTAAGCAGATTAGAGAACTTCATCAAGCATCTCAAAGAAATTAGACAAGGAAAAGCACCCGACTGAGCCAAATATATACCTGCATATCACCTGACTGAACTAAACAGCGACCAAAAGCTTCTGAAGTATTCTTAATTGGTGGAAAACAATTGATATCCCAATTAAGAACCTTGCAAATAGCCCTTGCATAGGCCTTTTTAGCCAGCTTCTTTATCTTCCATGTAGTAGTGCAGTGCTGAAGAAGCCCATTACATCCCTTGAACCACTTCCAAGGCTTGTTTCCAACACCACCACAAACCAAACAACAGAAATCGACATCTTTATATACACTCTCATTATAACTCCTTAATTCAGCAGTCTCCATAAACAGCTTCATCAAGAACTTAATGACTTCACATTCCCCATTGGCATCTCCATCCAAGAGATCATCTACATCATCATCATCATCATTTTCTTCTTCATCATCACCATCACTTTCTGAACCAGATCAGCATCGAAAAGAGCATGACAAGCTTGGAAAACCTTCTGATGCCATGTGTTGGATTCACCTTTCACCTCAGTCAAAACCAAAGCAACTTGATAGAGATATAAAGGTACAACTTCCCAATACTGATGTGGCAGAACTGTCAACAAAGTTTCCACAGGGCCATTCAACACTGTAGGTTGGCAATGGTACAGAATCCTGCACAAGATGGCCATCATGTATTTCAAGGATATGGCAAAGAACTTGTTCTGATAGAAATTCACCCTAAAAAAGAGGAGTTAGACACTTACCCAGCAGATGTATAGTAGCCTTATCATATTCCCCTCAAAGTATATGTAGATAATAAAAAAGCATCTTGAGCAGAAAAGTAGCTAATTATCGCATTATTAATTTTTTCTTTAAGATCTTGAGATAAATTTTAAAAGTGACCTAAAGCAGAAATTACCACATATTTTCATCTCAGTCACTTAAAGGGAGCAAGTCATGCGAGAGGAATTCCATCGCCAAAAATAAAACCTTCTCTCTTACTGGGCCATCAGCCTTCCCTACTCGATTGATCCCTGGTATTGAAATTTCCTCCTCGTAATTTTCAACAGACTTTGTAGCAGCGTCTTCTTCACAAACTGTCAGCTATCCATAACAAAGGACACAACAGCAAATATACCATCAGAGTAATATCAACAACAACCAGCCTCAAGGAACATCGGGTTCATTGACATTCTCAAAGTGACTAATCATTATGTGTAACCAATGACCTCTCCAATCATCAACTCATTAATATTCTGCACTGCATCCTTGCTTGTTTTCCACCCAAATTGACCATTTTTTTTTCCTTCCACAAGCTACATTGTCCACATCTTCTTTATTAACACCGACATTTTCCTTAATCTCATTCTCACGCTACATATATCATAGATACTCTAAGAACATAGCTCGTGAACATTCAAAAGCCAAAATAACACAAGAATTAGCCCGATACCTGCGATAAACTCGGACCCACCAAAGAGTGAATCGGCGACTCGCCCTTAGCAACAATAAGAGGCAATCTCTCAACGTCCCAACCCATGACTCTACAAATGACCAAGCCAAAAGCCCTACAAGCCCGCCTCTTCTTGGTCTTGGATATGCTAATGGAATGCTGCAAAACCGCAGAACAGTTCTTAAACTTCCTCCCACTCATCTTGCCCCCTTGCGCGCCACAAACAAAGCACCAAAAGTCCCCGCTCTCATGATTCCTCTCCTAATACTCCCTCAAGTCCTATCTTTCACAAACACGTCCAACATAAACTTGTACACCTCACTCCCCTCTGAGCTGCCATTATCGCCCTCTACACGATCATCCTCCATGTCATCCCCATCTCCGTCGTCGTTGTCCTCTTCCTCCTCCTCGCCATCGGAATCGCCGACTTTTGTAAAAGTTCTGCGGCATTGCTCCTGGGCCCTCTGCTACATTAACTGCCCGGCGATCTTGGCTTGCTTCTCGGCGGAGGCGTACCGGGACTTCTGGCCGGAATCGGGCTGCTTCTGCTTCACCGTGGGCCACGCGAGAGAGGGCTGAGTGATGGGTTCTTCCTTGCATGGCCATTCTTTCTCTGGCTGCTTCGGTTCTTCGCTTGTCTTGTCCTTCTGGTGCTTCTTCTTCTTCTTGGTGGGGGCGGAGTACTGTTTCTTGAAAGGCGTGGGGTTTGAAATGGGGATGGGTCGTGAAGAAGAGTGGTTGGAGAGAGGAGGGTTTGGTGGAGGGCCTCGGTGCCACAGAGAGTGGAGGTAGACAACCTCCTCTCTCAGTCTCTGCTCGAAGAAGGGATCCATCGTCGGAGGAGACGAAAAAGATGTGATGTTTCTTCTTTTTCCTTCGAGGTTGGCGAGAGGATTTTCAAGGAACTCCTCGTTTGGTCGGGACTCGTGTGCATCGCAACTGGAAAATGGGAAAATCCATTGCTTCGAACGATGAGAATGGAATGACGGGACGTAGCTTCGAAAGATGCGGTGTCAGTTTTGTACAAGTTACTGCATGCCTTGGAAAAAGTATAACACCCGCAAAAACTAGTATTGTGACCATATATTCTCCATTTCTTCATTTTAATTGTTCTCGATTTGTTCTTTATCAATCAAATAACAATTTAAATCAAAGTAGTTCTTAAAGAGCTCTATTAAAAACACGCAAGTTCTGCACATTTGAAGTCTCTGCACGCATGCTGGCATGTGCTAAAAATAAAAAGTTTTGAAACTCAAGGAGAAATTAGGAACAATTCTACGCAGAACGTGTTTTCTTAATATCAATGTCATCTACAGTATATGCAATAATAACCATCAGACTTCTCCTTATTAATATTATTCTGATTTGTACAATTTGAAGCTGTGGTACAAATGTACAGTTGAATCATGCAATTCTTATTTGCACATTGAAAATTTATGGATCATTGTCGTTAGATATCAATGTATCTTCTATTTTTTGTGATTATAATAAAAACATTTTAAACAATTTGCACATTTCTAATGTTCTTAGTTGAATGAACAACCCATCAACCAATATTTGAATACTTTCCAATTAGGAATCTGAATCGCGGGAGTATTGATGCTTTGGGGTTATATAAAGTGTGTAAGTCATTCATTGTTCATTGATTTCTCCTTAATTTATGGATCATCGTCGTTAGATATCAATGTGTCTTCTATTTTTTGTGATTATAATAAAAACATGTTAAACAATTTGCACATTTCTAATGTTCTTAGTTGAATGAACAACCCACCAACCAATGTTTGAATACTTTCCCATTAGGAATCTGAATCGTGCAGGAGTATTGATGATTTGGGGTTGCATAAAGTGTGTAAGTCATTCATCGTTCATTGATTTCTCCTTATTTTGCTTAGTAAATGATCTTTTGGGATGAGATCCATCCGTAGGTAGCTATGATGGTTGAGCTTTACTATCTCATCGCCGAGAGAACAAGTTCGAATCTTCGGATGCTCGCGACTTATGTGGAGGTCTTAGGGGTGGTTTACTGGGCCAACTCTTCCGAAATTTTACGTCTAAATAGTGGCTTGCGACGACGTCCAATGGTGCCACCAAGCATCGGAGGGTGGTGTGACCTCGAATAGCATAAGCAAAAGAGAGTCTCCAGCGGTTCCTTGGTTACCAGAAATTAAAAAAAAAAAATGATCTTCTGGGATGAGGCTTTGAGATTCATCTCTTCTCATCGAAGAAGAGAGAACTATGGCCAGCCATGGCTGAAATAGAAATGGACTGAGATGTACAACAATTCTTGGTTTTAGAGATGTCGCGGGGGTGCGGCTTGGTGGGAAAAGTTTTGGTTCTAAATAGAGAGCACTGACGCCGGATTGGACCTAGTGGAGACCGACAAGGGGCCGGCAAGGTTCCTATGAATTTCTGTAAGTATTCTATTACGCCATCCCTATAAGCTACAATCGAAGTTTTCGCCTTCATCATGATGCTAATGTTAACCCAGCATAGTCGTATTTGCAAGCAATATACTCATCTGGTTTGCCTTCTCAATTCACAGTTTCTTATTATCGGCACAAAATATCAAATACCAGGAATCATAGTAGACCTGTACCAATTAGATGCTTCATCGCTCCCGCTGTATTTTAGCCATTAGATGCATGAGACAGTTGATGCACTGTTATTAAGCACTTTATTTTCTAAATTTAATGGTTGAAATGCATTGTTAGGCTTGCTTAGGATTCTTAGTCAAGGAAAAATCAGAGAATTTTAAAACTCTCCTGCCCTACAATCATAGCATTATTTTGCAGGGTGGGATATGAAAATAAGATTCATCCTAAATATTGAGATTATATTAGCCCCATCCAAGTAAACACCATCTTAATGGAAAGAAGGACAAAAATTTTAACTTAGGGTAATATTTTCCTTATTAGGCAAATAATAAACTAGAAATGAAATAAAGGTTTATATCCTTTTCTTTGGACCCACAGGAATCAAGCTTTTTCTCCCAAGAGTGCGATCCACATTGACTTTGTTGAATATGGCTCAGACAAAGCCTACTTTAGTCGAGTAGCTAGTCTTACCAATTATGTTACCAAAACTTTTCAGTGATGTTCACAAATTCCATATTTTGCACTAAATAAATAATATTATTAATGAATTCCAGCAACTTTAAGTTTTTATTTTCACAAATCAAACTTATCGACACTTTTAATTTGGTGATTAAATTTTCACATCTCATTTTTCAATTTTATCAAACAAGTTCGATGTCTACTCAAACAGTAAAAAGAGAAAAATGAATCCATACAAAAGCACCCGTATATGTTCTTCATATCTCCAGAATGCGAACACTCGGAGTTGTTTTCTGCTGCACTCGAAGCTTATGATTTTCCTCTTTGGTTTGAACATCAACATCCTTTGCTCCGTCAAGGAAGATTGTATTAGTATCGTCACCCTTTAATGGGCTATATCACGATCTGAAACAGATCAAAGTACAGGACTTCAAATCTTCTTTTAGTCAAAGAAAGTCGATCGAAGCTGACAAATTCAAACAAGAGAAGTGTATAACGCAGGTGTGAGAATTTCAAGAATTTTAGTTTGGGTAGAGCTTGTGAAAATATTTATCCTTAAACAATTATTGTTGGATGAATGGCTGTTCTTTTAAGGATCAGTAGTATGTAGACATGCATTCTTTTGAATCCAAGAGAAGTTAAAAATCTCATGAATCTGACTTAATTAAGTATCGAAGCTCATTCCTTTTTTCAGAGATAATGAAGAACTAAACACGCTCGATCTCAAATGCCACCACGCCTCATAAGGGTTATCAGATGGACATTTGGAACCAAGACATTAGTGGAAGATTAGCTGTGAAAAGATTCTCCCTAAGCCCTAAGAAACATATGTGGAAGGACTATATATATAGCTTTATTTGATGCAAAACAGATTGCAATCTATTTAAAAGCTCTAATTAGGTCAAAATGCGTATGTTTGCCTGAAAAGACTAAAAGAATCCAAGATCCGATTGCATGATGAAAATGTGGGGTATGACGTAATCAAGTGGGGAACATCTGGGGTATGTCCAAACCTTGTCTATTTTGCTGAATAGTGTTACTATCTTCTGGGAAATTAAGGTAATTTCCGGGGACAGGAAAAAAATCTGCTCAGAGATTGTTAATGATGCAACATGAATGCAAAGAACTGTACGTCCATCTATATGTTGGGCATTTTTTTTGTCAAATAACAAACATACACTAGAGAGATGGAGGAAGAAGAACTATTGTTACCAAATGTTAAAAACAGGCAGATTAACCATGAAAAGATAATAACACACAAAAAAAAAATGAAAAGATACGGAGAAATGCAACTTCATTCCAATTGTTGCCCTTTACACTCACATTTAGATAAGGCAATATGCTAGGAAGCACACATCATAGAACATGTTATTGTTAACAGACTGAAAATAGTAAACAGATAGATTTTGATACGGTAGAGTTTTCCTATCATAAAGCGAAATCGATACATTAAAATACTTCTGATGTGGTAGAGCTTTCCTATCATAAAGGGAAATCGATACATCAAAATACTTCTGATGCGGTAGAGCTTTCCTATCATAAAAGGAATACGGCACATCAAAATACTTCGATTCGCCTTCCCCTGCAATTGAGAAATCGTGATACAATTTTATCAAAGAAGATGTGTAGGATATAGCTAGATGCAATTAATATACTGCAATCCTAATTAATACAAGGGTGTTAAGTTCAAAGATAATAAGGTGATATAGTTTAAGCAGGTAAATGGCATCCTCCTCCCAAATGCCTAGATTATGCTTACGCACCTTATGCAAACCAAACAGAATGATAGCAATGCTAACAAGAAGAACCATAACAATAACAAATTAAATTGATATTCATCTCATGGACTAGAGAGCTAAAGTTACTGCAAGATGACGCTGTGGTCATCCCTGGCAATTGGCAAGCAAAAGATACCGTGAAATCTCTAATCATCAGCTGGGACTCGATAGCGAGGTAATAGAAAACCCAAATCAGACCTTGCAGACCTCGCGCGCAGAGAGAGAGAAAGAGAGAGAGAGAGAGAGAGAGAGAGACTAGTTGATGTGGTATCTCATGTCTTTACTCCTAAGAAGCAATTAAAAAAACAGAAAAGTGCTTGGAAGTGTCGTTATATCCTTCTTCTCTAGCCTAATACTAGGCAGATTAGGGTTTTAAAGAACCTAGCTACTTGCTAGGGTTTCTTCAAATGGAGATCAGTGCTCTCGAGCTTAGTTGTAATCAAAATTCTCCAGCCAAAAATTTGGCTTCTCAAGAATCAGCAACGTCACATTCTTACTCGTCGTAGCAGTATACCTATATCATTTCGATGGGAAACAACTTCATGCTATAGCAAGTTTCGCTTTCAGAGAAGATATGCCTTATCAATTAGGGAAATAGAGACTTTACCGCGCTCGAGTAGTAGCAAGATCTTCAAGATTCGCTGACGGGGACGTTATTGTAGCCCTCAACTTTGGCCTTCATTGCACTTCTTCTCCTGCTCTTCTTCTTATAAGGGATTCCTCGAGCCTTAGCTTGAGAGTCCTTAACTTCGCGAAGATACATCCGGATCGAGCCGCTGGCGAATGGGTTTGCTTCCGGTAACCCACCGTTCTCTTCATAAGCAGCTCTCAGCCTTCCGATGAGCGCATCAAGGCTTCCCCAAGCTTGTCGCAGGGGACACGTGCACGGGCCCGGTGGCTCGGGCTGCCCGAAATAGATGCAGCCGTGCAAGTGAACCTTAGTCTTCCCGAATTGGTCGAGGTAGCGAAGGAAATCAAGCACATGGTTTGAATTGAATTGGGTTATCGCGATGGGGGGTCTTTGATTCCTTAAGTACTGTCCGAAGGTATTCCAGTCTCTCCTCTTCTGCGACTCGTAACGACTCAACGGCAGCACCCTTTGCTGGTGGTGTTGATCGTTTGGGGAAGCCGTAGATCTTGACGATCCTTCAGCCATGCCTTTCCCCTTTTCGATTGACATCTAGTGCTCTAGGGTTTTCTTTTTTTCTTGAAAGTTTTCAGTAGTAGGTGTAACACGGGTCAGTTTATCCCTACTTGCTATTCAAGAGAACAAAGCAAGGAGGAGGAGGAGGAAGGAATATGGGAGGGGAGAGGAGGGGAGAAGAGAGGAGAGGAGATAAAATAAAATGGAGAAAAAAATGTTCACATCAACAGGCAATATGAGGAGACATGCTATGGTCCCCATGAAAGTGCTTTAGCTCTCTTTTCTTCCTCATTCATGTTATTTTCTTCCTTTAATTAATGTCTAGATGCATTATTAACCGTCGAGGCATTACCGTGTTGTCTTGTACGCTTCTACTGTTTCCGTCACCCCAGCAATCATTGTTATTTAATATTTATAGACGTATTATTTGACTTCTTTTGTTAGGAATTTCATGGAATTTACGTTTTTTACTTGTATGGAAATTAAAAATATGCGAAACCCTTTAAATTAAATAATAAAATATTAACATGTGGAATCGTACATAACATTTTCATAAGTTTTTAAAACATAATTTTTTTTATTTCTGCATTTTAGATGGAATTAAAGTCACAAGTGTAAATCAGATGTCTAGCTGATAAGTGGAGGCAAACAAGCGAAATTTGATTTGGTCACCATGCCAAAGAGCAAGCTATGTTTAACTTGTTTGTCGTGAAAAATGGGTGTACTTTTTTACTTTTCTTACTTGTATGTGCACCAATTTCAGGTAATACAAGTGCAAATGTATGGGGACTACAACCATGTTGAACAATTGAGTGACAAATCATTTTCACTTGTTGTTCACTCCGGTATAAGTAGATACATATTATATACATAACAAGCGCAAGTAAGGATATTATGGGCAACCCGGACATAATATGTGCTTCAATTGAAAGTGAAAAAGACCTACCCAAAAGGCAAAATTTTAATCACAGTTTGATGTGCTTGGATCTATTTACAACGCACTCCAAAGACTAAGCGTGAACCGAATTCAGATTTTTATTTTCTTAAATCCTGGTTAGATAAAACAAATTTCCCTTTGCAATGTATAGTCATTTTTCCCGGGATTCGAAATATACGTAAAATTCGAGTGAAACTTAGGAGTTAACTAGGGTTTCGAAATGGTCTTTTTTGGGTCCCTGATTGTGTGTAGTCCTAACTTGACATAGCTACTGGGTCTCCGCTCCTTCTGTCGTTGATTTGCATTATTGGAGAATGGTGTCTTCGCATCGTTTCTCTCTAGCATGAAACAAAGGAAGGTGACGTAGTATTCAAGGGTGGTTTTCTCGTAAAAAGAGGATGATTCCAATCATAGTTCTCCCATTCTCCTTTTAGCTTTCACCACATGGAGAATGTTTTACAGATTAAAAGTTAATTAGAGAGTCAGGTGATATTCTTTCACTGTGTAAATCATGTAGGACTACAGCAGAAATCTTACATAATCTCTCACAAAAAGGGGCTGGTAATCCCTTTTTGTGGTCCTAACTTCCTTTAAGTCATATCCATGCTTTCTCATATTCCACATCCGTTACGACTCATTTTAATTTAAACGTACAATTTTCTCATTCATCTTATTTTACCAAATCCGTATAGCCGTATAATACGAGACAAGTCATAATGATATCCATGGATGAGATTAATTAGTGTCACATCATAAAATAGTGTTATCCTCTACATTTATGAGGTGAGTTGGCTTCTTTAGTTTACCCCATTAAATGAATGACGCGTCAGTGTAAATTAAGATCTAAATGGTTTAATTGGTAAAACGAATCATCAAGCGCAAACCCTCTCTCTTACCTCATGCATACGCAAACACAAATAATTAAGCGTCTAATCTACTTTCTGTCACGCAATATCATACTAGTTAAATGATTTTTTTGTGAAAATTGAAGCATGATATAATTAAGTGTCTAATTTTTTTTTCCCGCAACTTGCAGTGAGTTTGATCGACAGATATATAAGCTTAACGCATCAATAATGCAGCGTGCTTTAAGTAGCTTTCCAATGGAACAAATTGAGAATGACAGAACTCGTGATAGATGCCTCTCAAAGTCAAAACCACACCCGAAGGTTGTGACTGATATTTGCAGACAAGAAATGATGTTGTGCTCTAGTTAGGTTTTTCTCATTAAATCTTGAATGAACCTGTAAAATATTTAGCAAGTGTATTTATTGAAATGCTCTAATCAAGAAACCAGGTTATTAGACGCCCATTTCTCGTAAATAAAAAATCCGCATTTCATTTTATGAGAAGAAAGGGACCGATCTCATCATTTTCACATGAGAAAAATCGATTCTTTTTTTTTTTTTGAATTTGAATAACTTGTAAGTGTATACAATTTACCCTCTCTGCCCAAAAATAAATAAATAAAAGAGAGGCTAATTCCCCCTTGAAATGGGAAAATTGCAAATAAGAGAAAATTAAATAAAAATATTATTTTCCTTAAGGTCATAGAGAATTATTCTTGTCCTCTGGTTTAGCGGTGAAATAGCCCATCCACCAAAAAGCCAGATTGATTATTTCCCAGTAAAATACAATAATTAAGCTAAAAAAATGTTTCCTCTCTTTTTGGGGTCGGAAAAGTCAGATTCTTGAAGATTTGTTACTTTTGCACACACGCCAATGATCTTATTTTACGGAATATTAGTAATTAATTAACACAAAATGCCATTGGTGACTCGGATTGATGAATGGGTTCAACTTTTAATTTCTTTTTCTCTTTTCTTTTCCCAACTCACAGTAGAATTAGCACTCGCAACATCACATCATTTCCCAATGTCATCGCAAGTCTACAAGTGGCAGTGAAAAGCCATTGCGACTGTTGTGTGATTTGCAACCTTTTTCTCTTTTGTTTTCTCGAATTTGCACCGACGAAAGAAGGGGGAAAAATAAAACTCGACGCAAAGGACTCCATCAAAACTTAGTAAAATTTGCCCATTTGATTCTTTCGAAAGAAATAGGGTTCACTCGAACTTGCTAGTGAACTCCGAGATCTTAGAGATGACTTCAAAAGGATAAGTAACGCCTATTGATTCATGTTTACAATTCGGTTTAATTCTTATTTGAAAAATAATATATATATATATATATATATATATATATATATTTTAAGTATAAATGAAGAGATTGTTGTGTGTAGGAGTAATCGTCCTCAAGTGGGTTGGTCCCCACCCTAAAACTTAGAACTAGTGATTTTTAATTTTATTTTATAGTCTCTTTTATTCCCCATAGATGGGAGTTTCTTAACATTTAAAGAAAAAATAATTTACTAATTAGAGTTTGTTTAAAAAAAATTAAAAAAATTAAGAAATCTGGGCTACTATGTCAGTCCAATTCCTTATGTGAAACTAGGAATTGGACCTACCCCTCGAGAATCACTTAGAATTGGTCAATTCGATCCGCTTCTAAAGTTGGACCGGGACCAATGCACATTCCTAATCATACTAATGATTATTCGAAGAACTTAAAAGGGCCTAATTCTAGGGGGGGAAAACCCAAACTTTACCTTCAATCCTAATTCTTTGGGAAATTTTAGAGCAAAAGTTGAAAGCTATGACTTCATTATAAAGGAAGAACTTTCCATTTTAACAAAGTTCGGCTCCTCCCGGTGTTTGGAGATTCCAAATCATCTAAATTACATATAATTGTATTTATTTTGATTTTATTAGTACTGGCGAAAGTTTAGAGTTGAGAGCTATAATTCTTAGTTTATAAAGATAGATCATCTCCTTCTAAGAAAGTTTGGTTCTTTTTTGGGTTAAATGTTTGATCATATTATTTTTGGAGCTTCCAAATCATCTAATTAACTTATAATTGTGTTCATTTTAATTATATTAGTACTTGGGAAAGTTTAGAGCGCAAGTTGAGAGCCATAGAATACCTCCACTTATTTTTGTAAAAAAAAAAAAAAAACACCAACTTTAACTCTTCTCTCAAAACTACCCTCGTTAGCTCTCTGTGAAGAAAATTGTCGTTAGCCGTTCTAAATTTCCCTAATTTTCATATAAAAAAAGTTTTATTAAATAATTTTTCGCGTCACCTTGCCAAACAACTAATAATGATTTTGGAATAGAGGATTAAGGAAGGTAGATTTGATATTAGATTGACAGTTTGTGATGTTTCTTTACACACAGAAGAAAAGGTCAAGATAAATTTGAGACGGGATTTAAAATTGATGACAGGTAAATTTAGAACTAAACTTTAAGTTTGGGGTTTTTCTTTGACAAAAGAAAAAGGTTATAATAGAATTGAGAATCGATTTACGGTTTGCGATATTTTAGGGAATTAGGCCTACCTAAATAGTGAACCTGAGACCACATCGATGATAGTTAAAAATGAAAAATTAAATATATGCAGCGAAGATAAAGTTAATAAGGACTAAGCTTTCCATTATGAAGATATCAAAGAGAGATTTGGGGTCGGGTACGACTATATAATAAAAAATTACATAAAGCGATTCATGGGACGAATTATTGTTGTTTGGAAAGCGCTGTTGCTGTCGTCTTTTAGTGTGGCCAACCTTACTAAAGTAATTTCTATTTTTCGAATAGTCATAGGTTACGTCGTACAGCACTTTACTCCTCCAATGCTTGCTCTTTTCTTCTGTCAAACCTCCATTCATGTTGAAAAGAGAAATTTGATAGGTCGTTCATCTTATTCATCGTGCTTTTGAATTAATTTTGTGACTTTTTCTTGTATTTTGATATTCTATGTGTTCTATTTTGCTCATTCGTTACGCAATCCATGTCAAGCGCTATTAAAAATTAATCATTCTTTTTAATTGTTTTCTATTTTTGAGATGGAACACATGTGACATGTCTCACAACGGCACCACCGACAACTGGTTTTTTTTTTTTTTTTTTTTTTTTTTTTTTTTTGTATAAGAAAGTTAAAGCTGAATCTCCAATCCCTATTTTATCACTTATAATAAACAAGGTAACTTTCTAGAAGGTAATGAAAATTATGTTGTACTATGAACTCAAATTGAGATCTCAACAGTGTTCTTATCTTTTTGAGTAAAACAACATAAATTTTGAACTAACAAGATCAGTGATGGCTTCAGAGTCAATTCCAATAACCATCATATGAGAATAAAATCATTCTGCAAAATTGAGTCTCAATTACAGTATCTTAAGTTTTGCTCGTGTCAATGAATGACACATTCGTACGAATGGAAAACTCACAGGACCAATCACCCCTTTCGTTTCCTATTAAGCCCCTGCCCCAGATCGATGAATCTAATCATATCACCTAATTCGGGTACATGTTAGGAAAACCCGACCTAGGGAGTGACAAGACGTGGCCTGAAAGTAATTTTGAACCGAACACGTCGAGATTTTAGTTTTGATTCTTCAACTATAAGTCAAACATTTGACCACTTGGCTAGCTTTTTCGATCCACTCTTTTAATTTTTTTACGGGTACGCGGAAGCAGCATATAATGGCACGGATCCTTCGCTTTCGGTCCTTGGTCTCAAATCATTCATCAAATGTTCATCGTCACACCATCAAATGCAATAATCTTTATTCTAAACTGTTAATGCTGGATTTTTATTTGCATGTTGCGTGGTCCATGAGATTAGTGGGGTATTGCTTGGTATTTGCCGTCTCGGATGAGATCCTTGATCATAAAAAATGACAACATAGTTTAATACCGTTGAGGTCTTTTTTAGCATAATGTATACTAAAAAAGAAACCTTTCGTAAGTTCTTATATGATTGTTTTCAAATTGCCAACTCCTTATAATTTGTCCGTCTTTTTAAGTCACCCATTCTCATATCAAATCACCGATTTCAATTTCACTCATTTACCACCCTTTTTTTTTAATTAATTTTATTGCAACGCTCATTTGAATAGCTTTTATATCGATTTACGGATTTTCCCTTTGTGTAACCTTACGGCGCATCTATGCGCACAATCCTCCAGCTCTTCTGAATTCACATGAGTAGAGAGGGAGGTTTGCATCTATTTGATGGCTATTAGCTTTTGACTAAATTTAGATGGCGATTAGCTGTTTGATGATCCTAAAAGAAAGGTGGTCGTATTTGTCACCTTGAATGGAGAGCGAGTTTTGCTCTCCTCCCCTTAATTCAAGCTCTAACGCAGGAACAACAACCCCCGCTCTCTTCCTCGACATGTATAAAAAGCTTTCTCCACCGATCGATCACCGCACGCCCTCTCTAGCATCTCGAGAAGCCCAATCCATAAGGAAACTAATAACAATGGCGAGAACTCTCGAGGCCGCCGCTCTCGTCGCCACCGCCCTCTGCCTTTCCTCCCTTCTCGGCTTCGCCTATGGCCACGAGAAGCTCGACGTCGTCGGCAAAGTCTTCTGCGACACCTGCCGCGTAGACTTCGAAACCAAAGTCAGCTACGGTCTAGCAGGTACTATTGCGTGTTGTTGATATATGCATGCCGGGCGTATGGCCTGAGCTAAAATGTAACGAGAGCTATGTGGGATTGTGTTGCAGATTCCAAGGTCCGCCTGGAATGCCACAACCGTACCTCCGGGGCCCTCACCCTGTCGGCCGAGGCGGTCACCGACAAGACGGGCGAGTACAGATTGGAGGTCGAGGGGGACCACGAGGAGGAGATATGCGAGGTGCAATTGATCGAGAGCAGCGAGCCCGAGTGCAGCAGCCTCCTGGAAGGCGCCGTGCACAACGCTCGAGTGGCTCTCACCAATAAGAACGGCGTCGCACAGCCGGCCCGCTTCGCCAACGCGCTCGCCTTCGCCAAGAAGGAGACCCTGGCCGACTGCGCCCAAGTCCTCCTCGAGATGGGCGTCTTGCCGCCGGGCCTGGGGCAATGATCAGACAAAAGGATGAGGACCAGATGGTGGCTGGGGCGGGCCACTCTCGCCAATATTCTAAAATAACCAAAAGTTGTGGGAGAGAATTTCAATTTCCAAATTTGTGGGCAATCCTGAGGCTGTGTCATTGTATGCGACGTCCATGAATTTATAAAGAAGAAAAAAAAAAAAAGTTTTTCCTATTAACATCTCTACTTCTGCATATGTACAACTGCCTTATTATTTGCTCCATAAACCAAACTTCCTGAGCTTTCAATCAGGAAAGTGCCATTCCGCAAAACCAAACGGAACGATGACATCGATAATCACCGAAACAAAATGCACGAGAAAGAACCTATGACGATCAATCGATGCCGGCGAGGCCGCCGATGGCTTTGAACCGGATCTTCCCGGTGGTCGGGTCGCCAACCACGATCTCACCGCAGGAGGTCCAAATCATGGGGTTCCTGGCCTTCACGCCCTTGAGCTTCCTGATCCTCTTCCTGAACGTGCGGTCAATCCGCTTCCCCAAGTGAATCCACATGTACCCCCGGTCCTCTCCACGAATCCCACCTCGATCAATTCCTGGAGGGGCAAAAGCCCGACCGGGAGCTCGTGCTGTTCGTAGAGAGAGAGAGGATCCACTGGAGTGCTTCTTTGCCATTCTTGATGGTTGCTCCTTCTCTCTCTGCCATGGCCTTTCAGAGATGTGTCTGTCCCGAGCTCTGCGACTTAAATCTACCAGCGGGCATTTTAGAAGTAATTGGAGAACTTACAAGAACGATGCGAGCATGAGAAAGACAAACAGATGCGACTTAGATTAACCCGCTGCTGAATACCGGCCAAAAAAGAAAACGAATCGTTGAAGAATAAGAACTGCTGCGAAAGTCGCGATAGTCACAAGCGTTAGGACATTGGAGTGATCATCACACGAATATTCTGTTTATCAATCTAGAACCGTTTCTCCAAATGCAATCGATCGTGTATGGACTAAATCAGCGACGTGACATCCTCATCAGAAAGGCACAGCGGATTGCTTCTTGTGGTTGCTTAAAGAATATCGCCCGTTACAAGTAATATTCAGAACTAGTAAGGAGGAGGAGATCGAAATTTGGTTTCTGTCTGCCACAGGATACCTGCACTGCTGCAGTTTAACATTAGCTTTGACATGTATCATTACTACTACCGGCTTAAACACTCGACTTACTACGCTATCCTGTGACGCAGCATCTGATGCTACAAGAAAACTACTATTTTTCTTTTGTTCCATTGGGAAGTGATTATGGGTGAAATCCACCTTTTAAAGCCATTTAAGATCAACTGGTCCAGTGCCAGCTGAGATCGCTCCTATGTTTTTCCCGAACCACGGGCATCAAACACATGCTCATCTTTTGCCCAAATTGAGGTTTCATGCATCAGATCAAGGTTATATTGGGTACAGGCCCTGAACAACAAAGCTGTTGGAGAGTCTGATACGGAGCTACTGCTGCTAGAGCCTGAAGATATACACATCAAGAGGAAAATGACATCCATGCGATCTTCCTAGTGGATGATAACTACCGGATATTCAGTCCAATCCACTGATCAGGCACTTAAAAAAGAAAGATAAAGCTGCAATTATGCAGCATGAAGAACAGGGAACCCAATAATCAACACAGTTAATTCTCCGTATGGATATAAAAGAATGTCCAATGTCGATGGGCATACCAGTTCTTTCCATTTCCATCCTAAGTCCACAGTGAATAAGATTACAGCAGCTGAAAATCACTTTAATTCAGGGAAGTTTTCCTTTACATTGTCACGCACCACTAGCATACAATCTGGTCCATTCCTTTGCTGCAGGGTATAAACGATCTGAACAGAAAAAATTACTTTTGGCATTCCACTGGAAAGAGATAAGATAGGATCGGCAAAATGCGTTCAATAAGTAATGTGAATCTTAATCATTCTATGTACCCATGATCGGATAGCCAATTACTGAGACCTAGTAAAGCCACAACAGACATAGCATTACCTGTTTTGACAGCTTCAGCCTCATATATCTTCCAATGCTTAGCGATATCCTCAGAAAGTGGATCATCGGGGTTTGGAGCACTCGAAAGAGATTGAATGCTGTGGAACAGTCCATCAGAAAATGCGTCCATCAGCTATTGTATGGAAAATCCAACATAAACATGCTGAACCTTGAATCCGAAATACAGCAAACTTACCAGTTTGGACAACAAACTCGAGCAAATGCTATTGCATTAGCCTCAATAGTAAAAGCACGAGATAAAGGGAGAGAGAATGCCGTGAGCCAGCAAAGCTAAGATCTACATCCATAACAATTTGGTAGAATTTTTGCATTCCTTGGCTAATTAGATTGTTAAAGTTCCGTCGCAGCCTCTCCGGTCCCTTTCCAGAAGTCTCAAATATGCAAAGGGAAATCATTAGATTACCTTAGAAGTACTGTTCGAGTGTGCAGTGCGGGACCCTGCTTGTCTTTCATGATGCCGAGGATGTCCTACCGAGCTGATTGGAAGATAAATCACATAAAAAAATAAGATGAACATTCTAAGTTAGATAAAGAAAAAGGCCTCGTAATAGTACCTTGTCAATGTTGGGATGATATATTTTCGTGAGAAACCTAACCTATTGCACAAGCAACGGTCGCTACTATTTTCTGATAAAGCAGTTGATAACCTCAGGACAAATAACAACATAAAAAGTACTCAAGTGAAGACCCACGAGTCAGCAATGCTTGTAATGTCCATCTTCCTCCGACAGAATTATATAAGCAACCATGTTCCATATGTTCGCACGACCAATCGAATCAATCAGAATGGCTAACAGATGAGTTGTAAACAGAGTTGCTCAGACAAGTAACATGCGAAGCAGTCAGCATGAAGAGGAATCCTATACGAACTACAGAAGCAAGCCGATCATTTTTTGCCTGCCAAAGTCAGCTAAGCTCTAGCAGGCATATCCTCAGCCTTAGACTAAATATGACGAGAGCATGTCCATCGTGCAGATTCCAAGGTACCGTTTGGAATGCCACAACCGTACCTCAAGGGCCCTCACCAGCTCGGCCGAGGTGGTCACCGACAAGTGCAGCGAGTACAGATTGGTTGCCAACGGAGACCATGAGGAGGAGATATGCAAGCTGCAATTGGTCGAGAGCAGCAACCCTCAGTGCAACGCGCTCTTGGGAGGTGCCGTGCACAATGCTAGAGTGGCTTCTTGCAAATAAGAGCACGTCGCGAAGAAGCCAGTCCGCTTCGCCAACCCACTCTCTTTCACCAAGACGGAGCCTCTGGCCACGAGTCCTTGACAGGCGTGGAGTACTAATTAAACCAAGATGAGGACCAAATTGTGGCGTTGGCGTGCCACTTCTGCCTTTATTTGAAAATAACTAAAAGTTTAAGGGAGAGAATTTTTATTCAATTTGTAGGCAATTCTGAGGCTGTGACATTGTATGCGACGTCCCTGAATTTTTTTAAAGGAAGAAACAAAAAATTTCCTATCAACGTCTCTACTTCTATAAATAAAATGCCTTACCATCCTATTGAATTATCATTTCGTTAGACCAAACTTCATGAGCTTTCAATCAGGGCAATACCATGGGGCAAATTCTCTTTCACTAAATAAATTGATTCAAGCAAGATATCCATGTCAAGTTAGGCGAAACAACGACATCGAGAGTCACCAAAACAAATGCCCTAGAAAGAACCACAATATTAGACGCCAGTTGCAATGACGACAATCAATCGCGGGTAGCAAAGGCCTTAATGGGGTAGGCGACGGTGAGGCCACCAATGGCTTTGAACTGGATCTTCCCGGTGGGCGGGTCGTCGACAAAGATCTCGATGCAAGGAGTCCAAATCATGAGCTCCCTGGCCTTCACGCCCTTGAGCTTCCTGATCCTCGTCTTCTCCAAGTAACCGGACATCTCGGCGTCGTAGCTGGCGAGCTTCCCTATCATCTCGAACGTGTGCTCGATCCTCTTCTCCTGGAGGACCCACATGTACCCGGTCCTCTCCACGAATCCCACCTCGATCAATTCCTGGAAAGGCAAAAGCCCATCGGGGAGTCCATGCTGTTCGTAGAGAGAGATTATCCATTTGAGAGCTTCTTTGCCCTTCTTGACGGTTGCGCCTTCTCTCTCTGCCATGGCCTTCAGAGATGCGCCTGTGCCAAACCTCCGTGACGTATATCTAATAGTAGGGAATTTTAGGAGCTATCGGAGCACTTACAAGAACAATGCGAGCACGAGAGAAGACAAACAGGTGTGGCTTAGCTTGACATGCTGTTGAATACTGGCCAAAAAGAAGGGAAGTGGTGGGGGGGAAGGAATTGCTGAACAAGTTCGACCGTGAAAAATGTGACATTCAGAAGCATCGGCACATTAGAATGCTAGTCCAATTAGAATTCTATTTCTCATAGCCGCTAAGGTTCTCCTAATGCAATCGATCATGTGTAGAAACCGACATGACATCCCCATCAGAAAGACCCCGCAGATTGCATTTTGCAGTCGCTTGAAAAACGTTGCCCGTTGGAGGTGACATGGGAATGAGTTAGGAGGAGACCACGATTTAATTCCTGTCCACTTGCACTGCCGCAGCTTAACGGTACCTTTGAAATTAATACTAAACACTCAGCTGGCCACACTAACTTGAGATGCAGCACCTAAACTAATTTTTATTTTTATTTTTGTATTCACTTTTTAAGGCCATTTGAAATCAAATGGTCTGGTGCCCGCTGAGATCACTGCTTGGTTTTTGCCCGCGTAGGGGGTTTGTACATCAAATTCAAAATTATTCTAGGTACAAGCCCTGGACAACAAAGCTGTTCGAAAGTCTGAGACGGATCGACCACTACTAGAAGCTGAAAGTATACAAATCAAGTTTTTGTTTTCAGAAAATAAAAAGACATCTATGTGATCTTCCAAAAGGATAACGACCTAATTTTCAGTCTAATCCACCGATAAGATACTTAAAAAGAAAGATAAAGCTGCAATTATCCAACAAAAGGAGCAGGGCACACAGAAATTAACAAAGTTAATTCTGCGTATGAATATACAAGAATATCCAATATCAAAGGGCATAGCATTTCTT
This sequence comes from Eucalyptus grandis, assembly GCF_016545825.1. NCBI lineage: Eukaryota > Viridiplantae > Streptophyta > Magnoliopsida > Myrtales > Myrtaceae > Eucalyptus > Eucalyptus grandis. The sequence continues at coordinate 43,689,234 of NC_052617.1, read as the reverse complement.
CCCATTTCCATCAGAAGTCCACAGTAAGTAAGATCACACCAGGTGAAAATCATTTCAATTGAGGTAAGTTTTTCCTCCGCTTCATCACGCACCACTAGCATACAATCTGGTCCATTCCTTTGCTGCAGGGTCAAAATAAAAGGGTACATCAAATAACAAGTATAAAGCAGAAAATTGAATTTTATCCTTCTACTGAACTATAGTAAGTGATTATTTACACAAGCATAAGAGCAAAAAAGATAAGATCAGTGAAATGTGGAAAAAATTTGTCATCTGAATCTTAATCATTCAAAGTACCACATGATCAGAGAACCTATTACCAAGACCCGGTAAAGCCACAAAAGACATAGCATTACCTGTTTCCACAGCTTCAGCCTCATTTGTCTTCCAATGCTTAGCGATATTCTCAGAAAGCGGATCGTCGGGGTTTGGAGCACTCAAAAGTGCTTGAATGCTGCAGAACAGTACATCAGAAAACATGATGAACCTCAAATTCCAAATACAGTAAACTCACCATTTCGCAAAACAAACTCAAACAAATCCTATTGCATTAGCCTCCATAATAAAAGCACAAAATAAGGGGGAGAGTGATGCCGTGAGCCAGCAAAACTAAGATCTACATCTATAACAATTTCGTAGACCTTCGGTTTTCTTTAGCTAATTAGACTGTTAGAATACCAATACAGCCTCTTCAGTCCCTTTCCAGACGTCTCATAAATGCAAAGGGGAATCATTAGAATACCTAAGAAGTACAGTTCGAATCTGTAGTGCGGGACTCCACTTGTCTTTCAGGATGTCAAGGCATATCCTACCAAGCTGGATTGGAAGAAAAACCCCATTAAGAATCAGATGGATACTCCAACCAAGAAAAGAAAAAATTGCTGTAGTAGTACCTTGTCAATGTTGGGATGGTATATTTTTGTGAGAAACCTAACCTGTTGCATAAGTAATGATTAGAAGCTAAACCCCATGAGTCACCACTATTTTTCAGATAAAGCAGTTGAAAACTTCAGGACAAATAAAATCTTCAAGAGTACTTAAGTGAAAACCCAGGAGCCAGCGACGCTGCTAATGCCCAACTTCACCGTGAGCTATCTATGCAACCATATGAATATATTCACATAACCAATCAAATCAATCAGATTAGCTCACAGATGAACTGTAAAAAGAGTTACTCAGACATGTAACAAGCAGACTGGACGGAGCTACTCAGCAGTCAAGAGTGAGGAGGAATCTAGTTGACCTACTGCAGTAAGCCAATCATTTTATTTTTTTTGCCTGCCACCTGAGGCAAATCCTGAGCCACTTTAAACATGGTTCACTGCAGACAACTAAAGCTGCCCAAAAATCAACATCCCCTCGGAACCATCTACTGAAGAACAGAAAGATTCATGAATAATTGACTGATTGCTAAACTTTCTAGATAGCAGAGGTGAGCGAAGAGTCAAGTCATAGTTCTGACAGAAATGCAAAGGCTCTAGAAACAAGAGGGAAGCCACTACCCCACCATGAACCCGAGAAAAAACTAATAAGAGAGTTTGAAACAATTACAAGAGGAAGGATGGTTCACCGTCCTATTCATCTTTTCTTTTTGGTAAGCCAGTTACTGTCCTTGAACTAGCATGTAACTTTCACTGTCAACACCAAGCATAAATTGATCATGTAGCTTTCACAACCCATATACAGAGAACTTGCAATCTAGCACCTATACGTGATTGAGATTCTGTACCGAAAAGAATCAAGCAGCAGATACCATAACAATAGAAGTTACTAAATATTGGAAGAAAAGACAGTGCTTAACTGCAAACTACCTTAGGAGCAGCCATAGGATATTCTTCAGGCAAAAACAACTCTAATTTGAAAACTCCTCCTGCAATAAGATTGCAAAAAGACAGACAAACAAGTCAACTAAGAAACTGTTAGGGATAATGTCACAAAAAACCTCACAGGTACATTTGTGACGAATTTACCCCAAAAACTCCCGTAACAAATTTACCCTCTGTTAAGTTTCCATTAAATTTTACCGTCAAATTACCGAATTAAATGACATGTGTCAATTAACAAGTACACCAGTTTGGATTTTACCCTTCGTTTATCACGGTTGTACTAGTTTTAGTTTTTCATGGTCTTAATCAAATTTAATGAAAACTAATGTAGGGTAAATTGGCCACTGACGTACCAGTCTAAGGATTTTGGAAGTCCAAAAATTAGTTCGAGATAAATTTGTCACAAGTGTACTAGTTTGGGATTTTTTATGATATTGACCTAAATTATTATGACGAATGAACTTTTCAAAGCTGTAGTTAGGAGATTCGAATGTTACATGGAGGTATACTAAGAAAAATCATGGAAAGCTAGATTATCAAGGACAACAAGTACTGCAGAAATGGGTCGTGCAGAAATGGGCAGATGCAATATGAACAAACTGATCATTTTTCCTGCTGAAGGAAAAAAGCCAACCTCCCTAGGACTATATGATGACCATAGACTCCACCTATGAGAGATTATTTCTGATATAACACAGGTTAGAGATCGATCTTTTGCATCATAAAGATGCAACAACGCGTGTGAAACTGAGCATCTGCTGTCCCTCAGATTTTTTAGAGCAAATTAATCCATCAATAGCAGCATAAAAACCACCACCAGCTCTCCCTACTCTTTAAACACCAAAATAATAATAAAAAAGCTGGCAGCTAAATAACCATATGCAGACAGGTAAGTTCAACTCATCAAATTCAGTAATCTGTATGCATCACCAGAAGGCGTGCATAGTCACATCAGGTTAACTTAATACCTTCATAAGGAGATTGCGTAGGGCCAAGAATCATCACGTTAAAATACCGCATATTGTCCTCTGAAGGTGAAGCACTAATGCCAGGAGCTGAACCACAGATCTCAGAAATTAGCTGCCTAAACAATATATCTAACAATTCGACGGAATTACAGAAATCCTAATGTCTCTAAATAGACGGATAAAGGAGGAGGAGGAGCATAAAATTGGCGCCCATGAGGAGATTCTCATCCAAATGGAGAAAAACAACAAACTTGGGTCATAAAACAGAAACACGAAAAACAAAATAGGAGCTTACCCGGTTCGCTGAGGAGACGCTGAGTTTCCTGTTCGATCGCAACAATTTCATTATGATCAACGGAGTGATGCAGAAACAGAAAAAGAGAAAAGGAATGAAAATCTCGTTAGAGCTCCTCCACTCACTAGCAGACTCAAAAAAGAAAAAAAAAAATGGTCCAATCGTCCGACACGGCGTCACTTTTAAAACTCTAGACATGGATCGATCGAAACACAAGCAAATTCCGAAAGACCGAATTCGGAATCGGTCCCGGGACAGACACGGAGTCACGAACGGATCGAGCGAAAACCCTAACACGCACTCCGCAAGGCACTAGAATAACGAATCGCGACGCGACGCGTTGCTATTCGGCTAAATTGGACATCGACGGCAACAGCTGATCAGAGCAGGCGGAGTCGTTTCGACGAAGAAGGACAGACAGCGACAATACGCAGGACGGTGAAAGCCTGTTTCTCTGGCCCGAGCTCTCGACACGAGGAAAAGGAAAAAATAGGGCGATCGGATGGAGGATGAAGGACGGAAATGAAAAGCGAGAGATCGGAAGAGGACGAAGCACCTTTATGATCCGCCGGGGGAGATTGCTGCTCGCCATTGCGGAGGGAGCTCGACGGCAGACCACGCGACGCTACAGAGAGAGAGAGACAGGAGAGAGGAGAGAGAGGGAGATGAGTAATTCGGTGTCGACACGCGACAGTTAAAGCCGGCGGATATTTAAGCAGCACTTTCCGTGTAATTTTGCAGGTAGAATCCTCAATTTTCTATTCTTTTCTTTTCTTTTTCTTTTTTCCTTTTTCTTTTTAAGCTCAAGGTCTTAGAAATGGAGGAAACCCTAAAAAATAAGGAAAATTTTTAAATGAAGGCTCGATGTGCCTTAAATTTTTTAAATAAAGATATGAAATATATGTTATCTCTAATAGAAACTTAAAGTGTCCTTGTTTTCTCAATAAGGATATGAAATAGTCACATGATTCTCAAAAATATATCATCTTATTAGCAAGACATTTTCGTCTTTTATTTTTTCTTTTTTTCTTTCATTTTTCCTTTTTTCCTTTTAAGAAACTCAAAAAAGAAACAAAGCTAAAACTTAAAAATAAAGGCAGGAGGGCCAGTGGCCAACCCTCCCTCCTTGTGGCGAACATCTCTTCATGGATGGGGCGTCAACCATGGCTGACGCCTCGATAAGGGCTGGCAACCTCGCTAGAATCGGGAGAGGGTCTCCCTCTCCCCAATTTGGATGATGGTCATTGGTGGACACCGGTCATGGCCAACCTCCCACCGGCAATGGGGTAATGGGGTATCAGTGACAGGTGAAAGGGTTGGCCCTAGCCCTTCGCCTTTTTTTTTTTTTTTTTTTTTTGTGTTTTCTTTTATTTTTTAAGTCCTTTTTCTTCTTCTTTTTTTAGTTTTTCTTTTTATGGAAAAAGGAAAAAGAAAAAATAAAGGATAGAAATGCTCTTGACCAACCAGTGAAGTCAAGCCCTCTTTTGATATTTATATGGCTTTCAGACTTTTGTTTGAAATAAGATTCACTTTAATATCTTATTTGAAAAAACGATGACATTTAAAATCCATATTTGAGATAATATTCACTTCGAACCCTTATTTAAGAAATTGAGGACATTTCGGGCGCATATTTGGAATTATCCTGAAAATTAATGATTTAAATGCCAATTATGGAGCTCAATTATCAATCCTCTTCGACAAGGTCAACTAAATTATTTTTTCTTTCAATCAATGATTGAGAGCAAAACAAACTTGATTTCTATCATCCTGTTGTGGTATTTACCACATTGTTTTGTGAGCTTGACAAGAGTTAGTAGAAGATCATCAATTTTGCCTCCTAAAGAAGTTTGCTACATTTCATCCATATGTATAAAAGATAAGGAAGGTGCAAAAGATTATTTCTAGCTAATTTCGTCCTTTCGTGGAGTGGAGTCAAAGAAATCATTGAGAAGAGTAGGACCAGGCTGGTAATGAACTACTCCATTTGCAGCACCAATTCATCACTTACCTTGCTTTGACTTTAAACAGGGTTCTAATCATGGAACTGGGAACTGGGCCTACTAGACCTGTATTCAAAAGAAAGCCTGCTTCTACTTTTCATCACCACAAGAGAAAACTAGTGCTAATGGAAGCAGGTCTGCTCCTGCTCTGCCAATGAAAGAATCGTTAGACCCGAGTGCGGCGCCTCGCTAATATCGTTCAAATCAAACAAAACTTCGCACTGGTGCAGACAAGCCAATCTTGCCAAATGCCTACATAATCACCACTAATCCTCCTGCCTTGAGTTTTTCTCTTCTTTATAAACAATCAAGCTCTTTCGGAAAAGATACATAATATGAAGCGAACTCGTCTAATTATTTAGCCAGATAGAGGAAACTTGGAGAGAGCTCCTACAGGGAGCAGCTTCGGACACGCCCTTCACTTGGAGACATCTGCATAAGAAATAATGCTTTGTATTCGAATGTGTATAATGAAGAATACAATTAATTTTAGAAGTTTCAACAATGGTCTAAAAGAATCGTAGAAAGAAGACTGAGAAACTAACAAGTACTGCTCCTTGGCGTTTTCTATTTCTGGAGGTGTCTGTCTAGTGACCACTAGGTATCGATGTTCTGTTGAACTTTCTACACTAGTAAAAGGAAAAAAGGAAATGAATATAATGAGGATCCACAAATTATACAACATGTGGAGGCAACGATACCGATTCACAAGTGAGCCGCTGAAGAACCTTGCTATTTATATTAGGGAATCTGGGAAAATGGAACAAGGGAAACTAATCGTCGTCAGCTGGCATAGTAGGGCTTCTTGAGCAGCTTTCCTTCTGATGAAGTTCCACCAACCGCTTTTCTGGATCACAGAGCCCTGAATGACATTTAATACTGACTGTTAGGTATACCTCTTGACGACGTATTTCCAAATACTTATTTACGCATCCATTTCCCCCTTCAGTCGAAAGAACTGACTGAAAACTAGAACTCATTGTTTGCTCTGGACCCACTATCAGGTCGACCTCAATCGAGTTTACTATTTGTAAGAGCTGCTCACCTGAACACTTTGGAATATCCCAAACAGCAATAAAGGATGGAGTGCAATCTGATGCACAAAGCAATTGATTGTTCTCATGATTGACATTCATGGCAAGCATCCATGACCCAATCGTAACATCCTCATTGCTGAACATCCGGAAACTGGAATAGTGAAGAGGACATTCATAAGATACAAAGGTAGTAGTTTTGCAAAAGAGAATAGTGTTGCACCGTTGACAATTGTGGATAACAAAAGTAGTGATGCAGGGCCTTCGAAAGAAATGCAACATGCCAAGAAGCAATTTTTGACATATGGAAACGAGTCTGTAGGTATCAGGGCTTTGCATTTTTAACATTCTTCCTGCATAGCAAAATAAAGTTTATCTTTCTTTTATAATGTTCTTACTTCATAGCAAAATAAAGTTTATCTTACCATGCTCTTTCGTTTCTTACACCCACACGCATTCCACCCTTGGCAGTTCTACTTCCCATTTCTTGATGCTAACCTCACCAATAGGCAATATAACAAATCAAGCCTCATTCTACAGAGTGTGTTCGGCTATGTAAATCCTTTCTGATCACTGTCCTCAATTCTTTATCAAGTCTTCTGTAGGATCGAAAATCTCCATCTGTATCTTTTCTCATCGTCTTCTTTGATGTCTCATTAATGTTTCTCTACTAATTTTAACCTGAGTCTCCATTTAATAATTGCATGTTCTCACTAGAGCACTGAAGACCTTCATTAGACAAAGTATTACAAGCACAGATTCAATAAGCCTTTTTTTCTAAAAGTGTAAATGGGGTAGGCCTTTGGTTTAGGGATTTAAGAATTTGTAGGCAAGCTCTACCCTAACAATTACTACTGCTGCGATGCCAACTACTGATAAACATGCAAACAATTGATTCTTCGTGCTTACTAGGATTTAAATAATGCACACATGATGGATGGATCTCATGTTGCTTAGGGGCAATGAAGGACGGAGATTCATAGTGCAATCAGCAAGTCACTGAACAAGATATATTGAACAAAGCCCTCCAAGGGTAAGAATAGTAAACGTAGGTAATTGAACATTATATATCGAGTCGACTCGAGATCTTGCCTATTGTTTCGAAGAGCAACCAAGCTCGCAACCACATCAGCTGAAAGAATGTATAATGGACCATATGCATGGAGGAAGTACTCGCTGCCAAGCAAATGGTGCAACGGCTCATACCTGCATCAGTCGAACACTGAATCAAACCCTGGAGAAAGGGGGAGACGGAAGAAATTTATCATGAAGAAACTCACACTAACTATATAATTGCACCTATAAACTACATGGCCTTGGAAATCATCAATACTCTCTCTTCCTTTTCTATACCAATAAAACACTAATGCTGTCCAAGAAAAAAATCAACCTGTAATCCAGTTCAGCATGCGTTATGGCCATTTATAGAATTCCTACCTCTGCTAAAATGGCATATTTACACTAAATCTCTCTTTCATTGACTCGATTGACAAACAACATCAGATAGCTGTCATCTCTCTTTTCATTAACACCATGGGAAGCATAAAGCAAAAAACTACACCATGCACAAACGAGAAAATTGTCACCTCAGCTAAAAATGGGGCATCGACACTCTAAAGCTCTCTTTTCAATCAACCATTCGACCACAAGCATCAGATAGCTGTCGTCTCTCTTTTCATGAGGACAGTAGGAAGCAAAAATGAGACACTACACCATGCACAGTTAAATAAAATGTCACATGATCATATTGGTAAGACTAACCATTTAAGCTGTGGGTTAGTGAAAACTTGCCCCTTTTTCATGCACCCAATGTAAGTTTGCGTATGACTCCGTTCTTTTGCCAAGAGCAATGAAAGCCGATCTGATGATTTTTCAAGGACAAAATAATAATATAGGGTCATTGGAAAGATATCAACAAAACAAAAGAAACGGTCACTGAGTCTGATGCAAGCTTCATTACCAGGTCTTAGATATATGTCATCGTCGGCTTTGACATAGAACTCAGAATCATAAAGTGCATATGCAGCTTTAAAGAAAGCTAGCCTGCAATTACAAACAGACAGTGAATTTCAGCAAATCCACTATGGAGATTAAAAACCAAATCCGTTGCCTCTGTACTAACGTTTTATAAGGAAGCATACTGTATTCCTCTTCAATGTCCAGTAACAAGAAGTCATCATACTCTGACACTTCCCTCTTAAGCTCCGCCATCTTCGACCGATCTTTAGTTTTGCCAATCACAAACCTGAATGCCAAACCAGTGGCTTCCTCCAACCTGCAATCAATCTTACACTCAATCTACGCATTCCCCCAGTGCCCAATTGAAGTCAAAGGAACATCAGAAGCTACCAAGTCTCGAACGATTTAAACGCATTACCAGCAAACTACCTGTCTTCTACAGTTACATGCATCGGCCATTGAACCAAAGTAGGTTATTTCGAATCCAAGCATAATCACTATTTTTACCAAATGAACTCGAATTAGCGCGATCTCATCCTATATGGTTCCAAAACGAGACTGAACATGGTCGGTAAAGTTATCGGAGCAAATCGGTACCGTTGGAGCCCTTGCCGATCGGACGGCATCCAAGTCTGGCGCAGGGATCTCCGGCGACCGGCCGATCCGAAACCGGTCTGAATCCCCACAAAGCCCATCACTTTATGACGGTCAGTACGCCGAACTCCATCCCCGGCAGAATTCAAGCCGTCCCCGGCGCCGTCCTCTCTCTCCCAGACGATCCGAACCGATCGGGGCTCGTGGACGGAGCACTTGCCCGGCCTGAGGATGGCGATGAGGCCGAACACGAACCCGGAGAGCCCGATCAGGAGGCAGCAGCCCAAGATCAGGACCGTAGATCTGCGCGGCGAGGGGCGGCTCTGGTGGAAGAACTTGGGAGACGGGGGCATGGCGCGAGAGCCCGAGGAAGGGGCCTAGTTCATTGAAGTGGAGGACGTCGCGGTCGAGGCGTCGATCTCCGCGCGCGGGGACGGGCTGAGCTGAACCGTCGCGGCGCCGGCCGGCCGACCGAGAGGCGTCGCCCGGAGCTCCCGGCGGAGGATGAAAAATGGAGGAGCAACGGCTGGCCTCTTGACGCCGACGGGAGAGAGAGCTGATTTGCAGTTGCGGGAAGGAAGCAAGAGGAGGAAGGCAAGTCTCCTTGGCTAATTTTGAATTTTTTTTTTTAGATCGTTTTATTCGATTTAAATCGAATGGATCCACCGGCTGATTTTCGCATTTAAAATTGAGATAATGACATGAATAATTTTTTAACTTTGATTTAACGTGATTCTTAAACTTTTAATTAGTTCGATATTATTTTTAAACTTAAATTTAATGTATGATGCGGTCAATGAAATTCAATATTATCTTTTTATTAATTGAAGTTATGGAATAATATTAAACATTTTTATATAATTTAAAATTTAAATTAAACATATATCAAAAGTTTAAGGACCACACTAAACAAATCGAAAGTTCGTGAACTACATTACACATTAGGTTATAATTCGAGATATATATATATATATATATATATATATATTTGGAAAAGGATTGATTTTTAAATTTAGATTAGAGCATAATAAATCAAATAGGGTAGGTGGGATTATATTAAACAAATTAAAAATCTATGGATCACATTGGATCACATTGCACGTTGGATTAAAATTCAAAAGCTATTTATGTCATTTTTCCTCTAGAATTTAACTTCCCCCTTTTTCTTTCACCTTTTAAAAATCTAATTTTAGTATTAAATTCATTAAGCTAATCACTTGCCATGAATAGGGGTGATCACTTCTTGATTCCGATTCCAGTCCAATGGAATCAATAACTTTTTTTTCCCTACTACTTGATGCATTTTATTATGAAGAAACTTAAAAAAAAAAAAAAAACTAGTCAATTTTATTTTTTTGGAAAGAAATAAAAAATATTCATTTAGTCAGTTTAGTTTGATTCTCCCTTTGAAGTAGAAACCAAACCAACACTTTTAAAAACAAAATCAAATCAGCTAGTTCGAGCAATTCCTGATTCGAGCAGTTCGTTTTTGTATACCTCTAAGCACATTTGTTAATAGTTTTAAAATTAATCCATTCCTATACAAAATAACCTAATCACAACACCACCACCACATCGGCCATCATATATCATCCCATTTACCTCCATTTGCCACTAGAGTCCCACCCTCAAATTGAAAATTGTCCACAAAGAGCTAGTTCAACAAATTGAGAATTAAGAACTGCTCATTGATTCTTGGACTCACTCGGAAATTGTTCAAAGTTGGCTGATTCAGTTTGATAAGGACAAGCCCCAATTTGGTTTGATTTTTTTATTTGCCCCAAGTTGCCACCACGGACAACTCAGACTTTCAAAGCAATCGGCAGAAACATGTTTATTGAACCTTAACACACGTGTGCGAAAGGGAGGAAAGGCATTAAATGGTAGGGATAGATTAGAAAGAATTAAATGCACAAGTGGAGTGTTGACACCTATTTTTTATCTTTCAAATAGTATAAAAAAAAATCATCAAAATCAAAATCAAAATCAAATTTTTTTTTTTTTAACTATTGATTTCCCTTTTTTTTTTAAAAAGAAGAAGAAGAGAGTTGGAAGTCTGGGTCGGGCCGGATCCGGCCTTGGCCCGACCCGCCCTTTTTTTTTCTCCCTGCGTGGGCCTGGGCCCAACCCTCCCCTTTACTTTTTCTTTTTTTTCTTTCTTTCTCTTCCCCTTTGCGTAGCCCAGCCCTCTTCTTGCCTCCGGCCCGGCCCACCTCGCTGTCTTCTCCCTCAGCCGCTCTCTGCACAGGGAACCAGTGAAGCAGAAAGCAGCCGTCCGCTTGGGGAAATGGCGGAGCCGAAAGCAGGGGCAGCAAGGGACAGAGGAGACAGCATCATCTCGTTGGTAGGTCGGCGGGTTGGGGGAAGCGGAGGGCACGCGCACGCGGAGCCGAACGAAGGAAAGTAGGGAGAGATCTCGGCAGGAAAAAGAAAAAAAAAACGGACGGAGGGGGGAGAAAAGAAAAGGGTGGAAGAGATCGAAAAAAAGGAGGAGGAGGAAGGAAAACAGAGGGAGACAGAGAGAGAACAGGGAGAGGGCGAGAGAAACAGGAGAGGAAGGAGGGGGAATTTGCCGAGGCCACCGCTGTCAACGCGTCTCCCAACCGCCGCAACCGCCGCCGACGCATCTCCGGGCCGCCACCGCCGCCGCCACCGCCGCAGACGCGTCTTCCAAGCTGCCATTCCCGTCTGAAACCAGGTAGGCCTTTCATCGAAATTTCTGGTGTGCGTTTTCTGGAAATGAGTCGGCCGGAGCTCATCCCGATTAGTTCGGGCGAGCTCCGGCCGCCTTCCTGTCCTTGTTACCCCGCTTGCTGTTCTGCCATGTCGCCTTCGAAGTCTGGATAGGTGCTCGGGCTACGACCGAGACAAAGTCTGTTAGTTTTGTTAGTGTATAGTATACACTGTATACAACCTGTTTGTGGAATTGTCCGAGCGAACTCCGCCCCCCCGATTGCTCCACGTAGGACCCCCTAGGACTGCTGGTGGCCGGAGGGACGCCGCCGCGACTGGAGAGCTCGAGCCGTGTCCCCCGTCTGCCCGAGACGTCGTCGACCAGGGATTGCAGGTCGAGTTGGGCCAGATCTGTGGTCTGGCCCACTCGGCCTTTGTCCCTGACTTGGGCCCGTCGTTTGGGCCCAAGTCAGGCTGAGCGAAGGCCCGATCAAAGGCGATCGGGCCTAGCCCAGCCGGACCGAACCCGGGTCCGGTCTCCGACCAGACCCGACTTTCGCAAACCGGGCCGAACCGGGTCGACCCGGTCCGGCCCCGCATTTTATTTTAGTTTACTTTATTATTTAGTTTTTTTCTAAATATAAAAAAGCAATTTCAAAAAATCCAAAAAAATTTAAATATAAAAAAATTAAAAATTAAAAATTAAAAAGATTAAAATATATATATTTAAAAAAAAAAAAAAATCCAAAAAAAAAAAAAAAACATCGAAAAAAATTAAAAATTAATTAATTAATTAAAAAATTATTAAAAAAAAACTTAATTAAAAAATTTCGAAAATTAAAAAATGATGGGGTTTGGTTAGGAATTGCTATGCTTTGTATTTTTAGTATGATTAAGCCTTTTAGTTGCTTGTGTTTTGATTATATGTTGTGTGTTTAATTTGCATATCTAATTATGTTTAATTGCACGTATTTAATTTTACTACAATTAGGATCTTGATAGTTATGATTGTTATTTCAATGTTTGTGTACCTGCATGATCACTTCATATGTTAGTGGATAGATATAAAATCAATCCAAACTGCTTGCCAAAAATTCATTTTGTTAAAATGAACAAGATTAGGTATCAAAGGGCATTAATTGATCAATTAATGTAATCAAGTCCCCGACCCTAGATTCTCTGGTTGCGTAGGAAGTGAGGTACACTTCCATACCTCACTTGGTTTCTAGTCGACTCCAATAGGCTAGTGGCGACTCTTTTGTGCAAAAATTCTAAAGAATATCTCAATGTCACGCGGGGTATGGGCTTGGGAGAGCCCGCGCCTGATCATGGGCCTTAGGCCCATCCTTTAGGCAATACCCCTAAACCTGTTCCCTCCCCCCGAAGGTAGGTCACGACAAGGAGGAAGGCAGGTCAATTTTCTTTTTTTTGTTTTGTTTTTTTTTGGCTAATTTATGAATTTATGGAGATCGTTTTAATCAATTTAAATGTATCTATTGGCGATGTGATCCTTAAACTTTTGATTCGTTCATTAATGTCTTGTCATTAATTCGAGTTCTGGAACGGCATTGAATATTTTAATATAAATCTGAAACTAAATTAAACATGTATTAAAAGCCAAAGAACCATACTGAATAAATTAAAAGTTCAAGGATCACATTATATATTAGGCTACTATTCGAGGATCATATTGAGTAAATTAAAAAAATTTATGAACTACGTTGTACATTAGGTTACAGTTCATGGACTATATTGCACAATTCATAAACCATTTATTTCATTTTCCCTTTAGAATTTAACTTTCCCTTTTACTATCACCTTTAAAAATCTAATTTTAGTATTAAATTCATTAAAGCTTTGCTTTTTAAAATTATGTTTTGCATTAGTCGTATTAATCGATTCTTATACGCAACAGCTACCTTGTCACAACACCACCACATCAGCCATGATAGATCACCACGTCCACCTCTATTTGCCACTAGGGATCCCACCGACGAAGGACTGATTCGAGAAACTGGGAATGGAGAACCGCTCACTGGTTTTTTGACCCACCTAGGAAGTGTCCAAAATCAGCCAATATGGTCTGATTAGGACGATTCCCCGGTCAAGTTCGATTCTTTTGCCCACCCCATCTGCCGCCACGAACGGTCCGGAGTTTTAAAACAATCGGAAGCAAATGTTTGTCCAACTTTACACTCGCGTGCTCAAAATCTCACAAAGCCTCTCCATCGACCGCGAGCGTGCACGGGTCGGACATATCCATATCGTGTCGTGTCCGATATATTCTTTTTCCTATACGGGGTTCGCCCGCATGTCTTGCCGACGGGCCTGATCCGGCAATCGTCTGGATCGAAGCCGCACGAATTTTTGTTCTTCATCGGGCCTCCAAAGAGCCCATCACAAAGTGAGGAGTGGGCCTCAAGAGCACCAGGAGGAGACGACTCCGATCTCAGTCGAGGTCAACCGATCCGACGAGAGAAAGGGTCGGAGCTGACCGCGACTGCAGCCGCGGGGTTGGAGTGCCAACGCTGGAAATCGACCGCCCACGGTAGATTCCGATTCCGAAAGCGACGCTGGCCCACACCCGGGAAAATTGCTGCCACTGCTCGACGTAGTAATCCCTGTAGAGAATGGCAGGATTTGGAAAGTGGTAGGGATCGGTCGGGAAAGAATTAAATGCTGTCACGGTCCCTCGTCGACTCGGAGGGAGGGCGAGGCACCGTAGACGACAACGGGGTCGTCGTGGAAAATGGAACCTTCATCCGAAATGATAAGGAAAGTGATGGACAATGCCGTACATCAGCAAATCGCAAATGCAATATTTCATGGTTAGTTATGCGATCAGTCAAAAAGAGAATGGTAAAGGGCTGGGAATATCTCGAACGCGTCCCATCCGAATGTGAACAGTCCATGTGAACTCTCTCTCTCTCTTTCTGGCATGACGGGATTGAACGCACGTGTCGCTGAGAAATGCTGACAAATCCAAAGGGCAAAAGGGGTAAAAAGGGGGAAGGGGGGCTGAACTTGGCTTTTGAAACTTGCCTCGTCTATTCCACTTGGTGTGCCGTGGGCCTTCTTGACCTTAGATTTTTTTTTTTTTTATAGAAAGGCTTATATCGAGGCTTGCAATTATTGATCTTTCTTTGGGATAATACAGTGGGTTATAAAGAAGCTGACCTCCAACCCTTGCCCTTCCGTACTAAAGTTTCGAAAGTCAGCCGTTGAACTTTCTTTGCCCTCTGCCCACCAAAAAAATAAAATAAAATTCTTTCCCTAACTTTTGAAGAATTATTAAAAAAAATGAACAAACTCATAGAATGCACATATGGGAATTGGTCATACATTTTCTAGGGGCTTAGTATTTTTTTTTTGTCATTAAATAAAAGTCCCATAGCATTAGAAAAAATAAAAGGGATGAAGTAAATGCTTTATCAACCCTGTAAAGTAATTCAAGCTTTATTTGTTTCGTAAAAAAAAATGATTTGAAAAATATTAATGATCACTTAAAAAAATAAACGAATATATAAAAAAATATTTTAATAGTCCACAAAAATATTGAGACGTGAAGTGAATTGCTCCTGACAATGAATTATTTTAAACAGCACAAGTGGTCATTTATTTTACGGAAATAACAATTCGTTTCTTCACTTAGGACGTAATCACTGTCACTCTTTTAAATGCTCCTGTCCATTTGGACGATGACCGACTCATGTTCACACCTATGATATGGTATAGAGGTGCGAGAAGACGGGTCGTCGTTTTCAAGCGAGGAAGTGGTCAAGATTTTTACGTTGATTTACGTACAGCTGGAAAAAGCTTAGACGAATCTCCAACTCCAAATGCGATAATAGCCCAGCCGGTCAACTGCCCTCAAACATCCTGAAGAGTTCCCACACTTTCGTCCTCTCCCTCCATCTCTCTCTTTCCTGGTTTCAATAAGCCGCCGTTTCGGAAGATATAGCAGCCAAGGTTTGGTTTGATTCTTCTCTCCTTCTTATCAACTACTCGCGCTTCGCTGGAGCTCGGCGTGCGTTTTTTTTTTTTTTTTCCCATAGCTTCTGAGAGTTTTTGGAAAGAGGGTGGCTGCCATTTTTTAATCTTCTTTGTCCGTGATCGGTTTAGCTTGGCTTTGCTGTAAGGAGGAGAGCATCAGAACTGAGCTTAACCTCGTTGGTTGTAAGTTGGAGAAAACTGAACGATGTATCTGAGCTTGTGCTTTCCTTTACGTTGCCTCCTCATTTGGTCATCGTTCTTCAGCTTCATGTTCAGTTCCTGCTTGTGGACATTCCTTAGGGACGAAATGATTTGTGAAACCATAGACTGGAGGGTTGAGGGTCACTTAGAATTCATCCTGAAGGAATTGTCATGCTGAGCAATTTGTCTTTTGTTTGGATAAGTTAAGGTTGATAGTGGTAATGATGAGGTATTAATAAGTGTAGATCAGATGCTGGGGAATTGATATCTACATTAACAGAGTCGTAAAATCTTCATCGTTGCTGTATTAGGCTGATGTATCCATGTTGATTTTGTCTTCACCTTTTTTATCAGGTGTCAGCGTGGAAGATTCATCTTAACGTGCGGTCGGTCTGACGAAAAGGCATCTCTGAAGATATCGGCTTGATTCTTTGGTGGAGATATCGATTCTCCTAGAACAAGACAATCTGATGCCTTGTTTTCCTTCATTTTTCAAGCGCAGCAGAGCTTGCTTAGTTAAACTAAGAGGAGAGGTCGATGACGGTATGGCTTTCCCCTTTCTATGTCTGATGCCACAAGTATTCCTAGTCTATGTTATAGATTCGTGAAATTAAAATCTTTATTTCTGTTGGATTTCCAATGTGTGATGCGATGATGTTAATCTTGGTTAGATTCATTCCTTTCCATAATAGGCTTGTCAGATCTTCGAACTATTATCCTGCAGCATCACTTGGTTACTTTGTGCATTCTGTCAACCTTCGAATTCATGAGAAAGCTTCTGATCGATTCTCTCATATGTACAGAGGTTTCGGGAATTCAAAATACAAAATTGTTCAAGTATAAAGACTTGGTCAAAGCAACCGAAGATTTTAGTCGATCCAACAAAATTGGTCATGGGGGTTTTGGTTCTGTATACAAGGTAGTGGAGCCATATTTTGGTGTCATTTTCAATAGTCTTGGTTCTGTGTTTTCTTCCATGGATTAGAGTTGACATAATTGGGCAATAATTGGAAATTTCTCAACTTATGTGAACAGGGTGAACTTGAAGATGGTACCTTGGTTGCCGTGAAGGTATTATCGGCTGAGTCGAGTCAAGGAGTGCGGGAGTTCTTGACAGAGATAAACATGATTGCAAATATAGAGCATCCTAACCTAGTTAAGTTGCACGGTTGCTGTGTGGAAGGACAGCATAGGATCCTGGTATACGGTTATCTTGAGAAAAATAGCCTCGCTCAAACACTTCTTGGTGAGTTTACATTTGCTTGTATACTTCTGCCATTAGCCGAGGCGGTTTGACATTTTTCTCTCCTTTATAGGCGGTTCCAACAGTGGCATCCAATTTCAATGGCCTGCACGACGTAAGATTTGCATAGGCGTGGCGATGGGGCTAGCATTCCTCCATGAGGAAGTCCAACCACCGATTATCCATAGAGATATAAAAGCAAGCAATATCCTGCTAGATCGTCAGCTGGAGCCCATAATTTCAGATTTTGGTCTTGCGAAACTTTTTCCAAGCAACATGACTCATATCAGCACCCGTGTTGCCGGAACAGTGTAAATCACAAACTTCTCAATTCCTCCTGTCAATATATATAGTCGAATCTTTCAGAAAAATTTCATAACTTATTTGCCCTAATTTAGAACTGCCGCTTCATCTGCTAAATAAGCATTCAAATTCTGCATTGTCACTTGTGTATATTCTCTGTTGGTTTGACCTGAATTTGTTGGTGAGATTGCACTGGAGATGTTGACTTATGTAGTAAAGCTGGGTATTTAGGCCCGAGAAAAGTAGTTTTAGAAACTCCAGTCAAGCTTCTGGATATAAGTTTTCGAATCATGACCGAATGCATTAAAACTGGTAAAAGATGTGATACATTTGATCCTGATTTCTTTCTATTTCTGCAACTCCTCCTGTTTTTGTCGATATCTTAGCTCTTGGTCAGTAACTTGGTTCTGCCTATGTTGTTGATGCAGGGGTTATCTGGCACCAGAGTATGCAATGCGAGGTCAGTTGACAAATAAAGCAGATATATACAGTTTCGGCGTACTGCTTTTGGAAATTGTTAGTGGGAGATGCAACACAAACCGTAAATTACCGGCTGAAGAACGATATCTTCTTGATGTGGTAATTTCTCTTCCTGGAGATTCCTATAACTGGAACCACAAGGATTCCTCTTTTATTAATCTCTGAAAATCAACTCTATTGTATGTAGAAAGCATAGAAAATTTCCTCCTCATTATCTTCCAATCCTGGCCAAGTCCTTCAAGAAAGTGCCCATGTCCTGCACCAAGTTATACAGCACAATGCAAACTTCGAATCTCCCGAGGCTGCTGGTTAGAGGGACAAATTCCCTCTATGTGATAATTTTGTTCTGATATTCCTTTTCCAGTCTTCTCCACTCTCTCTTGTGAACCTCCGCCATTTTGACCTATCATTGTCCTCGGGAGAGAAATCTCTCGCCCATTTGCATTACCAACTTGTTTATCTGAAGATAGAGCTCAGTACTATCAAAACCTAGCATTATGACACGTTCACTGTGTTATAGGCATGGAAGCTGCACGAGAAAGGGGAGCTAATGAGCTTAGTGGACGCATCTCTGGATGGGGAAGATCATAGGGAAGAGGCATGCTTATACATGAAGATCGGTCTTCTATGCGCACAGGGTTTATCAAGGCTTCGTCCATCCATGTCAACTGTCGTGAAGATGCTAACGGGCTTTGCTGAGGTTAATGACAGTGAGATATCGAGACCTGGGTCACTTACAAATTTCTTGAATATAATTGCTGAAGAAGGTCCAAAAGGTCACCCAAAGGATTCATCTTCCACTGCATCTGGGGAGTCAAGCGGGCCAGAAAAATCATCTCTGTGGTCGAAAGACATGCCTAGCTCATGTGCTACAATGACCTTCAATTCTATTTATGATAGGAGCATTTAAAGTGCGATGTAGATTTTGCACGTAAATGTAGAATAGATATTTGAGAAACTTTATTGTGCTAAGTTCCGCTGTACATAGTATTCTGGCTTGGGTAGGTATTCCGAGTTGCCTCGTCTTTTTCGAAACTTCTGCGCTTCTTAAACGGGCTTTATTTGTAATGTCTAACTTCAGAAATTAGCTGTCAAGCTTCAATTTCGAAGAAGAGCAAGTGTTGGAAATAGTATTTTTTTTTCCTGATCTCCAGGTATGGGATGTGGACAAAGTGGATAGCATATGCATCTCTAATAGGATTGAGGTGACAACTCAGTTAGGCTTTCGCTCAAAGATTTGTATTGCGACCTTAGAAGGTATTGTTAAATGATCATCGATAGGGTTCATTGCGTGTGGTGTACTAAAATCCCAGAGTGAAATTGTATTGCTAAAAGATTTGTAATATGAGTTCATTGCATGCTTCACCGTGTGCTTGCACCAAATTACTGCCGTGTGTGATCGAAGATGGAATAATTTGCCTGAAGATCAACCCAAGTCAAGTTTATGCACTAATTTGAATCATACAAGGCAAGCTTTTACTTACGTCAAGTTTATGCAACATATCAACATGTGGCTACAAATATCATGAACAAATTGATAAGTTTAGGAATTGTAACATGAAAGAATGGCTAGAAAACAATCTCTTCTTGATATGACTAGTTTCTTGTCCTGTAGCATCTGTACCACAGGATGAGAAGACAAAGGACCCTGTAGCCGACAATGAAGCCGCACATCACGGCTATGTTGGTCCACTTCTCTGATTGATTTAATCCTTGCTGTCTCAGGAAATCACTTCCATATAAGCTGCATTCTCCATTCTCAGACTCCAAGCACTTGTTTCTCCCTTCCAGATCTCCATATTCATTCAGTATGAAACACTCAAATGGGTACTTAAACAAGCTCATGTAATGCATGAAAATCCAGTACCTAGGGATTCTCTCCTTTGATATGAAATAACCGGAAAAGAGGAAGAAGGATCCCATCAGTCCAGCGATAATCGACGTCCCCATGATGAAATTTGGCACGAGAGCGCTGAAACAGGCTACGAAAGAATTGGACATCAAGAGAACCAACCAAACCACGAGCGAGAAGTAGAAAAATGCATCTGCGCTTCTCTCAAATCCGACCAGCCAATAAACCGGGATCGAGTAGAGGAAACCCACCATTAAAAGAAATGGAAGGAAGACAATGATATTTGCAAAAACGTAAGAGGATACTCTGTAAGCTCCTCTTGAAGTCTCCCTCATCAGAATTCTTCTTTCTTGCAGGTAAATGGGTAGGCCTTCTGTTGAGGAAGAGAGCAAGAAGGTTAGGCTGAAGGCGAAAAACCCGAGCCGAGTTTGTAGAGCAACTTCTCCTAGATTGTCCCCGACGTTAAGGAAAATGGTGCCGAGCACAAACCCAGCCACAAGGGCCTGTATTACCCTTGTGGCAAAGAGCTGCTTCGTCCTGAAAATGTTTCTGCAAAATCTTTGCCCCAGTATTAGAATCTCTTTGAACCAAGAGTTCGGATACGAGAATAGCTTCTCTTTTCCTTTATAGGACCATACAATCCCGGTTTCAGATGCCTCGTTTTCACGACCATCTTTAGCGTTTCCTTGGAGAAAATGCTGGTTGCTATGAGCTTCTACACCCAAGTATTCTATACCATCAATGGCGTATTCAAGCACATTGACATGGCACGGCATGCCCAAACCAGCGAATCTAAGCTTCTCTTCCAGACGTGACAGAGGACCATTATGAATAACAAACCCACCCGAAAGCAAAACAACTCGGTCAAACAGCTCAAGGATTCGATGCCCAGGTTGGTGAATGGTTAATATGATTGTCTTACCTTGATAAAGTGCCATGAGCTTGAGCATCTTCACAACATGAAGAGCCGAGGCTGAATCCAGTCCTGATGTCGGTTCATCGATCAAGATCACTGCCGGGTCATGGACTAGTTCCACCCCAATCGACACCCTACGTTTTTCCCCACCCGAGATCCCTCTGTTGGATGACTTACCACCTATTCTCGTTCTTGCGACATGATCCAAGCCAAGCTCCTTCATTAGTGCCCTCACTCTAGCAACAGCCTCTTTTTTGCCTCCATGAAGCCTGAAAAGTGCGCTATACATGAGCGTTTCCTCCACAGTCAGCGAAGGAAACAGCGGATCATCTTGGGGAACGAAACCGGATAGCCTCTGAAAGCTCTTGGGATCGATCCGCTGATTGTTAACTAGAACTTCCCCGGACACTCGGCCCAGTGAAACTTTCCCGGCTAGGACTTCAAGCAAGGTGGTTTTGCCAGCCCCGCTAGGGCCAGCAATGGCAGTGATCTCGGCCGGCCTTGCCTCACAATTCACATCCTTCAAAATGAACTTTGCGCTTGAGTTTCGCGTCTTGTTGTGAAAGAGCCAAGAGAACTCATCAAACTTGGTGCCCAGTTTGTAGGACAAGTTCTTTGTCTCCAACTTGTATGATACCGTCCTGCCACCAGAATCCGGCGCCGACAGTGGCAATTCCATCGAAGTAATTGAAAGATTGGGGGGAAGGGGCAATAGAGGAGGAACCTTAGGAAATTTTGATTGAGTGGGATAATGTAAGAGGATGAATAGGAGAAGATGAGCTAACACAACCAAACTCGTTGCTATCTGGCACACGTCAAGCCAAGTAAGGGCTTGGCATGCAAAAATAGAGGCGGCATGCGGCTTGACTTGAGTTCGTATGATAATTTCTATGCAAAATAGGGGGCCTTTGGTGGGTCGGAAGGTGGTGGAGAGTATGAGTGCACGAGAAGAAGAAAAGGCAGAGCAACTCGGGGGTGCCCTTTCAGGTGAACAAAAAGATTGACTGTGTAGGGTTGGCGTTAGTTGTGGAGCTATCTTCCCTGTTATGACAAATAAGACGTGTTGGAAGATATCTATGGTTGAGGGGCATGCCCGGGACTTCTATTCTTGTTTGGTTAAAGGAGGCATGTGATGCATAAGTTCACGCAACATAAGAAATATATACACAAATATAAGAAAAGACAAATCAGCCTAAGTACTTGCAAAGGATTGAAGTTCTTGCGAAGATGTGAGGCACATTTGACCCTGGACGGGACCCAGTGCAATGTGCATCATATCCAATCACTGAAGCAACGATGGGTCCGTGAACCACCGGGAGCCCGGGAGAGAAAACTGGGAACATCTTTCAACTCCATAATTTATGAACCATTTACAAAAAGAGGATGGATACAATAAGAACTTTGTGCAATCATTAGGTGTTTGAAATTGCGCGGACATAGTCATTCATGCTATAAAATATATGCAGTGAAGGATGGGGTCTTAAAAATATGGCGGAATCAGACCATCGTTTTATCTCAGTGAATCACATTCTCACCGGGGAAAAGAACTTTGCGTCCGTGCAAGGATCGGGTTCACACGGGCCCAGAACTAATGGGATCACGGGAGGTTATAGTCTTATAGATGGGTCACCCTTGCTCTCGCAATCATACCAAGATTAACTCGTCAAATGAACAGTCCGCACGAGGCTTGGTTATAAGCGTGATTACATGCGTCGTTCTATGCCGATTGTGCGAAGCCGACACTGTGGATGCACCCGTTTGGAGAATTCTCACTTGCTTCTGAATTCTCTACTTCGACTCATGAGTTTTCCTTTTAAAGCTAAAAAAATACAAATTCCAAGTCGTACTTACTGACACTTGAATAACCAAAGAGTGCGAGTACTTCAAATTTCGGAAACAAAAAAATCACACGAACCAAAAAGTCTCCTTAAATGGGCCTAATTGCAAATTTTCGTCCAATGGTAGTGCCACACTGAATTTTGAAAAAACATTTGTTTACTAGAGCTACAACGTCAATACACTAAATTGAAAAAAATAAAATGATGCTGATTATAGGGACACAAATCATCAAATCGACAAGTTCCTTTGTCCTAAATTGCTTGCGCTTTCTGGCATTTAATTTATACGAGCTATAAGCACAAACAAGCTTTGAATGAATTCTAAAGGACGCTCAGCTTCACCAGCTGGTTCTTCTTCCAGCTTCGCAGCCAAGGGTGCTGCATCTTACTGCAAGCACTGTGTAGGACACAAGGATGCGCAGAGAGAGAGAGAGAGAGAGAGAGAGAGAGAGAGAGAGATGACAACACAATTCCACATGATAGACAAACACCGGGAACAGAGCCAAGCAACCGTATGTGCCCTGGTAAGTGAAGGAGCTCGCCTTTGTTTACCGAGGTGACCTCCAGATAATGAAAATGTCGAGCACATCCTTGCCACCTTAGTAAAAATATTCAAACCAAATTAGTGACAACATATAAAATACTTAAAAACCCAAAGGCAACTTCCTTTTTTGAATAAGTGAACGCTGTAATGAATTGATTCCAAGATCCAAAATTTCAAGTGATAAGAAAGACATTAAATGCTAACCGCAAGTAATGACATCTAGCCTAGCTTGCGACTTCCCAAGGAAGAAACGCATAATAAAAGAATCAGAACAAATTTAGTGAGACCCAATCAGCTGAGGAATGAGCAAGTCTGTTTACATCTCGATTCTCAGGTCAACCGATCAAGTTTTCAGCTCAAGTGTCGGCTGGTAAAATCAGCAACAATAATAAATAACACCTGGCACAAAGTGATTGCATTATGCAACATAATATATAGCTGGAAAGGGCAGATTCTTCATTATTAAGAAAATGATCACCTTTCCTTTCATAATCGCATGTTTCAGCAAGACAGGACACCCGGCAGCTGTGCATGCAAAGCTCAGAGACTTCACTTTTCACTGGATGAATGGACTGAAGATGGCATGTGAAAAGCCTCTAAGCTGTGAACTTTGCTTTGATTTTTGGCTGCTTGTATCTGATCAGCCAGTGAAAGTTTCCTTTGTGCCTTTTCTCTCTTGATATGCTCTAAATCCAGCTTCTCCCAGGCTGGAATATGAGCAAGAACTGCATCCCCTTGACCAGTGACTTGGACAACTTTTAAGGATCTGTTTCGGTTAATCTAGAAATAAAACATAAAAATGCAATCAGCCTAACACAGTTTTGAGGAGGAACAGAAAGATTGGTTTGTCTGAAAGGAAATATCTGTCAAAGAAAACCATAGGACCAATAGACGCATTAATGTTGAGAGTGAACTGCGGAGCTACAAAAGTTACGGACACAGCTGACGTGAAGAGATAAATCCAGAGGTCCAAAGCATCAAACGCAGGACGATTCTCTTAGAGACGACATGAAACTGCACTTACCTTCAGCAATCTCTTCTTGAGCTTCATCCCTCGAGCAACTGCTAAGTCATCTTTCTTCTTCTTCTTTGTTTTTCTGCACAGTACTCTTTTCATCTTTCCTCGTTCTTTAGCTTTTTCCTCCCTTTCTTTTCTCTTCTGAGCAAACCTAGCTATCTTTTCTGCTTTTGCCTCTGCTGCTTTATGAGCCCTCCTCATCTTTGCCATGTTTTTAGCTCTTTCCTTTTCAGCAAGCTGATGAAGATGTTGGAGATTGATTTCATGCTTTATTTTGTCATAGCTATCCCAGTCCAGTTCTCTCTGATCACTCCATCCTGTCTTAGCTGCCTCTGCTACGCTGTCTGCCCATGATGAGAAGAATTTCTCTTTCGACCTTTTAAGCTTTAAACGTTCTTTCCAAATGCGTTGAATTGAAGAGCCAATCTTTGCTTTGATCAAATCACTGTAAAATAATCAGACCAATTCTGAGCTGATTTTTCCCATAAAGAGTTAATAAGGACTCTTAGACATTTAAAAATAAGAATAAGGTGCTTCAATCGTAGTAATAATATCAGTCACACAAACTACTTTTTTGCCACTGGCTTAAGCAATGACAGATTGCAAAACTTAAAATCTAGTTTCAGCTCGTAATCATTACTTCCGCACTAAAATTGCCACAATCTTTCTCTGGAGCCCTCCCTTCTTTTACTTTCTTCCAGCTTAATATGTGCAAGAATGTTTTGGCAGCTTAAAACATGTTTGAGGTCAACGCTGCTCATACTTTGACAAGCTAAGGTAGCAAGTTCCAGAATTGCAAAGCAACCATCTCACTAAATAACCAGGGGAACAGATACAAGTAAAAGCATTTGAGGAAAGAAATCCTTAGAGATGCTACTATTTGAAAAAATATATCTATGTTTCTAATGTGTTATACATATGTAGATCACAATAACCATCTATGTCAAGTGATTCTAATTATTTATAAGATACACTATACTGCTGAACAAAATGATTTTATTTCTAAGGGAAGTTATTCTCACATTTGGTCACCGTAAACTTTACTACAGGAAACAAATGCTGCGCTCTAGACCCAGAATTGTTAGTAAGATGATTCAATCACTACAGAACATCATCTTCTCCAATTACCAGAATATGGACCTACTTGCTAATCTCTTCTGTAACTTAAAAAGGCAAGCCCATCTCATTTTTAAGTTCAATGGAATAAGCGTTCAGTTGAGTCCATGCACTCCTCTCTCAGCATCTTGGTCTGTGGAATGTCTTACAAAGAATGTACTCACTAGTTGTTCTGATAAAATGAAATTTGCTTCATTGTGATAGGTGGATCATCGGATAGACTGTTTAAGGACAGAAGACACAAATTACCTATGAGTACGGGGATGTTCAGACATCTTCTGCCTGATCTGGAAATAGCAATTGGAAAAAGAGTTAGACGAAAAGGAAGTAATTCTGGCAGAATTCAGTCTTGCGACGTTTTCAATATTAACAACAAATGGTGAATTAAGAAAAGGGATAATTAGGTGCTTGTCTCCATCAACAAAGCACGTGCAGTTCTATAACAAAGTCTACAAGAATGTATAGCATTAATGCAGGAGTCACTATGTGAAATTACTCCAATCATCTTTCTGTTAGTCAAAACGAAAAATTGTTCGCCAGCAAATTCCAACAATGCTAAGAAAAAATGAGCCCGATTCAATCTTACATGACTTCACCTTGGGATCTCTCAATGCTTCGATTGTT
Organism: Eucalyptus grandis; assembly: GCF_016545825.1. Classification (NCBI taxonomy): domain Eukaryota; kingdom Viridiplantae; phylum Streptophyta; class Magnoliopsida; order Myrtales; family Myrtaceae; genus Eucalyptus; species Eucalyptus grandis. Next base: position 43,663,754 of record NC_052617.1, on the reverse strand, counting down.
CTTTGCTTGATTCGCTTTCGAGTCTCTGCACAGTGTGAGAGATGCTAAACTCCAAACAACCATTATATTAAGAACTGCAATTCCTAAAGACGAGATTTACCTTCACTGTGTTTTCTGCCAACATTCCATGGCACTTTCCCTTTGTTGGCTTCTCCAATTTTTCTCCTTCTCTCACGTTCCTTATAGCTCTTGTCATCAACACATCCTGAGGGGACAATCTCGCCATTTAGTTTTACTTCCCCACGGTTATTATCAGGAGCACCTGCCGTGACTTCTGACCAGCCACGTTCCCGCGATCCAGATGTCTCTCCCGGATCAACCATCGTCTTTGACAATCCAAGGGGGTCAAGTACGGTGGTGGAACAGATCGCCGCAAACGAAGGTGAACAGCTCTGCTTTGGACAGATGAATCGCATGAATTTGATGTCTGTAACATGCCCAACGAGTGGGCACTGAAGATTGTTCCGATCACAGTGGAGGGCCGGGCATGGGACTGCCAATCTTCTGTGGGTTTCGCAAAGCCACATTAAAACAGCAGAATCGAATTACCAGATAAAAGCGAAATTTTTTTAGCCTTTTGCAAATAAAACCAAAGCACCACATCGTGTAGCATTAATTCGACGTACAAAACCTAAAGCCCCATCCATCAACGATGATTCTGCTGCGGACGAAGCCAACACAACCACCAATCGAACACAGCTACGAATGCGACACTAACCAACACTGAAGAGCACCGAATTAAACCATGAGATCTTCAAATGAAGCAAAACGTGACCGAAAAAGCGAGCTTGACAAGCGAAACGCGGCTCGGCTCGATGTTCTCGGAGTGCGCCGCGATTGCACGCGCTCGCATCGAGGAGATACTCAATTCGATCGACTCAGCGCCCGAATTCGATCGGCAGAGAGGTATCCACGCTCGCTCGACGGAATGGCGACGGATTATGCTCCGACTCCGAACTCTACTCTCCTCGAATCAAAATCCTACGGAGACGAGGCAGCGCAGAGAGAGAGAGAGAGAGAGAGGCTTACGAGTGGAGAAGCGGCATTGCGCAGCCGAGGAGAGAGCTCAGGCGACGCTGATTTGATGCGAGTTCGGCGAGGAGAGCGCTGAGAACGGCTTCTTCCTCCGCCACGCGGAGAGACCCCAGATAAGAGAGTATAGCGGGAATGGGCAATTCTATTGGATTAGTCCGACCGTTTGGATACGACGACAGATTCCGGGTTACGGGTATCGGAGCCCCGAGAAAATATCTTTCGAAAGCACATTGTGTAACTTACCCGAAATGTGTACCTAGCTCCATTGCTAATCTTATCGTTGAAAACGTTTGCTGGACATGTGCTTGCATTTTTATTTTTATTTTCAACATAAATGACGCTAATGCAGCTCGTGTAATGCTAAGTAGGCACCACATCCATATTCGAAATTTAATTAAAAATATCGATTAATAACTATTCCCAATATGATGATTTATAATTGATTAAAAAAAAGTTTTGAGTCTCTTGATAAGTTGATGATTTTTTGAATTGAAGTCAAGAAACAATTACACATTTGACCCGTATTATAGTAGACATAAGACTCTTTACCAAATACTTGGAGGATTTTGAGATATTAGTTCAATTTACTATATCTGAGAGTCTTAAACAAAGTGGTGTGTCCCAACCAAAAAAAAAAAAAACAAAGTGGTGAGGTCGAAAGGCACAATCACGCCCATGTAGAAATGATGATGAGCATGATTAGTGAGATCAATTTACCTAATTTTCTGTAGGGTGAAATTTTGAAAACAATTATTTATTTTTTAAACCATGTTCCTATCAAAATTGTTCGATTGGCTTCTTTCGTATTATGGGCTAGACATTAACTTAAATAATTTTAAGGATTGGGGATATTCTACAAATTGAGGTGATATTATTCAATTTTAAGTAAGTTGACTCCATAACCACTCGATATTACTTCGTATTTTACCCGAATCATTCGATGGGATATGTCCATCTTTTTGATTTGATATAATATTAATATATATATATATATAAGGCATCCTCCGGATAACTCAAATCGAATTTTAATATTCCAAAAGAGGCACGATAATTATGGAATCACAAGCGGGGAAATTTCTATAGTTTGATGTGGTTAGAAAAAATAACTGCTCATAGACTATTGAGGACAACGATAGGAACCCTGTGTATTTTTCTTTGTTTATACAAATAACTGTGACGCCTTTTACGATACAAATTGAGCTTGCTAAAGTCAAGAATCCCATCGTTGAGGTACTTCTTGATGAAGTAGCCCTCGAGTGCATAATGAGGTTGTAGTAGTAGCACTCAAGAGATCCATCAAGCAAGGATGATTTACTACTTTTGGCTTCGATGATTTTTATTCCTCTTGATTGCAAATGGACGTATAAAGCTAAAAGGGACTCCAAAGTAAATATTAATAAATTTAAGCTAGACTGGTGGTTAAAAGAATCAATTCAGAGAAAATGAGTATATTATGAAACAACATTTTTTTCTAATCTTTTTGTAAATATTCTTTCAGAGTGATTATAATATTAGTAACTCATTTTGATATGGAGTTAGACTGTATAGATGTAAAAATTGCATTATTGAATGGAGACCTTGATGAGGTTTATATGGTGTAACCAAGGCCAAACCGCCTGCCGATTCTCCCTCTAGTGATCTCTCCGTCATTAATGTCATCTACTGCGCCATCAGGTCCAAGGACGAGCCCAAATCCCTCAATCCCTTGTGTCACGGTCCATGAATTCTCCCGTACTCATGACACTTGTGAGTGCTGCTTGGGGTTATTTGGTGAAAAGTGTAAAGCAGAAGGGTAGAACACAACTGATCCGTGGGAGTGGCGTCAGGACGATTGGTGCTAGGAGTTCTAGGATATAATGATTATATCACTTAGGAGCTCTAAAGACGAGTAACCTCCCGTGCACAAACTGATCGGGAGCTGATGCCGCTCTCCTGACAAGGCCATGACAGCCTGAAACCAGTTGTTAATCCTAAAAGAGATTTGCTGTCTCATTCGATGAACTAGACGCCCAAGTGAAGCTGGGCGTGGTAAGATCTCGCACGAAGAAGCATTCAGCATATTGTTTGTGAACAGCTAAAGAAAGGGCAGCGTATTGTTTGTGAACAGCTAAAGAAAAGGCTGGCCTAGCGGATTCTGCTCGCCAAGCGCCCGTGGGTCATTCCGAGGTCAAGGAAATTCTCGACCCGTGACGGTGTCAGAGCAGGAATCCCTCCAGTAAGCGAGTGAGTGTGTCGGAGAATTGAGCTTCTCGCTCTAGTGGGGGTTGAACAAATAAGTCCTAGTAGGACTGGTCCTAGTGGGCAGAGAGAAATCTCCCGGGGCCAAAGATGCCCAAACATAGGGGCTCTCAGCTCCTAGGATGACAATGGGTACTGGGATGAGTTGGTTTACCGCCGAGCCGATAGGGAATTCGAGAAGAACCGAACCCTTGCTAAATGGGGATAACGTTCCTGGATCGATTGGTGAATTCGAAGAAGAGGTTTACTATCATGTTTTCAACGAGAAAAGAACCTCCTTGCTAGGTCAAGATGCTGGTTAGGCTGAAATGGTGCTGCCAAATGTGGTTGGCGAAAAATGCCACACTTGCCAGAAAGTGCAGGTGACCGAGAAGAGCTGAGTTGAGATCAAAAGAGACCACCAATGGAACAAAACCTGTTTTGGTGGGCGAGTGTGACCGTTCGATGTGAATTCCCAAAAGTGGCATTGTTTAAGGGACGCAAGGAAGCGATAGAACAGATCGCAACGAGGCGTTGCGAATTGAGTGATGGAGAATGTCATGATCCTTAAATCCTCTCGTACTCGTGACACTTGTAAGTGACGCTTGGGTCGCTTGGTTATCTGGTGGAGAGTGTGAGGCATAATAGTAGAATGGTCCATGGGATCCTCTCGTACTCGTGACACTTGTAAGTGACGCTTGGGTCGCTTGGTTATCTGGTGGAGAGTGTGAGGCATAATAGTAGAATGGTCCATGGGAGTGGGGTCAGGACGGTTAGTGTTAGGAGTTTTAGGATAGAATGATTATATGAGCTCTGAAGATGGGGTAGGTCTCTCGTGCACAAACTGATCGTAACGAGGCCATGACAAGCCGAAACCAGTTGTTGTTGTTGATCCTAAAAGATATCTGTTGTCTCACTCGATGGACTAGACGCCCGAGCGAAGTTGGGGATGGTAAGATCTCGTACGGAGAAGTATTCGCCGTATTGTTTGTGGAACAATAAAGAAAGGGTTGGCCTGGCGGATTCCGCTCGCCAGGCGCCTGCGGTCATTCCGAGGCCAAAGTCGTTGTGAGGCCAAGGAAACTCTCAGCCTGTCACACTTGCATCTTGTGAAGTCCACTACGGCTCCAATGTCGTTACCTTCCTCCACTGGTCGTCCGCCATCCGCATGCCCCCACCCCACCCCCCAGTCCAATAACAATCCCAAGCGTCGCGTCCTCATCACCCACGACCCCGAGCCCTCCCTCAGTCCCTGCATCCTCAAGGTCTCCTGCAATTCCGGTGTCATTGGCTTCCTCCACAGCTTCTAGATTTGACGAGGGTGGTCCTTCCCAAAGGCCGCAAGGGTCGCGACGCCCTCATTACCGGGCACAAGCCAGAGGGAACAGAAGGCAAAAAAGAGAGAGGAAGAAGCGGTGAAGAGAAACCACGCGGAAGAGAGGAGGAGACAAAGAGACTGATTGTTGGGGTTCACTTGAGTATTTAAACTATATCTAATATTTTCACCCGCCTCTTCACGTCACGACGGCCGCGTCCTTCCTTTCTTCGTCGAAAGCAGCGCAAAGAGAAACGAATCTGATTTCCTTTCTGAAAAAGACCCTTGTTTCTTCCTCTGACCTTCCTCTCTTTCTCTCTCTCTCTACTTCCCCGCTCGGTTTATATTAGAGTGGAACATCCTTCATCGATTCTCTCTCTCTCTACCTCCCATCTTCTATCAATAGAGCACTGCAATGGATGCAGCGAAGAAGCGAAAGATGGATGACAACGGCCTCGCGTCGCCGGACGCCTCTGATCCCAACCTCGCTCTCACCCGCGACAAGAGCCGCAGGATGCTCGAGAGTTTTTATCGGGGGGAACATCATTCGCCGAGCTTCAACACGGTCGGTTGCACAGAGCAACCTGAACCTCTAGTCGCCACGAGTGCTCCCGGTTTCAACGGACACCGTTATTCATCCCCCTGGCGCTATAGCTACGACGTCTTCCTCAGCTTCAGGGGCGAGGACACGCGCCACACTTTCTCCGGCCATCTCCGCCACGCCCTGCGCCGGACGGGAGTCAACCTCTTCTTCGACGACGACGGCCTCAGGAAGGGGGACAAGATCTCGCCCGCTCTCGAGCGAGCCATCAAAGAGTCCAGGATCTCCATCGTCGTGCTTTCGGAGAACTATGCTGATTCTGCCTGGTGCTTGAACGAGCTTGCAAAGATCATCGAGTGTCACCTTCTCGACAAGAAGAAGCAAGTGATCGAGCCGGTGTTCTACCACGTGACGCCTTCGGAAGTGCGGAACCAGATTGGTCCTTCGGCAAGGCGTTTGAGAAGCAGGAGTGCAGATTCAGCGAGAACGTGGAGCTGGTGATGAAATGGAGGGAGGCGATGAAGAGCGTTGCTAACCTTTCCGGGTGGACATTGAAGAAGAATGAGTAATCTCAATCCTCACTTTTAAAAATCTGCCATGATTATGCACATGTGTTGCGTGCCTGCTTCCCATCTTTACTTTATCGTTCCGATTTTTACAGTTTACTTTCTGAATATTTGACATGCTTGTCTCAGTAAGAAGCGTGCTTAAACTACTGTATGTGCCCGTTCCAACCACCAAAAGATTTTCGACGAATAACTGAGCAGCATTGAAATGACAGACAATTATCTGCTGTAGCAGGATAATATAGTCCATTAAAAAAATTCCGCTCATCTAGATGGCTTTGGCAGGTGTGAATCCACATTGATTCAGTCAGTCGTGAAAGATGTATTGCGTAAGCTGAATCGCAAATCTCTGCATGTTGCTGACTTTCCAGTTCATTTGCAACCTCATGTCGATATGATTAATTCAAAGTTAGCGTGGATCCGTGCCGTGGGGCTTCGTGGGATAGGCGGAGTAGGTAAGACGACTGTTGCTAAAGCTGTCTATAACTGTATTGCTGATCAATTTGAAGGCAGTTGCTTCCTCGCCAATGTTCGAGAGAATTCCCAGCATGGGGGCCTAGCCGGATTACAAGAAGCTCTTCTTCATCAAACATTGAGGGATATCAACTTGAAGATTGACAATGTTGATCAAGGAGTTTGCACCATAAGGGACCGGCTTAGCCAAAAAAAGGTTCTCGTAATAGTTGATGATGTGGATCACTTAGATCAACTGAGAAAACTAGTGGGTGGACCCAACTGGTTCGGTCCAGGAAGTAGAATCATTGTAACAACCAGAGATGAGCATTTGTTAGTAGCTCATGATGTTGATTGGATACACACAATCGATTGTTTACGTAATCAGGATGCTTTTCGGCTCTTCTGTTGGAATGCTTTTAGGGGAATCCATCCCGAAATCGGTTATGAGGACCTCTCATATATGTTGATAAATTATGCGAAGGGACTTCCCTTGGCCCTCATAGTATTAGGTTCCTTTTTGCGAGGTAGAAGCATATCTGAATGGAAGAGCACACTGGATAAATTGAAAAAAATTCCCCATGAAGAGATACACGACGTACTCAAAATTAGTTTTGATGGATTAGAGGAACAGGAGAAGGCCATTTTCCTCGACATTGCTTGTTTCTTAAGGGGGAAGAGTACAGACTACATCAAGGAATTTTTAGATGCGTGTGAGTTCAATTCAGTAATTGGGATACAGATTCTCAAAGAGAGGTCACTTGTAACTATTGAGCATGGTGTAATGCACATGCATGATTTGCTCCAGCAGATGGGATGGGAAATCGTTCGCCAAGAGTCTATTAGGGAGCCTGGCCAACGCAGTAGGTTGTGGTCAAAAGATGATGTGCTTTATGTTCTGAGTAACAGTTTGGTAGGTTCCTATACATGCCATAATGTAAAACGTATTTTTTTGTGAAATCGATGGTTCCACTTCTATTCTTAGGAATAGTACAGGCCATGTTACCTAAAAAGTTATTTTTTTTAGTCAGGTTGTCAAAATTTCGATGATTCAGTGAATTTAACTTTGCTTTTCAGGGGACAAATGCAGTTGAAGGCATAGTTATGGATCTACCTGAACCTGAAGAGGTGCACTTGGGTGACAACGCCTTTGCAAATATGACGAGTCTTAGATTGCTTGTAATTCGTGGTGCACAGTTTTCTGGTGCTCCTCTCTGTCTTCCTTCTGGGCTAAGGTGGATTGAGTTGCCTGGATGTTCTTTTTCATCACTTGAATTTAAATTTGGCCTGAAGAAACTTAGAGAAGTTAATCTGAGGGGCAGCAGCTTCAAATGGCTGGGAGCGGGATTCCAGGTGCAACTAGCCTTTGCTTTTACATAATGATTCTTTTCCTTTTGCTATCAATCAAGCAATGCCAAGCACTCACTTTTCTCCATTTTTGGCAGAATTTCAAGCATCTGAGATCCATCAAATTTGCAGATTGTGGACAATTAATTGAAATCCCTGATTTTTCAACTATAAAAAATCTTGAAACATTGATTCTTAGTGGCTGTAGTGCCCTAACTGAAGTTCATGAGTCAGTTGGATTTCTTCCTAAGCTTGTCACTTTGGACCTACATTCTTGCTCTAACCTCGGCAGTTTTCCTTCTGTCATCAAATTAAAATCTCTTGAAACCTTCGTCCTAAGTGGGTGTGCCAAGCTAAAATCATTTCCTCATGTCGGCGAATACATGACTTGTCTTTATGATCTTCGCCTGGAAAAGTCCGGTGTAGAGGAGCTGCCTTCATCTCTTGAACATCTGGTTAATCTTAATGCCATATTCTTAGATGGATGCAAAAACCTTACCTGTCTTCCACCATGCATATATAATTTACATTACCTTCGCCTGCTTTATCTGAGTAATTGCTCAAAACTTGGTAAATTTCCTGAGCTTGTTGAAGATTTAGACTCAATATGTTTGCCTTGCTGCTGCTCTTCATCAAGGTCTGCAAATTTTATGGAGCTTGTTCTCAGAAATTGCAATCTAAGAGATGTAGATAACCTATTGGCTCCACAAAGCTTCACTAAATTGAGAGGCTTAGATCTTTCTGAGAACCCTTTTGTTAGCCTTCCTGCAAGCATTGTTAGACTCCTTTACTTGGACTGGCTTTGCTTAGAGCATTGCGCACTACTTCAAGAAATTTCACAGTTGCCACCAAACATCAAGCATCTGTATGTAAGGGGATGCAAGTCTCTGAGAAAGTTTTTGCGGTTGTCAAGAGTATCTGTATCTGGCATGAAGCAGTTACCACTCCTTGAATTGGTCGACTTCTCTAATTGCCTTAACATGACTTATTTTGCTGATGGACCGTCAGCTGAGGTACTCTCTCTCTCTCTCTCTCTCTCTCTCCTGCACGCATGAAGTGAGAATGGTGCATTTATATATTAGAATCGGGTTGCAGGACTTGAGGACGACCTCAGTTACCATAAATTTTCCAGGAAGTGAAATTCCTGAGTGGTTTAGCTATCGAAGTTTGGAGGGTACAATATGCTTCCAAGTGCCGTGGGATAGGTTTTTGCATTGCAATTCCTTTGCGTTTTGTGTTGTCTTTGGATTGGAGGAAAGTCTCACCCAAGAATGCGGGATGACAGGTGGTACCATAGACTATAATTACTCTATCACTGTCGATGGTGAATGCATTATGAATGACCGATATGACATGCAGTCCATTGACTCAGATCATTTGTGGCTCTTTTATGGTTCACCAGCTTGTCGTCCGATAGTTAAGCATCGGCTGCATGGTTCAGTCTGCTTGATGTTTTCAGTTGTAGTTAACAGAGCGCCCTCCATTGTAGTCTTGAAGAGTTGTGGAGTACATCTAGCATAATACAAGATTAAAATCAAGAAGCACGTTTGGCCTTCACTGGACACATCTCATGATAAAATGGTGAGACGGTGAGCGACAAGTCCTCCTGATGATGATAATGGAAGTGATTGGAGCATAAAGCGAAAGCACATTCGCTCTCTCTGATCTGGTTGCGGTTTTCTAAGACCATCGGTTTGTCTTTTATAATTGAATCGATGCTGCAGCTACATCGCAGTCTGCTCCATTTTGTGCCCCCCTGATGCAGGTTGAGCTTGATCCTTCTCGACTATGTATTATTGAGTGAAATAGAACAGTCATCTTTCCTAAATGTCATTCCTAGTACTGAATCTTTTTGTTGATCAACTCTTGAGCTTTTACTGTCATGGTATGCAATCGAAGTGTGAACATTCCAAGGTTAGGAAAGTGAAGTTCCCATCATGCTAGAGCTCTCAAGTACTGCGTTTGATAGTAACATATCCAGCTTGTTGACTACCGGTGAATTAGAACACTGATTTCTGGCAGCCTCGCTCTGGTTGCAGATTCTTGCCATGTGTCTGTGAGACCGTGACCATGACCATGAATTTCTGTTCAATGCAGACCGTGATACAATTGGTATGACAGCCTGTATGTGCGACTGCGAGTGCTTCCTGCTGCTCATGTGTGTGCACAAGGAAAGGATTTCACGAACGATTCGTCCTTAGTCGGGTCTCACCAATTTCCAAGTTCAACCGGTTCTGATAGCGGACAAGCCTTTTTTTTTGTCATCGTTTTCTCGTCAAAACTTTAAGCATTAACTTGAATTTTAGGAAGTAAGGATGGATTTATGCTTTTTGAAAAAGTTTTGATTATTTTGTATTAAAGAAAAGCCAAATCGCATGAGGTCCTAAATTTGAAAGATAAAATTCAAGCGCTAATAAACTTATGAAAAGTTTGCTTCACTTGGACAAGTGACTCCCATTTTTGTCTCCATGATCCCAAGTTGGAAATCTTGAATATATATAAATCTAATGCCGAAAGCCGAGGGCGGTTGAGCCCATTTCCTACACGAAAAAAGCCATTGTTTTTGCATGTTTCTATACTTTCTAGAGGCCTGCTCCTAGCTCCCTTAATTTTAAAGTCAGTATGCCGTTTGGTTTTGTTTAGGTCTTCACAAGGTTTTAACGTATAGATATATACTCTCCTTATCTTAAGTATTTATGTTTTCTAGATTAATTCTACATATGGGCATATATATACATCTCCGATGTATTTTTAGTATCAAGGAACAAAAAAGTAGATTAGCTCGAAAAAATGAATTTTTACTGACAAGGTATTTTTAATGCCTTTGATTTTTTGACTTGTTAGAGAAGTGTAAAATATGAGTTTAGATAGGAGTCTAGCGTAACAAAACATAGTGATGATGTACAACTCTCAAAATCATTAATTAGCTAGCTTAATAAGTAAGGCTAATACTTTAAAGCTAATTAATCATGAATCCAATCAACTCCATTAACTTTAATACTAAAAATTTCATTCGGTACATTCAAATCATAAAACTTATCATTTTCATACCCTTAATCCTTCCTTTGATTCCTTCATTTTTATTTTTATTAAGTTGTATAAGGGTATGCATGCCCACTCCAATCGTTTTTGACTTTGTGCTCCTCCGATCACGCACTTGTCAAGTGGCTAATTGCTCTCTTTGTGAAGGGCAAATTCATCCAATACCAAATTATTATATTTTAACCCCATTTTTTTGGACAGATGTAACAAGTTATCCCTTAATTTTTAATATTTTCGATATTTCCCTAAAAAGTATTGAAATGAGTTTCAAAACTACCCAGGACATTTCTTGACCAATTTTTTATTTGAGCTACATGCGAATCGGCCTAAGCTTCCTAAGCAAGGGTCGTCTCGCCATGGCCTAGAATTTCCCCCAACCCCAATTTAAATATTTCCTTTTCAATTTTAATTGGTTACATTAATTATAAATCATTTCTTTTAATTTATAACCATACTGTTCATACAAAAACTCATAGAAGCAGATTTTTTAAAATGACTTGATAATTTAAATAATAATAAAAGCTACATCATCATGTCAAATCAGTATTCGATACTTATGTTATGTTATTTATGTAGTGACATTAGCACAAAAGCATAATAAACATGTTAGTTTGTGCAAATAAATGAAATGTGCATATAGTATCTTGTCTGTCATGTTTGGATTTTTATTTTTTTTCGCACTTAATTTCCTTTATTGTCTAACCCTATATTGCAAGCCCTAAGAAGTCGTTTTTTGAAAATGGTATATAAATTTTGCTTGATTGAACGATAACTTTGAAATTTTGGATGGAACTTGAAGGCAATAATCAAAACAAAATATATAATGTGGTTATTTGATGGATTAATTGAAAATTACGGTTAAGAGATGAAAATTTAGTGAAAGTGTAGGGCTCTTTTATGAAAATCAGCCATAACCACTATTAGGGAAGGCATTGTAATTGATTTCAAGACTTCACAAGAAAATTACAAAAATTAAAAAGTTAGGGAGCAATTTGACAACACGCGCCAAGAGTGAGGGGTTAAAATACAATTCACCTTCATCGCTGCACAGATATATTCTCCGTAGAAGGAGCTCAATAGTCACGCGACAAGCACCTATGTAGCACGGACACTCTCCGGAAGCTTTCGTGTCGTGTCCGACACTCCGACACGTGTCCGACACGCTTCGACACGTCCCGACACGCTCCTACACGCGGTCAATGAGTGTCGAAAAATCCGACACGTGGTCAACTCTCACCGACACGCGAGTCCAGAATTCCGACACGCGATTTCGACACGCACGGGGTCAATTTTAAAAATTTCTAATATTTGATGGGTCAAAATATAAATATACACAAAAGAAGTAATAAAAGAAGTAATAAAATTGCTATAAATATATATGCACAAGGTCAATTTTTTTTTTCAGTTTTGTTTTTTTAGAATTGCTTTATTTTTTTAAAAAGTCTTTTACTATGAAAGAAGTAATAAAAAAATGCTATATATGATAAATAAATAAATTTAAAAATATCATTTCAGCATTTTTCTTTAAATAATGTTTTTTTCCTCTAAGTTTTGTATTATTGTAACAAATTAAAATAATGAATGATATTATTTAATATTTTTCGTGTAAATTAATTCTAGATTATTTTTATTATTATTTATTTATGTATTTATATTTTAATAAATAACGTGTCGGAACGTGTCGAAATTCTCTATTTTTAAAAAAGACGTGTCGTCGTGTCGTGTCGCATGTCGCGTGTCTGTGTGGGTCTTCATAGACAAGCACACGACCGGAATTAACGCTAAGAGGGACGTTACCTGCAATTGACTTCAAGACTTCGGGGGAACATTGCATAAATTGAAAAGTTGGGGAGCAATTTTACAACATTTGCCAAAAATTTGGGGCCGAAATGTAATTCACGGAAATCAATGCGCGGCTTTGCCAGAAAGGCCTCCCTGAAACTTGTTGACGTCCACCCATTACGGCAAAACTCGAACTTCGAGCATCTCTCTCTCTCTCTCTCCCTCTCTCTACCTCCCGTCTTCTATCAGCAGAACGCTGCGATGGATCTCGCGAAGAAGCGGAAGATGGACGACAACGGCGTGGCGCCGCCGGACTCCTCCGATCCCGGCGCCGCCCTCACCCGCGACGAGGGCCGCCGGATGCTCGAGAGCTTCTCCAAGGACCAGCTCCTCGACCTCCTCCAGGACGCCCTGCTCCGCCACCCCGACCTCCGCGCCGCCGCCCGCTCCGTCGCCGACGCCGATCCCACCCGCCGCAAGCTCTTCATCCGCGGCCTCGGCTGGGACACCACCAACGACAGCCTCCGCTCCTCTTCTCCACCTACGGCGAGCTCGAGGAGGCCGTCGTCATCCTCGACAAGGCCACGGGGAAGAGCAAGGGCTACGGCTTCGTCACTTTCAAGCACGTGGACGGCGCTCTGCTCGCCCTGCGCGAGCCCAGCAAGAGGATCGAGGGCCGCGTCACGGTCACGCAGCTCGCGGCGGCGGGTAATTCGGGCGCCAGCACGGGCAACTCGGCCGATGTCTCGGACCGGAAGATCTACGTGGCGAACGTGCCGATCGACATGCCTGCGGATAAGCTGTTATCTCACTTCCTGATGTACGGCGAAATCGAGGAAGGGCCGCTAGGGTTCGATAAGCAGACTGGGAAATCGAGAGGGTTTGCTCTGTTTGTTTATAAGACGGCCGAGGGAGCTCAGGCGGCTCTGGCCGAGCCAGTGAAGAACATAGACGGAAGGCCATTAAATTGCAAGCTTGCAATTGATGGGAAGAGGAAGCCGGGTCCAGCGGGTAATGTTGGACCTGGTAATGGCCACGCTGATGCAGTGGGGATGAGTGGCCCAGGTTCGATGCCAGGATCGGCTCCGGGGCAATATGGTGGACCTGGGGGAATGGGGTCCTATGGTGGGTTCCAGGGTCCGCCGGGATTGGCTCATTTGAGTTCCAGCGGGCCTGGGATGTCGGCCGTGGGCAGTCAGGTGCCTCCCAATTTAGGTGGTGCTGGCGGCTACGGCAGTGGGATGGTTGCTTCATATGGTGGTTATGGGGGACCAGGAGCAACTGGATATGGCGGTGCAGGCGGTGCTTTAGGTGCTGTTGGGACTGGTCTTGGTGGTGCAGGTGGTGGTGTTGGTGGCACAAGCAGTGGATTAGGCACCGCTGGTGGCTCATCTTTGTACAGGCCTTCCGGAGGGTATCCAGAAAGTGGACAATATGGCTTATCGTCTGCATCAGCATACCCGAGCCAGCAGCATCAGCCGACAGGGACTTCTCCAGCGCCGAGGGTTCCACCAGGAGGAATGTATCCAAACGTGCCTTCCTATTACTGAGGTAATTCCATTCACAAGTATTGATGCATATAGTTGTCCATTTTCCTTATCCAAATTAGTATGTCATCTTATACCTGGTTAGATATGATTGCTTGACTTCTTTATGTGGTGGGGGCTGGTTACTTTTTTTTTTTCCTTTTTTTCTTAACTTGTTTGTGGATCCCTTTGATGAGTTCTTAAGCTAGTGCTCTCAACGATGATATGAAATGGTTTTATTAATTGGCAACGTGATTCACTAGGGCTTTCTTTTCTGCCTCCTGCTTTATTTTCCTCTGTGCGCGTACCCTGTTAATTATATTTATTCAATACTGCTCTGTCTGTGATGTGCATATGCTTAATCTTTTTTTTTTTTTTTTTTTTTTCGGTGGGATGCATTTATCAAGAATATCGGTAAAGAATGTTGAAGTGATCAATTTTTTGATTGGGTTGTTTTTGAGTTGCATTAAATGTTGTTAGTTGGTACATGCTGTCCAAGCTGATTATTGTTTTACTGTGTTTCCATGATGTTTCAGGTGAGCTGCATTTTTTCTGATTGTTTGGTTTATCATGTTCTCAATCTGCATTTAGATGCTTGTGGCAGTCATTGCTTGTGGTTGTAGCTCATAATAGGATGAGTTATGGTCACCGGGTGCTGAAGGAATAAATTGTTATTATTATTATTATTATTATCATTTTTTTTTTTTTTTTTTTGGTGGTGTCTTTCAGTAGCATTTCTTCTTGCTAAATGGTTGGATGATGTCCATGCCAATTTCAATTTTTTAAACTCTTTTACTGTATTTGAGTTCTTCACAGGTGCCTGGATGATTAGGTTATCATTTCTCAGTGTATTATCTTGCTAGATGACAAATTCCCGTGTGTGATTGTGTATCATGGAGGGGTTGCTTGACTGGATTTGGCCCGATAACTAGGATGGGTTGACTTGCAGCCATTGCATGAATTCTTGTGTCTAAGGAAGTTTAGCTTGCTTTGCCTCTTTTATCTTCTTTCATTTACAGCTTTAAGTAGAGGATGTTTGGTTTTGAGTCTGAGTTCAACACCTTATTGCCTAGCTAGACAACCTAGCAAAACTATCAATTTGTTCATTGACATTACAGTAGGGTCATTACATCGTAAAAGTGCATGTTGTAAAAGGTTATTTTTTGCAAGTTGGGATCTTGCTTGTGATAAAGATTTACATGATATGCTTTTCCAAACTGTTGCAGCTTTCTGCATGTTTGGGGGCTGAATATGTTTTGCTTTGTGCTAGCTCTAAAGTTGTCATTTGGTTGGATTAAAGGACGATGTTAAAGTGCTGTAATTTTTTATAAGGCACTTCAATCTTTCATCGATGCTCATTTTAGTTAACAATGAAAAGCAAAAACCCAGTCGGTATGCTAATTCCTCATCCTCGGATTCATCCTTCCCAGGGGTTTGTGTCCTAATTGTAGGAATATAACGTTGATATAGTTCTAAAAACCAAGGTGCAAGCCCAAAAAAATGAGGGAATTTTTTATTTTTATTTTTATTTTTTTATGATAAGATTACGTAAAATGATTCACAATGAACAGTACCATGTCATATTTTCCCTCTGGCTTCCACTTTTGGCTGCCATAATACCATCTACTGCTTGGCTTATGGCAAAACCTTGACCAATTCTTGGTCCAAAGAAGCAAAGCCTGGCAACTAAACCAACAGCCACAGAGGAAGTGGATACATCAATTGATTCTTCACACAGGAAAGAAAATAAATAAAAAGAGAGAACAAATATGAGGTTCTGGGACTATTTTTATTTGGTTATGTGATCTGAATGCTCATTTACAACAGAGGACTTGTCATTAACCATATTTTATTTCATCCGATATAGTAAGCCTTATTCAACTCATGCAAGTGCCGCTGCTTCTGCCTCTTGTACAGATTTTCCTCACTATTGCTTTAGTAGGCTTTTGCTTCATTAAATTTGTTCCTTTTCAAGTTTGACTGGACTTATGGGCTTTAATGCATGAGATGAAGTCAAATGACATGCATTAACGTTATAGTGTTCTGAATTATGAAAATAAATTTTCTCAATCTATGATGAAGCTGTCAAATAAGAAAGTTTGCTCTCAAGATAACTCCATAGAAAATATTTGGTGTTTTTATACTTTTCTGTTTTGTTGTGAGCATTTCAGTAGGCAGATGTGCTTTGCATGTCCAGAGTAACTAATTACTTCTCTTTGTGGGTCCTTTTTTATTTTCATGCCAGCTGCCTTTGTTAATTTACTTAGATTGATTGAGTGGATGCATATTTGTTGGTAGTTTGTTGTTTTTACACGTGCACTCTTTGAAATTTTTAAAAGCAGAACATTTAACCTTTAAAGCATCTTGAATTGCTTCATGCTTGACTTTGCAATTGCTATTGTGTTAACAATGTCTTTTTAGAAGAATTTTGGAAAGATCTGGAGCACTTTGATCTTTCAAAAGACTTGATATCTAATAGAACAGAGGACAATGGTATAAAAGATTATAATTCCAGCTAGCAGGATAAGAGGATAAGGTTTAATCACTTGCGGTGCCAGCGTCATCGTTGTTGTATGTTCGGTTCTATTCTAAGACTTGTGTTGCTAGCATCTGTTCTCTTTAGTTAATCAGCCTGTTTCATTGTCACAGTAGAAAATTTATATATATCACTTTACCTGAATTTTATGTAACAATACCAATCTTCTTCTCTTTGCAAACTTTTTCTGGGACAACTGCCTCGCCATTATATCTTTTACTGTTGGCATTGACGTTGAAGCATTTTTTCTTTCCTTATGTGTTTGCATGAAGAAATTTGTGTTTGATTCTGTTGAATGATGTGACACGTGACTGGATGTTTGATTCAGGTGTATGACAGCTTGTTGGACGCAGATGCTTTAATCATTCTGGTGATTGCGTAAATGAGGACAATATATTCTCTGGTTGATGAGTGATTACCTGTGCTTTAGCAGCCGCTTGCTTCATCTGCTCCTTTGTGCTGTGGATAATTGTGGTTGTCCTGGTTGAAGTTAATTTTAGTTATGGTTAGTTTACTTAGTGAGGTTGGTATTTATGCTTTGGGATCTTGCAGTGTGGAGGGTTGTTTCTGGTGCTGATAGCATCTATTTGCCTTTCCAATGCTAGTTCTGAAACTTTTGACGGCTGTTATGGCACCCTTGTATTTGTCTGCCTCTTTTTGGTGCTTTACACTGATTTCGCATATTTGCGATAAGATATAATGCTTCTATCACTGTTGGGCATAGTGACTATGTTAGCTATAATTTCTGTTGGATGTGGATAGAAAGCCATCACGGATCCTTCTATCTACCGTCTTAAGTTGGAGACTGATTCATGGAGGTCTCACATTACTTTGTGGTATTTTAGAACAAGTGATCATTTATATGTCTTCATTGCCCTTATATACTTCTCTAAATAATATTTTGCATGCTCAGAAGCATCGCCTACCTATGTCGAGCATTTGGGGACGGAGGGGAGGGGGGACCACCAATTATATCTTCTTTTGAAAAGAAAGTGTGAATAATTTTTGTACACACTTAAAAATTTGGTTTGAACCTCGCCTAAAAAGACATACGCACATGTACACATGGAAAAGAAAAGAGAGAGAAAATTGGCCCAAAAAAAAAAAGAATAGCTTTAAAGTTTCGGATCCAAAATTGGTGTGAATGGGAGATCAGCAACATTTGATTATAAAAAATGCACCTTAATCTTGCTGTTTAATGCTTTTGGCCGGGCTAATCATTGTCTATGTGTACTGTTGTACTTGGACTTGTGGATGGTGTATCCGTGAACCTCTTGTATAATGTTCTACACAATGCTTCCTGGTACAGTTATGCAAGTGTGATTCTTGACGAAACTATGAGAATGCCTAGTTGCTGGATGTGTTCACTGATTGTTGATTTGCTTTAGACTGCTGCTGGTAAAATATATTGTGGCCCAGCCTACCTTGTGGTTGTGGTACGTTGCAGTTATTACTTGCTGGCTCACATTGTAACTTAGAATTCTCGCTTGTCGAATAGTGTGAGTTGTGATCCTTCTATGGCCAATGTTTGGCTTGGTACTTAAGTTTGGAAAAGGGACTTAGTCTCTTGACACTCTCTGACATCCACTGCTATTGCTTTATTATCTGAATATGGATGTGGGGTTGACAACCTTACATTCATGATGATCTCTAGGTGCTGCTAGAATGGGGCTGCTTTCTCCTCTGTTATCTTTTGTACTAACTAGGTCATTCTGTGTTCGTGTTAGGTTGGTTATTCTGCTCATTTGTTTGGACTCATCCAGTTTTTTCTTTTTAAATCTATACTCGAGACTACCTTAACTTTGGATCCGGATAGGCAGTTTTAGTTGTCTGAGCAATCCTGCTTATCAAACCCGTGTGTCCTTTCAGCATTTCTTTTGCAAGGTGCCTGTATCCAGCACCTATTCCCTGTCCTGCAGCACCTCGGCTTGGTGCTTCACATAAAAAAGTCAACTAAACTTAGGTTCTTGTTATTGGGTTTGGGTAATCCATTTGTCCATGAATCTTCTCTTATATTTATCTGCTAGGATAAGCTGTTCTAGAGTCGTTGAATTCCAAAGGATAGGATATATTGAGGGAAGCGCTTTTAGTTTTTGACTTGATTTGAAGGAACTACCTTTGCCAAGGGTATACGGCAAATCGCTATTGCTGAATAATTCCGTTTGAATGTCATGATCTTGCCATGTCCTTGTACAGTTTGTGTAGGAAATTTGATTCTTCTGTAGCCTGTTTACCAAGTAGTGGTATAGGAACTGGGTTGTAGAATGTCCATTGCTACATTAATTTGCTAACAGTTTTGGCTTGTGACAAATTTTCGGGTTTTGGTTTGTGCCTTTATCCTTTTTTGGAGGGCATGATGTGACAGGATTTGTAGCGGGAGGCTGATGCAACATATGTGAGAAAGAGAGAGAGAGAGAGAGAGAGAGAGAGAGAGAGATTTTTCTAGGAAATAATTTTATCGTGTCTCTGGGTACATTTATCTAGGGAAATTTTCAAATGTATTGTTGAGCGATGTATCCTCTTGTGCATAATGACTAATGTAAAGGCGTGTCTTTATATGCGACCTGCATGATGGGATCGGCAATCTCCTTACATGTGTGGATTTCCTTGGAATCGATGACCGACTCGTTATCTATTGGCAATGGACATTTACTTGTGCAAACTTAACCTACTAGAATTTACTGCTTAAACCAGTTACTTTTAACAAATGGCATGGGTTTTATCAGCAATGCTCGGAAAAGGGTTCAATCTATTTTTTTTCTTATTCTCGCTGTTTCCGAGTGAGTTTAGAAACCTAAGAAATGGGGAAAACGGCGTACTCGTTCCTGGCCATTGACATTAAGTTTAATTATCATATTGCCGTTAACGATGATCACACAAGTCGTGAGGTTGGAATATGCCGCGTTGGGAGGGCGGAATATTCTTGGATTTTGTTTGGCGGAGAGGCAGAGATTGGACGATAGGTTAGAACTGACGGATGGCGGCTGTATCGATTGCTGTCTGTTAAGGTTCTGAGCAGACTTCGTGGACTGAAGAGAGGCGACGGACGGTTCAATCGATGCATAGGACATCTTCACGAGTGACTCTCGTCGCTAACTCATTTGGTTTGGAATGACAGTTGTTGACATCTATTAAATTGCGGGCTAATTACTTGAATAGTTTTCAAATTTATGTCCGATTTTAATTTTCTCTCAATGTTTTTATTTATTTATTCAGAATTTCACTCTAGTCCCTTATATACTCACGCATCCAGAAAAGGTCCTTAGCTCTCGTCATATTAGCATTTTCAATGTATCTTTCTTCCGTACCTCCATTCTTCTGGATTTTATTAATTTGTGTAATCTTAAAATATTTAGATTAACTTCTGCTTTTAGTTTTTCTTTTCAACTTCTTTTTCTTTAAAGTTTTGCGACTTCCGCAATTTGAGTTTTTCTTAATGTGGAAAAGTCTACGATCGGAAGTGGTATTTGGACAAGATAATGTTAGACTTTAAACAAATTTTATTAATAATCACATATGACCAAAGAAAAAAAAAGATCAGGACATACGAATTAAAAACTCATCGAAGAAGGAAAATGATGGTAAGAAGAGCGCCAGTCAATAATATAATGTCGAATGCCATTCGAAGGAGTGATTTTTATCAACAAGTCGAATCATATTTCCCTTAACCCCATTTAAAATTTCGGCTGGAGAAGCGAAATGAACTAGATTGATAAAAAGTACTAAACAGAAGGGAGCAAAAGCGGCATTAAACTGTAATTAGGCAATACTGTGTTTTGTCAAGTGGATCGTTTTTTTATATTATTTTTGGGTTCCTACGACATCAATCAAATTTGTGAAGTGAAAATGAAAGGTAATTTGGGCACGTTCGCTCTTCCTTGTCGCATGTAAAAATTCAATTCGCTTTCATTTTCGAATCCTCAAATAATAATGATGTGTTAATGGGAGACGGCAAGGGCGAAAATCGTCAGCGCGGAGGCTTCTTGTCGCACGCGATCTTTTCGCCAATTAACGTGACGAATATCACTTTTAATATGTACTTTACGCGAAAATTATTAATCTTTTTCCACTGCCATATATATATATATATAAAGCTAAGGCCTCCGCCACGTCCTGTCTTTTCGACCTCTCCCTCCGGCATTTCTAAAACCCCGTCGCTCTCTCTCTCTCTCTCTCTACCTCTTCCCATTCTTCGTCGAGATGAGGGCTTCAATGTTGAGGTTGATCCGATCGCGGTCGTCCTCCGCCGCCCCGCGGCCGCACCTCCTCCGCCGGGCATACGGCTCGGAGTCGGTGCCGGAGCGGAAGGTGGCCGTGCTCGGCGCCGCCGGCGGGATCGGCCAGCCCCTCGCTCTTCTCATGAAGCTCAACCCTCTCGTCTCCCAGCTCGCCCTCTACGATATCGCCGGCACTCCCGGCGTCGCCGCCGACGTCGGCCACATCAACACCAGATCTGAGGTCTCTTCACTCTCTCTCTCTCTCTCTCTCTCTCTCTCTCTCCCTCTTTCGATCATTCTTATATTCCGGTTGAGAATCGGATTCTCTGCACATATTTATATGGGCTTCTGTATGCGATTAGTAACTGCTTGCCAGATTATCTGTCCTTTACTGCATGATTTTTCCCCCCAAGACAAACACTTTTTGGCGAATTTAGTCCCGTGCCTCCTCTGTGTTTGCCTCGACTGGTTGATTAGTTCATGATGATAACCATTTCTATTGAATTGGACGGTCAACGCGTATCGTCATGTTCAGTAATCATATTTATGTGCTTCGCATCCACATGGTATGAACTGCTTCGGTGAAGCATCTCTCCTGTTAGTTGGATTTTTTTCTTTTTTTGAGCAAGCTGTGTTAGTTGGATTTGGCTGCATGATGGATAATCCGTGATTAATTATCCATTTTGGACTTCTGATACCTGTGATATAGCTATTTTTTAGGCAGACAGAGCTACGTTTGAACTCCTTGTTCCGATATGACTTTGCGATATGATGCAGCGATGTTAGCTTATATTGTTTTGCTCAATCATCATAGGTTGCTGGATACGTGGGTGAGGAGCAGCTTGGGCAAGCTTTGGAGGGATCGGATGTTGTCATCATTCCGGCTGGTGTGCCAAGGAAGCCTGGGATGACCCGCGATGATCTCTTCAACATTAATGCTGGCATTGTCAAGTCCTTGTGTACTGCAATTGCCAAGTACTGCCCGAATGTGAGTATTCTATGTTCCACCAAGAAGAGTCTAAGCAATTTGATCTTCTGATCTCCTCTATATATTTTATGGCAATTTAAGTATATCTGACTATATATCTTTTCCTCTTTTGTTTGTCATTAGTCATTCTAATTTGGTCATCAATATCATAGAATCACCTGTATTTTACCTAATTCAGGTAGTGTGATGTGCTTTGTGTCTGAAGTGTCCTTTGACCTATCAAGATGCTGTAAAGCAGTGTCACATTTGCAATGTAGTAAAGTATCATTGGGAATTCTCTGTACAGTATATTTATTTGAGACTGTGTTCCTGTGATCAGGCAGTTGTGAACATGATTAGCAACCCTGTGAACTCAACAGTGCCAATTGCTGCTGAGGTCTTTAAGAAGGCAGGGACCTATAATGAGAAGAAGCTTTTTGGAGTGACAACCCTTGATGTTGTTAGGGCCAAAACTTTCTATGCTGGGAAGGCTAAAGTCCCTGTTGAAGGTACAATTGTAGAGCTTTCAGAAGTCACGTGTATTTTTGGTTGCTATGTGCTATTGGTTTTTCTCTTAATTTTCAAAAGGATAAACTTATTGATTAATCTTCTTTAAGTTGCTCAGTTAATCTTTCTTTGTCATATTCTTCGCAGAGGTAAATGTGCCTGTTGTTGGCGGTCATGCGGGCATTACAATCCTCCCTCTGTTTTCTCAAGTACTTACTTTTCCCTCCTTTTTTCATTCATTTTGAAATATAAGATAGATATTTGTTCTGCAACACTTTAAGTGTATACATAGGTGATTTGATTACTATTTCTGACTTTATAGGCCGTGCCCAAGGCCAATTTGGCCGATGAAGACATCAAGGCGCTTACCAAGCGTACACAAGATGGAGGGACGGAAGTCGTGGAAGCAAAGGCTGGAAAGGGATCTGCAACATTGTCCATGGCGTAAGTGTTGAATGAGGCCATGAGATATATTGTCTGAACATCTGGGTCATTTTTGCGCTTACACTAGAATTTTACTGCAAAAACTTAGATGAGCGGTTCCATCAACTCTAACAATGAGATGAAGGACCTCTCTCTCTCTCTCTCTCTCTCTCTTCATGTTCATCTGCACAGATGCTGATGTTTTGGCTGGTGGGTCCACTGCCACCTGGTCTCTTATTTATTTGACAAAATCAAGAAGATTCTGTATCCCTGTATTTTGATTTTTAACTTCGGTGCAGTCTTACAATTCATTTCGGTGGATTCAATTTGCATCTTTTGCAGGTATGCTGGAGCATTATTTGCAGATGCTTGCCTGAAGGGCCTAAATGGTGTCCCCGATGTGGTGGAATGTTCCTTTGTGCAGTCTAGCATCACTGAACTTCCTTTCTTTGCTTCAAAGGTGATTGAGATACTCTGAAATTCTTACAAGTATTTTTATGTCTGAGGGGGCTTTTACTTGGGTTTATGCTTTATTAAGAATATGATTAGGGGCTTGGGATGGTCTGGTTTGTCATCTCTAGCCTGCTATGCAAAGGAGAAAGTCAAACCTGTTTGTACTTAAAAAAGAAAAGAAAAGAAAAAACCCAATTGCAGAGATTATCTCAACAGGACTAAATGGAAAAGGCCAGGTATTGAAACTTGGTCTATTTTGGTTAGTGTGTAATGATTTGTAGCCTTGAATTCTCATAAGGACAGTATTCAAGATATGCCTACTGAAACTTATTGTTGATGGAGCTTCATATTTAAGCACTAATATGCTTTGTATTGCACCCTAAAGTCCACTAGGCTAGGCTAGTGCAAGTACAATATATTCATATGTATGCATATATTCTTTCCCGTTTCAGAACCTTATCGCTTTTAGCTGATCATTCTAACTTTCATTTCAAGCATGCGCAGTAAGTTGACTATTTTGTCTTCTCTGTAGGTGAAACTCGGAAAGAATGGCGTGGAGGAAGTTTTGGAGTTGGGTCCCATGTCTGACTTTGAGAAGCAAGGGCTGGAAAGCCTGATTCCTGAGCTCAAAGCTTCTATTGAGAAGGGGATCAAGTTTGCCAATCAGTAACAATCGGGGAACAAAAGGGTGATCTCCCCATTTCGTTTGGAAGCAAGACAGAAATTTTGCATCATTTGTCGGTGTTGTATTCGTTTTTGTGGCCGATGGCATAGGCTGTACTTGAGGAGTAGGTTTCATATGAACATCTTTAATAATTATTGATCTCACACAAGGAGGGGAATCAACATTGAGCTCTTTCATTGATTGAGGAACTTTGAATTGCTGGCATAGGCATTATCTTTGCAATTTCATTCATTTGCCGAGGCTTTGGGAGTTTATTCACATCGTAGAAACTCCTGAATGTCGAGGATGCAAAATTGATACAGGGATGCTCAGTGTATGATATGGACATGCACTTCGATAGGGCTCTAGCGAAGTTCCACGTATGGCTTACATTTTCCAGTGACGGCGTGGGCCTAGTTCACCAACTAAATTGAAGTTTACGGACGAAAAGGTGGTATGCTCTGTGTTAGCTTAGATAGACAAACGGTGGTAAAGTAAGGCGAGTTTTGTAAGATACCGCAGAGAGGATCAAATGGGCATGTCATTTCTCGAAGTTCAGATAAACCTTAGCGATAGCATCAACCAAAGTCGATATTGAAAAACCTTATTCAAAGATTTTTATGAGCTTTCTCGGGATGTGACCAAGTTCTTGTAGCTTGGATCAACTAAGCTATTGAAAAACATTAATTATCATTCCTTCGTAGTCCTGGGTCCTCGCTCTCCTTTTGTCTCGACTTCGTTTTCAAGATGTATGGCCGATAAAGAATTCTAGGATCCAAACTTTCACTTATTCTATAGAATATATAAATTATATATTACAACCTAGAAGGTTCAAACGTCAAAGTATGTATAAGAGTTGACAAAATCCCCTTGCCACCATGTGCAGTTCCTTAAATGTTTGGCAAGCTCGAGGAGATCCGGCATCGATGGCCGAAAAAGAATTGATCTCAGATAGATTGCGAGTTAAGGCCGTTTCATCAATCTGAACAGCAGATATCGCTTTCTTCTTGGATTCTAGCAATGGGCTTGAAACATCAGTCCTACAGAAACTCATCTTCATCTAAGCTGCTCTGCTTCAGATACTCTGCACTAGCTCTTATCTTCGCCTCCTTGTTTCTCTTCTTGGTGCCTTTTAGGTATGGTCCAGAGCCGCTCTTCGCTACCGACCATGCCTACTTTAACGGAGACCTTAGAGATGCCAGATTCCCCTGGAACCACCTTTGTTTTGGACCGGCCTTTGAGAAGCTTAAGCTTGCTGTCTTCTCCAAGACATGGCCAGTTGATGCTGCCCCCGGTGGCATGGAGCGACACGCCGAGACTTTATACCGTGCTCTAGCTGCTAGAGGTCACGAGATCCACATCTTCACCGTCCCTTCTGATAGAAAATCGCATCATGATATCCACCAAGGGAGTCTCCATGTCTACTTCGCGGCCAACGATCACGGTTCAGTCAACTGTTCTTTGGCGTTCGAGATATTCAATCGAGTGAATGCGAATGGACCGTTTGACTATGTTCACACTGAGAGTGTCTCCCTTCCGCACTGGCGTGCGAAAATGGTAGCAAACGTGGCCGTGACTTGGCACGGGATATGGTATGAGATCATGCACTCGAAGTTGTTTCAAGAACTTCTGTCCAACCCGGACAGCCTTCTGCCAGGGCCCATGACTGAGCTCCAGGAGGCGATGCCAAGGCTCTTGGACGAGATAAGATTCTTCCCAAGCTATACACAGCACATATGTATCAGCAACAATGCCGCGGATGTTCTGGTCAAGATCTACCAACTTCCGAAGAGGAAAGTGCATGTAATTCTTAATGGGGTCGATGAAACGAAGTTCACGCGTGATCCAATAGTTGGGGCCCGGTTCAGGCAGAGGCATGGGGTCCCAGGAAATGCAAGCATTGTTATGGGAGTGGCAGGCCGGTTGGTCCGCGACAAGGGGCATCCGCTTCTCTACGAGGCCTTTTCGTCCTTCACAAGGCGCCATCCCGGCGTGTTTCTGCTTGTTGCAGGATCAGGTCCTTGGGGAAGAAGATATGCTGAATGGGGCCCTACTGTGAAGGTTTTAGGGGCATTGGATCCTTCCCAGCTGTCTGAGTTCTATAATGCACTCGATGTGTTTGTAAACCCCACATTGAGGCCTCAAGGACTTGATCTAACACTGATCGAAGCAATGCATTGTGGAAAGCCGGTTTTGACGCCCAACTATCCAAGCATTGTCGGGACAGTAGTTGTTAGTGAGGAATTTGGTTACACATTTTCACCCAATGTGGAGTCATTTGTTGAAGCCTTGGAGTTGGTAGTGCGAGATGGAGCGAAGAAGTTGTGGAACAAAGGCAAGGTCTGTAAACAGCATGCAGTTTCGCTGTTTACAGCAAGTAAAATGGCATCTGCGTACGAGCGGTTCTTCCTTTGCATGAAAAACTCCCGATACTGTCGGTATCCTCTTCCTACAGATTGTTAGGACTATTTCTGGTATATTGCAACAGCCATTGAAAATGTATGCACTGAAATACAATGAACTTTATCCTTTATAATTCATATGGTCTTTGAAAATTTCTTGACTACTTTTCCAGTCTCCAGGTGAGTATTTGGAATCTCTTCGTTTCTACTGATGGTTTCTATCGCTCGGAACTACCTTCTGTGTGAAACAACATATAGATAGTGGTTGTGTTAGGAAAGACTATGCATAAGATGCCTCGATAGGATCTGAAGTGTGTCCTGGAAATGCGCGATTTCAACATAGTTCTCTGTTTAATTCCCTCGTGATATAAAGATTCGTGCATCTGCTGATATTACTTTGCAACTTGGACAATGAAATTGTCACGGCATGAAGAAAGAATGTCAAAGCATTATTCTGCTTTCTACTAGGAATTTTCCACAAGCAAGAAGATCAAGTGATAGCCTTTACTCTCCTAATTCCAATCCTCTATTCACAAATAGATTATTCACAACTGGTGAGGGCAAATTTGAATTACTTTGCTAGCTTTGAAGGAATTCACAAAGGTGAAATGGCATCCCTGGATTTGATTCATTTGACTTGTATCGGAATGAAGTGCCCTGATGCATTAGCTGCTACAAGGATGATGCGGAATCTAATTTGGCAGGAACAGAAACATATGATTTAATTGACAGGAAGACTACGAAAATTAACAAAGCATTTTCCTTCTTGGGGCAGCATAAAGTACTAACCAGTTACACTTTTACCAGTAAAAAGATTATTTGGAATAACGTGTCCAGATAATTCTCTTGCCCTACTGGACATAGCAGGACCAAGCATTAACGGGTTTCTTGCCAAATGCTAAGTATTGTCCTGAATGTTTTAACTCGTTGGACATTGTTCTACATTTCACAAAGCAACTATCATCAGGCACATAAGGACAGAGAACATCAATAATAAGATAGGATTCTTCCAACTTCGTTGTTGCATTAGTGATATATTGAGTCCTTGTATAAATTCTGGGGGCAAGTACTTCGAGCTGCTTCATGCAGATTGCAACCACCCTCATTTGCTTGCTTGCTTTGTTGTTTTACATCAGTATTCCCACTAGTCCTCATCCTCCATGGCTCATTTAATCAAGGCACAAATTTTGCTGCTGCTACTTGTAACGTTGCTCATGGTGAGCTCAGAGGCCTGGTATCCCCTTATGCTCTCGACGATGAAGAAGAAAATTGATGGCCAGGAGATTTGGTTTAAATTAAGCTACAGTGTTTTAAACTCGTCTGACATTGTTCTACATTTCACAAAGCAACTATCATCAGGCACATAAGGACAGAGAACATCAATAGTAAGATGGGATTCTTCCAACTTCGTTGTTGCATTAGTGATCTATTGAGTGAATAGTCTCACACGATTTGCACTCACTTTCCTTGCACTTAAAAAGAAATTAAGGATGATGCGAGGGCAAATTTGAATTACTTTGCTAGCTTTGAAGGAATTCACAAAGGTGAAATGGCATCCCTGGATTTGATTCATTTGACTTGTATCAGAATGAAGTGCCCTGATGCATTAGCTGCTACAAGGATGATGCGGAATCTAATTTGGCAGGAACAGAAACATATGACTTAATTGACAGGAAGACTACGAAAATTAATAAAGCATTTTCCTTCTTGGGGCAGCATAAAGTACTTACCAGTTGCACTTTTACCAGTAAAGAGATTATTTGGAATAACGTGTCCAGATAATTCTCTTGCCCTACTGGATATAGCAGGACCAAGCATTAACGGGTTTCTTGCCAAATGCTAAGTATTGTCCTGAATGTTTTAACTCGTCTGACATTGTTCTACATTTCACGAAGCACCTATCATCAGGCACATAAGGACAGAGAACATCAATAATAAGATAGGATTCTTCCAACTATCATCACACGATTTGCACTCACTTTCCTTGCACTAAAAAAGAAATAAAGGAGCAGGCCGGATATTCTTTACCAAATAGAGAGATATTCTCCCTTCTTTGGGTGCTAATAGAAACTACAGGAAGAATTATGAAATTATTGACAATTGATTGCTAGTGATGCTGAGGATCTGGTCCTCCTGGTGATGCTTTCTGTAATTCTGCCCCCATCCTCCTCTTAACGTACTCCAGCTTAAAAACACTGTAGCCTAACTTGAACCAATCCTCCTGGACATCAATTTTCTTCTCCGTCGTCGAGAGCATGAGGGGATACCGGGCCTCTGAGCTCACCACGAGCAACGTTACAAGAAGCAGCAGCAAAATTTGTGCCTTGATTAAATGAGCCATGGAGGATGAGGACTAGCGGGAATGCTGATGTAAAACAACAAAGCAAGCAAGCAAATGAGGGTGGTTGCGATCTGCATGAAGCAGCTCGAAGTACTTGCCCCCAGAATTTATACAAGGAGGACCTATAAGGCTATAATATTTTCAATTATGCAGAGTACTACTTTCTATGGACCCATGCCCAACAAAATTGTCTAACATTGGATCTTTATACTTTTGTTGAATCAGCACGTAGCTTTAATGCGCAGAGCAATTGTGTTCAATCCGAAGAGAGGCTTATCAGGATCCTGTGATGAATGCTCGGGCCAATTTCATTGAAATCAAATACTTGCAGCTGCCAAACGGACGGCGCTTCGCCTTTCTTTAATCATCAGCACTTAAAAGCTCAGACCCTAGTTGAAGAACGATGTCAACATCCTATTTGTTGTTTTTTTTTCTGTTGTGACCATAAAGCAGAGTGACTTTCAGGAGGAACACGTAAGGACAGAGCCATCGTATCCACAATCAATGCTTAATGATTTCTCAGGTACCCGAAAAGGTTTTCTGTCCACGAGAAACAACAAAATCGCCACGCCCATGGTGAGTTTTGATGACTTGTCCTTTTGCATGTCTATGCTACTTTTTTGGAATATTATGCAAAAGCAACAAAACTTTTTATGTGTTTTGCACTACAGGACGAACGTGTTCATCCATTGGCTTCTTTGGTGCAAAAGAAGTAAAGAGAGAATAGGCGAGGCGCGTAGACAAGAAACGATGAAATTTTCACTAATGCTTGGCTAAAGCTCCAGGTAAAGGAACTTTCCCCGAGCCACACATGATGATGTACGTGTGAATTTAATAAGATGTTAGTATATTACGTGGTGAATTACTTGACCCGACCAGCCCTTTCTCTGATCAAATCATGCATGTAGAGCATATGAGTCTCTAACACACCACTGATCTTTTAACTTTTGTTTTTGGCGTAAAAGCTCTCTGCGACATGCGCATATTGAACAGGCTTTGACACTGACTATTTTGCAATTTCAACTCTCTGTCTAGTGCATACAGTCTACATGGGACGGTGACCACCCCCGCATCATCACAACTCAAGATAATATTCTAGCTAAAGCAGATCGTAGTTCAGCAATTCCTTTCGTAAAACAAAGGCGAATGGCTGCAAAAATACCACGAAAGAAGACCGAAACAGGTCATGATCCCTTCGCCGGAACTGGTGCTTGTGCTCGGACAAAAGCTCCGACAATAACATTTTGGGCTGGTGAGGCCCATTGCGTAAGATGCTGGGAGAGCTCCAGCCAATACAGCATAAATGACTGGCCGAAATTCAAATAAATCAGAGCATAAATGAGTTAGGCAACTGAGATCTACTCATCTAACTATTCCACACCGATCGTCAGAGTTAGGCCCTTGCGGTTCTGATCCTCGAGCAATTACAAGATATCGAAAATATGTGTGGTTCTGATCATTTAGGTACCAGGTTTCTAAAGCGACCTTTACAAAACTCTCGCAACTCTCTCATGGTGGGTGGATCACACGCATTTTGAACATCAACGCGTGTATGCCTGCTAGCACCGGAAACACCTCAAAAACCTTTAGCCTAAGACAAATTTGGAGGTACTTTTCGGAATGTAAATACAATTTTTTTCCCAAACTTTACCCTCGCTAAATTTCATAATTTCAGAAATGTCCCTAACTCATCCAAACTCACTAATGAGAGGCCAACGAGGCCAAATTTGGCTTAAGTGAGGTAGCCTAAAGTTGCGCAATCTTAAGTAACGTTGCTTGAGGGTGGGCGACGTTAGATGAGGTGGTAGGCAGCTGACTTGGTTCATCAACGGTCGAGTTTTGTCAGAAAGGTTCGGAATTTTTTTTTTTAGAAAAAAAAAACTAGGAAAAGTCTTTTGTAAAGTATAGTTTTTTTCCCAATTGCATTTAAGTCAAAGTTACTTCCCAATATATTTTTAAATTGCACTTTACCAAACATCATTTTCATTTTAGAAAAAAAAATTCTTTTCCTTAAAGTTCTTTATATTTTCCTAAAGACTTTCTCCTAAAGCCGAACCAAACTTACCCTTGGATACGTTGAATTGATCAATAAAAAAGAAAATTGAAAGGCCTTCGTTAGCACAACGCTGATCATCAATTTTGTGGACCAAATGCATTTTAATTTTGTGTTTAGGACCCATTTGGGAGAGCATTATCAAACTTCTTTGGGTTTTTAAAGCCCTTGTGCTAAAGTTGAGATGTTTGGCAATACAAGCCTAAAAGCCATTAGGCCAAAGTTGAGCTTTACAAATGTTGAAAGCTTACTGTAACTCCAAACTAGCTTTGTGTCTAAGTATTTTGAAAAATGCCACTTTGGGGTTTTAGTGAATTTTTCTTTCCAATCTTGCCCTTACTAATATTTTTGTATTTTTATCTTGACCTCGCTAAATTATCTATATTCTAGTGTCGCCGTCACCTCGCACACACTCTCTCTCCTCTACCTAGCCACCGCTCGACCTGGCCATTTACGGTAACTCCAATACCGGTCTCCACCCACAACCGCCACCACGCCAAAGAACCATTTTAGCCTCTATCTTCTACCTACCGCATCGCTCATGGATTGTGTCAACGAGCCCGCTCTGCCCACGGTCGGTGACAGCCTCGAACCTCGGAAAAAGCCACCTACGTCGTCGCCGACCCAATTGAACCCAAATCAACCTCAATCCAGCGTTGAGAGATCCCAAGATCTGAGATGGAGAGAGACTGATTCGTGGGCGGGTCAAGACATGGAGCCAAGGGAAGAGAGGGTGATCGCGTGCAGGGCCGACGGAAGGGTCGGTGAGGCTATCCTCGGCGGGGCTTTTTGCTTTTCCAGTCAAAAGCGAATCCCTTTATTTCATTCTACCAAACACTATTGGCTTTAAGCAAGTATACCGCCAAAGCTACCCCAAACGCACGCGGCGTCCCTGCTGGAGCTATTACTTCCTGGCCTACCTAGTTACCAAGGGGACCGGGCTATGTTAGGAACATGTAGGTTTTCATTTTTTAAATTGCAGTGCCTATAGGATTTACAAGTATGATTGATTTGGTTCAGGAAATATTAATTAACGGCGCTAGTATCTCTCCATTACTACCCCAATTGCCAATTAATTCTTTATCGGAGAGCAAGCAAGGAACTTGATTGGGATCATTGTCGTTTGTGCAAAAGCAACAGTTCTTCATGCTTCAAATGCCTAGTGGAAAAGTACTCCCACTAATCGTGAGTTGGAGAGCAAGACCACGATAAATCTAATCTGCACTCTAGTGGAGCACCATGTAACAATCATTAATCTTGATATATATGAAGATTAACTGTATAAGGACCCATATGTACCATCTAATAGAGTAGTGGAACCTTTTCTCTTTTTGAACCTTAAACCCTTTCTATTAATAACAACTATTTCCTGCCAACGTCAAGCTACAATCAATTATCGAAATGATGTCAAGACTTGCCGAGGCCCGGTGTCCAATAAAAAATAGTCACACGAGAAGTACTAATGTAAATTCTTAGTACATAATGTAAACAGTAAGCTGCTCCGATCCATTTTTCCCTTCTCAAGCGAAACGTCCTAACCGGGGCTCAGTGATGAGGCGGATCAGGTCCTCCGAGCGCAGCCCGCTTCGAGCTGATGTGCCGCTCCATTTCATCCTTCTCTTTGCATGTAACCTATCAGGACTCGTTTCGCAACCTCCACTTTGTCGAGTTCACAATCTTCACAAAAGTAGAGATTGCGAAACAAGTCCTGATGGTTACGTGCAGAAGGAGGAGGAAATGGAGTGGCACATCGACTCGAGCCCTTTCTAATAAGAACAACTAATAGAGTAGTAAAACCTTTTTTTTTCTTTATGAACCTCACGCCCTTTCTGATAAAAACAACTATTTCCCGCCGACGTCAATCATCGGAATTATGTAAAGACTTGCCGAGGCGTAGTATCCAACTGGCATTTATTTAATAAAAAAGGCTACAAGGCGCAATTTCTTTCTATAACAAGAAATAGCAACATGTAAAGTACTGACGTAAATCCTCAGTATGCGACGTAAACCGTAAATCTCTCCAGTTCGTTTTTCCCTTCTCCAGCAAAGCGCCCTACTCGGGGTTCAATGATGGTGCGGATCAGGTCCTCCAGGCGCGGCCCGCTTCGAGTCGATGTGCCACTCCATTTCGTCTTTCTTCTGCATGAAACCTATCAGGACTTGTTTTGAAATCTCCATCCTTGTCCTGCCTCCATTGTTTGACAATGCCTTGGGTGTTCTTGCTTCATTACATGAAAACAGAAGCAGAAACATCACAAGGCAGAGCGAGAACCTCAGTGAAGCCATTTAGCCTAATTCAGTTTCTGCTCAGATTAACTAGGTGAAGTGATGCACCAAGAACCGGTGTGGGGATATTTATATTGTGAATTCCCTGATACTTTATTCGAGTGGAATGTGTGGATCCACATCAAACAAATAAAGGCTGCCACTTTGTTAGTCAGTGCATGCTTATTTCTGGGCAACTAAAAAGAAAGAAAGAAAGAAAGAAAGAAAGAAAATAAAGAGATTCAAACAAATAATGGGTAGTTCTATGTGGAAAGAAAATAAAGTGATTCAAACTATTATTTTCTCAAAACCCTGATTTTCCTTGGCCTTGTTCTATTGCAGTCTGACTCCGAAAAGATGATATTAGAATTCAAATGCCGACGTCGGTGGGAAGCGGTGGATTTTCCCGATAGCATAATAATGCCAGGGAGAAAAGTATATAGGTTCCGTCAGGTTCAAGTAACGAAGACAAACATGTTTTTGAGGCTGAGAACGTTTTTTTTTTGGTCAGAGTTTGAGCATTGACCTGGCAGAGGAGAGCTTTTTGCATAAGATTGGCAGCAGAAGTCGCCACCTTGCACCCGAATTTAGTTAATCGAGAAATATCTTTCATCAAAAATCGTTCTTCAACATTGAATGAGAGGAGATGGGTTTTGTGATGATTTCAAATAGAAAATATCTAAGCGGATAATAAATAACTGAAAACCTTTTACTTTGAACCAAATTATATGTACAAATTATGCCGGAATTCAATTGGTGACAAAGCTTGAAAGTACAGCCACTTCCACAACAACACATGTACATGAATTGTGCCAGAATCGAATTGATGACAAAACTTGAGAATGTGCAAAGATATAATGCCAAGATTGAATGATGGTGCAACACACATGAAACTTCGAACCAAACCATATGTACAAACTGTGCAGGAATTCAATCGACAACAAAACTTAAAAGTACAACCACTTCCACAACATTACACGTACATGAATTGTGTCAAAATTTAATTGATAACAAAGCTGGAGAATGTATACAAATGTAACGTTGGAATTTAATCGATGGCTCAAAACTTAGGATAAAGATGCATGCCAGAATTTAATTGACAACGCGACACCCGAAATTTAATCGACGACGTGACACCCAAGATAGAGATGTACACTAGAATTTAATCGACAATGTGACACCCATAAAAGAGATGTACACCAGAATTTAATTGACGACGCGAAGCGGAAAGCTATAATTAAGGAAAAATAGAGTGCAGTGCAGGAATTTGATTGATTTGTTGGAAGGATATCCAAAGAGTACAAGGTGGAGGAATTTGATTGATTTGTCAGGGGATCTCTGAAGAGAACAATGTGGCTATTTAAAGCCTATAATCGACGAATCTCAATAGAGGTTACAAATGGTTACAACAAAGAAATAACTTCCTGATGGTAATGAGAAGTTGTTACAAAGAGAAGTTACAATGAGAAATCACAAAAGGAGGTTATAAATAAGGTTATGAACGGTTATGTAAACTCTATTACGTTGACGATTTATTCAACTCCATTATCTTGACAGTTGCATCCAAGATTGTTGATTCCACTTTCGTCGAGTTCCTCATATTGTTATCACGTGTCGATAATAACTAAAAATTAGACATTTTTTGGTGCAAACAATTATGCTATCGGGGAAATCCACCGTTTCCTACCGACGTCGGCATTTGAATTCTAATATCATCTTTTGGAGTCAGATTGCAATAGAACGAGGCCAAGGAAAATCATAGTTTAATGAGATACTAGAACTACCGCCTAGTGTTTTCTCATTGAATCTCTTTCTTTCTTCCTTTCTTTCTTTTTAATAGCACAGAAATAAACATGCAGTGACTAATAAAGTGCCAACCCTTTATTTGTTTGATGCGGATCCACATAAGTCAACTCGAATAAAGTGTCAGGAAAATCGCCATGTGAATATGCCCTCACTGGTCGGTGCATCACTTCACCGAGTTAATCGCCATATAAATGTTCTGGTTCTACCTTGTGATGTTCCTACTTGTGGTTTAATGTAATGGAGCAAGAACACCCGAGGTGCAGAAGGAGGAAATAGAGTGGCACATCGACCGGAGCCCTTTCTATTAAAAACAACCATTTCCCACCAACGTCGAGCTACAGTCAATTATCGAAATGACGTAAAGACTCGCCAAGGCCCTGACATTTATTCAAAAGAGAGGATACGAGGTACAATTTTTATCCATAACAAGAAACAGTCGAACACAAACTACTAACGTAAATCCTCAATACACAACGTAAACTGTAATCCTCTCTAATCCATTATTCTCTTCTCGGGCGAAGCGTCCTACCAATGGTGGTACGGATTAGGTCCTCCAGGCGCGGCCTGCTTCGAGTCGATGTGCCCCTCCATTTCGTCCTTCTTCTGCTTGTGACCTATCGGGACTTGTTTTGCAATCTCCATCCTTGTCCTGTCTCCACTGTTTGACAATGCCTTGGGTGTTCTTGCTTCATTACATGAAAACACAAGTAGGAACATCACAAGGTAGAGCGAGAACCTCAGTGAAGCCATTTAGCCTAGTTCAGTTTCTGCTCAGATTAACTAGGTGAAGTGATGCACCAACAACCGGTGCGGGGATATTTATATGGTGAATTTCCTGATACATTATTCGAGTGGAATGTGTCGAACCGCATCAAACGAATAAAGGATTGGCACTTTGCAATTAAAAAGAAAGAAAGAAAGAGATTCAAACAAATAATGGGTAGTTCTATTATTCTCTCCAAACCCTGATTTTCCTTGGCCTTGTTCTATTGCAGTCGGTGGGAAAAGGTGGATTTTGCGAATTGCATAATAATCCCAGGCGGCGACTTTCCGCCGCCAAATCTTTATGAAAGGAGCTCTCCTCCCGCCGAAAGTCAATTCTCAAACTCAAAAAACATGTTTATCTTCTTTACTTGAGGCTGACGGGACGTATATGCCTTCTCCCCTTGGTTGGTGAATGAATCAGTCCTTTTTGGGTTCTAGATTCACGCTCCCCGTTCTTGTCTGTAATGTTTTGCTGAATTGGAGTGGCCTGCTTTTGTTCTTATTCACGCATCATCCGCGTGGTGAAGTTCAAAACCTCCCCTTTTTCCGCCTCAAAGTATTAACAATATCCGGCCTAAATCTCTTGCTCTGAGAATCAACCCTTTCCGTCTCGCTTTTCAAAAAAAGACTGACGATGCCGCCGACTTTCTTAGACTACCATACCTTCAGCCGCCACCTCTTTTTCCTTCTCTTTTCGCAATTGCTACTTTTAGGCCCTGTTTGGTAACGTGCCAAACAAAGTGCTTAATTCTGATTTTTTGTTCCTAAAATTAGTTTGGGATGAGAATCGCGTTTGATAAAATTTTTGTTCTCGGGAACAAATTTGTTCCCAGAATCAGTTTGGGACAAGATTTGAGAGTAAAAAAGTTGATTCTCGTCCGAGAATCAAAAAAAAGAATCGACACAATAAAACTCTTCTTCTTCCCTTCCGCTATCCCGCGATCGTCGCCCGCCGCCACCCGTCGCCATTCGCCGCTGCCCACCACCGCTCGCCGCCGGCCGCCACCAGTCCGGCAAGCTCTCCGGAGGCTCACCTGGCCAAGCGAGCCTCGCCGGGGCTGGCCAAGGCCCACCTAGCCACCAGGCGGGCCTTGCCCAGCCTCGACGAGGCCCGCTTGTCCATCGGCGAGGCTCGGCCGACGAGGGCCAACCTCGCCGAGGGCTGACGACGCTTTGGTGAGGTCGTTGGCCCTTGTCCAGTTAGTCACCAGTCTGGCGACCGGCCACAAGAAGAAGAAGAAAAATAGGAGAAAAATGAAAAAAAAAAAAGGAAAAAGAAAAGGAAAAAGAAAAGGAAAAAAAGAAAAAAAGTAAAAAGTAAAAAAAATTATTTAAAAATTAAAAGAAATTAATTTGGAACATAATCAATGAACACTTTATCAAACGCAATTTTATTCCAGAATCAGAAATTTTGGACAGTTCCCGTGAACAGAATAAAAAATAATCATTTCTTGTCAGAATCAGTTCCCGGGAACATAATCATTACCAAACGCGCCCTTAATAGCTCCAAATTTCGAGTCTTATTTTGCTGGAATTATTTCCACGATAAAATATCTTTTATCGAAAATCATTCTCTGATTTTATTAAGGAGAGACCAACATTCTATGCCAACTTTAGGCAGAAGATAATAGAACTTTTTAAATCCAAACAAAATTATACAATCTCAATCAAGTTGAAATTTAATTAACGATAAGACCCAGAAGTTACAAAATCAATCTCTACCTATGTCGAGATTCAATTGAAGGTACATATTAAGGATATTGAGATATAATGTCCGAATTCAATCAACAACAAGGTATTGACGACGCAAATTGAAAAAAGCCATAGCTAAGGAAATTTAAAGTACAATGTAGAAAAAGTAAAAATAATTTAAAGATAATAATTTGTTGATTTGTGTAGAGATCTTCCCTCGTTGGATTGCTGGTGGTATTATAGTGAAGGGGTAATAATCGCTCCTCGGCTATGCCCAGCAGTTGCATTCCTCCAAATAACTTCCATTCACCTTACCCATGCTCCTTTATTCTCACAATGGTGTAGTAACTGCTCCTCAACCATGCCTATGCTTGTGAAACTATCTTCATTGTGTGTTAGCGGTTTTGCAGTTATCAACAACTTTTCCACAACCCCACCGACCGAGGTGGCGTGGATGGTAGATCCTTGGCCCTCCCCGGTGGAGGCCAAGGTTCGAAGCCTCTGCGAAGTAGGGAGGCAGTTTTAGCTACATGGTGACTTAAGCATGACGTCGGGGTGGTGGTTTCCCCGCTAGTGTCACCGGGGGGTTTACGGCGCACTGTCGGTGCAAGCTGGTTCCTCCTGCATACAAAAAAAAAAAAAAAAAAAAAAAACTGTTCCACAACTAGGTCTTTGAATGACATCTACACCCTCCGCAACATGAGTTTCAATGCCAACTGTCTTAGTGATTTGAATAGTATTTGAAATACTTACTAATGAGAACTTGCCGCTAGTGCTTATATAGGCAGCCACCAATTGTCCGTCATCATATTTCAATAACTAGATAGATGGTATTAAAGCATATTGTCATCGACTGTTGTGTGTTAATTCATATAATTGTCGATGTGTATGAGATGACGCTCATGCATCATGCCCGTGGTTGCCACTTACCCCTGCTCATATGCTACATATTTCGTACTCTCGTGCCAAGTACATGGGATTCGATGATCAAATCAACTTTTGCTGCCAACTAGTCTTTATATCTAATTTTGAGTCTTTATTTTATATTTTTGTATGCAGCCGGGAAAGAAATTCTATAGATGCTACTATTCACTAACGGAGCATTGAGATAATGGATTCCATACATAGAAATCACTCGCCACAATTCACCATTTTCTTGGCTACAAAGAAAATTACTCGCCATGTTAACAACCGTGCACATTGAAAAATAATGTGACTAGTATATTTTATCATTAGATTACTAAATTTTCACAAGTGTGTATGACGTAAGGCATGACAGCATGTGTTTATGCCCCCACCGACCCAAAGTCGCAACAAGTTTTTCGCTATCGTAATCGATGCGCACGAGTGAATGAATTATAGAGACTGAAAAAGCTTTGGGAGAAGTGGAGGGGGCGGGGCAGTGTAGCGACAGAAACATATCGGAAAATACGAAAACGACGAGGGTTTTTGGAGTGACGAGAGTTGAGGGAAAGAAGAAGGTCCGATTGGCGTAAATCGCACCGGAAAAAGCTTGAAACGGCACACCTAACTCGAAACTTAAATCCAGCTGATCATGTCTGATCCATGCAGAGTTAGAGGAACATGAAAACTTACAGGGCAAAGAGAAACCCAGAAGAGAAGAGAGTCGAACCAGAGAGACAGAGGGGCTCGGAGCTATAAGGAAAGAGCTTGATGCGAGTGTTGGGACGATCCTTGCAGGCCATGCGAAGGCAGCGATGCTCGCCCGGCGACGGGCACCAACCCACAAGTGCAGTAAAGTTCTGACTGTACCATCAAAGCTTGAACATAAGACAAAGACCAAAGGGGAAGTGTAGATCGCAAACCAGACGGGTAGCAACCACGAGCATCAAAGTTCCTAATCTGAAGACTAAACCAAAGTGCATGATTTGAGTTTTGCAAACAGAGGGAAGAAAAAGGGAAAAATCGTGAACTAAAAGAAGAACAAAAACAGGGGAAGCAAACTGTTAGCAGCTTTAAAAAAAAACTGTTAGCAGCGGAGACCATCATTCGCTCTTTAATTGAGTTTCAGGAAAAAAAAAATTAGGGTAAACAATGTTTTTTTGGCCATGACTGCACGCCTACATATGAGGGGGAAAGTAATATTACAAAAAAAATCCGTGCAAATTTTTTTAGCTGAATTTGATGTAGACAGGGAGATTTAATTATATCAACTTGATAAATTTTGAAATTTGATTGTGTTTTTGAAAATCTGAGGACTCCATTGCATTTTTGCAATAAATTTTTAAAAGTTTTGGTGCATTTATGAATTGAAATTATTTGAGCCAAAAGTTGGTTTTTTTTTTCTTTATTTTGCCTTTTTCTTAAAATTTTAGGCCATTTCACCTTTTTTCTTTAAGTTTTCAGCCTCTAATTTAATTTTTCAGGCTTCCTTTATGAGGGGAAAAAATTTATCCAAAAAATCCTAAATCAATTGTATTTTTATCAATTCAATCTTACATATTTCAATTTTGCCAATTGAATTTAAAATATTTTCATGTTATGCAAATTGAGTCATTCGGCTAGCTTTGTTGACATAGATACCAATCGTCCTACGTGGCATAATTGTCACTAATATAGACAAATTTTACTATTTTTTAAAAAATTTCTGATTTTTTTCTTCTTTTTTTCCTTTTGTTTTTTTTTGCTTCCAAGCATAGCGAGAATTGTTGGCCAACCCTTGTCGGTTAGAGCTGGCCAACCCTCGTCGATTGTGGGTGAGGGTCACCGAACTTGGTAGAAAAAAGGGAAAAAAAACAAAAAGAAAAAGAATAAAAAATAGCTGTCCTACATGACACTATTAACATCTACGTCGGTGATTTTCGATTAAAATTAATTATATAGTCTCAATTGGCAAAATGTAAAGATGTTTAAGACTTAATTGGCATAATTGAAAAGTTTAAAATTGAATTGGTAAGTATGACTTTTTGGACAATTTTTATTTCTTTGTGGTGTGGTCTACATCAAGGTCACCCTCTTCACAACTTTAATCAAAACACCACACCAGCATTTTCCATTGAGCACATTGGATAGAATAAATAAAAAGATTTAATTGCATCAATTTGATCAGTTTAAGAACTTAATTGCACTTTACTAAAGTTTTAATACTATTGTAATGCCGCAACAAATTTCAAGATTCCTAGTGGGCTTGCGCTCAATTTCAATGGATACACAGGTTGACAACCGACGGTTTGACTTTGCATCAACCATCGAGTTGACTACTAAAGTAGCCTATAAGAGGGTCGACAGCTCACCAAAAACCAATTATAGTGATCTGATAACAATCATGTTGTGGCTGGGTCACTCTCACACTTATCCAGTTGACCATGTCCTAACTCACTTATTAAATATTTGACTTTATCAACCAAGCTAGAGAGTCATAATTAGTGCTTCAAGATAAAGCACTTTGACAATAAAAACACAATCCCCAGTCTTTTCAAAACGAGAACTGCCAAAAAAGTAATGCGACGATCCGCAAAATAAGTCTGAGGTTTCTGTCCACTAAACCAAAAGGTTCATCTATCCTCACGTAATAGGATGTGGTTCATTAAGAAATCCATGAGTAATGGCCACCTCCTCTTCGGTGCTCGGTGGGATTTAAATAGGAAGAAATTGTCAAGTCGGCTTTCCATCCACAACCAGTCAAATGCAGCCGAATAAAGAATATGTACTTTTGCATATAATGCGTCAAAGTTCTGAACTTTTATGCTAGCCCGTTATTCTTTATAATATCGTCATGAGGACTTCATATGACTTCCAGCTATAGAAAGAAAGACCATACCTTATCATCTAGATATCTTAAATCCTGGATATAGTCAGTATTACAGCCCGTATATCATATCTTAATAGATGAGTTGAGGATAGATACAACAAATAGAGTACTTACATTCTTGGATCAATTAACACCTTGACGAGTCACGCCCGGGGAGAGATTCTCGCTCCAATAAGGCAAAAGATACTGATAATTTTGAAAGATGAGAGTCAAGTATTCCTGCTCTGCCACATTTCAACCACCATTCTCATTTAATGGAAAAATTCACTAAGTACATCCACTAAGGTTCCATCAGTGGAACAAAACTCCAGTGGCCATGACTATCAGTTTTCGCTATAGTACTTTAGCAATAAAAATATTACTCGAAATAAGAAATGTAGGCGTGTGTAGTCACTGGCAAATCTAATCAGTAAAGACTGTACTAGGACGGTCACAGAGCACAAATAGAATGAGAAACGAATAATAAGGAAGACGGCAATATTGGGATAGCTGTTACATCCATCAATAACTTCTACCTCTCCCTAATCTTAAACTCCTCAGGGCAGTGTGCTTCAGAAGTTTAGTAAATGTATTATTTGCTATGTACACAGAGAAGAACTAATGGCTAAACATGAAAAGGCAAGCAATGCTGTATAACATTCAGTTAGCACAAATAGCTTGTAACCATTTGACACAGCTGTCTACTCACTCATAATACTGACATTCTGTCTAATCGGATAGAAGCGGTAATCTGCTGATGTTGTGAGCGGAGCCATTGGTGCTCTCAAAGTCATCAAACCCATCAACTACCTCGTCTGTAGAATCTATGTCTTCATAGCTTCCTAGGTCATATGGAAGGATACGCAGATGTATATCCTGCTCTTTACCTATTTTTTCTGATCGTAGCTGGTATTTTCGTACGAGGTCCATCTGAAGAGACATTATGGAAGATGATCTTGGAAGTAATTCCACATGTTCTCCTTTTGGTATGACAACCTGTTCAATGGCCACTCTCGCCTCCTGGAAAAGGGATCCATGAAGAAATTAAAAACGATTGTTCAGGTGCACTTCTACAACTTTCTACGCCCCAGCAATGTCCAAAAGATCAAAAAATTCAATTTCATTCCATGCCTCGTGCAATACTGCACTATGTATTTTTTCCTTGAATGCCTGATAATAACAGAAGAGCTGCCTTCCAAGAATGGAAGTTCCTGAAATTTTGGGTGGAAATGGTTTCTCTTTTTCTATCCTCTTTCATTTGGTTGGAGGTTGTCCTGAGCCAGGCCAACTTCAGAGTTCTGGAACCTGTATGCCCCATTAATGTCCCATTCTCTGCAGCTCAGAAATTGCAATGATGTAGTATATTATGATGGATCTGCACGCCGTTAAGGAATGAAGCGTATTATTATCACAAACATGATGTAGGATTTTGAAATGACAATGCTTTCATAAAGCAAGTGCCAGCCACCTCAAAATCCTATATCATGTTTGTATTAATTAATATACCTCATTCCTTAAAAGCAAGCAGATCCATCAACAGGCCCGACATCATAAGGTTGATCCCATTTTTTATTAATAATCTTCTAGTTAAATTGTTTTAAATTAGACTGAAATGAGAATAAATAGTCACCTCTAGGGCATCAGTTTTCTCTGACAACTTTAATGTGTCCTCTACTTCAGTATCCTCTGAACCATCATGATCCCTCAATAATGCCCTCACTGCGTTTGTTATTTGAACCAGTGAACTTGTCTGGGAGGAAGAAAAACGAAACTATGTGATTAAAATTGAACTGTGAAGAATTCCTGTTAAATAAGGAAATTGCCAACAAGAACCTTCGTGACATAAGTGGGAATTCCATGAGATCTAGCAGCAGCTTGAATTCCTGGATTCTTTTTGAGCTTGGACTGCAATGCAATTAATGCATGTGCCTGGCTGATGTTATCAGTTAATTGTATAACATCTTCACCCAAATTCAGCTGTTTAACTACTTGGATTATGCTTGCTTCCAGGATCTACAATAACTGCTCACTTTGTAAGCTATGTAGCAAGAGATTTCAAAAGGAACATGATTTCTATTTCAACAACATGATCAAATCTGTTGAATAGCAGCAATGTTAACTGGAAGAGATCAATAAAACAAACAGAACATCACCAGATACCATGATTTTGTTATCAAATTGTGTACAATTCGAAAGCAAGATGGTTCAAGAACACAATATAATTTATTAGAAGAAAAATGACAATTTACAATTCTGCTAACTCAGATATTTTCTTTCTATAAAGAGATGCAGAAAAGAATTCAAAAAGGTCATCCCTTATATCATAAAAAGAAATTGAGTTTTTCTTTAGAACAACACTTGTGGATATAGTCCACCATCTTCCAAGCCCACTCAGCTAAGAAAGGATTGACCTTAAGAATCCAAGTAATTTTGTTAATTGGAAAAAAAAGGAAGAAGGATTACTGAGCATCTCATGCACAACAGTCAATCTTTACATACAATAGCACCTGAACAGACATAGAATCACATGATTACTAGTTACAAGAGGTTATCCATGAAGGATGGAATACCCAAGCAATCAGCTTCAAATTTTTAAAGTGAGAGGTGATACCTATTGCATTCATAAATTCAACGAGATGGATTATTTATGTGCCTAAAAGCCACAGCTGCTTACCCCATAATTATACAAGACAAGACGAGCCCCATCTTCACTGAAACTCTCCCTGTTTGAAGGCAACTCGGGAGCATATTCACCATAGCCAGAACTTTCACTAGCCCTATCTGGAACATGAATGAAGCTAGCATCATCATTATCACTCAGGGAAGAGTAGGTGAAAGGTTCCGCTTCTGCATTTCCTCTTGAATCATTGGCTCCCATCTTGCGAACTTCGACTTTAGGTAGCCGCCCTATGCCAACACCAGAACAATTACTAAGCAATAATAGCAGATTAGGTAAAACTGCCATGGATATATAACAATTGGCCAAAAGCAACAATTGTAATGAATCAAATTCAATCTGGAAGTTCACCTGACAAAATTGCA
The DNA here is from genome assembly GCF_016545825.1 of Eucalyptus grandis. Taxonomy (NCBI): domain Eukaryota; kingdom Viridiplantae; phylum Streptophyta; class Magnoliopsida; order Myrtales; family Myrtaceae; genus Eucalyptus; species Eucalyptus grandis. The sequence goes on along the minus strand of NC_052617.1, from coordinate 43,620,046 downwards.
TCCACTGTTGCCTCTAAGCTACGATGAACTCGCAACTCAGTTTTTGATATGATCTCAACACCACAACTAAACGTTGAGGGTCCTTTCCTTTCAAGCACAGTCTTTTGGACACCCCTCCGGCTGGCTTCCTCATCCCCTAGAGTGACACTCTATAACAAACGTAGTTTCTTGGCGTTAGGAAAATCAATGCCCAGAGAAGTTCCTGTGGGCGACTGCACTTTGTTTTATGAAGTAAAGCATCAAGTAATAAACATTGGTGAGACACCATCACGCTAAGAAAACATAAGTACTGGTTTTTTTCCCTCATTTAATCAATTAATGAGCTACAGATATCTAAGTAATCGAGGAGATTTTGACAGATCATAACTGACATTACAAGTCTCCAACCTGAATTCCTCCTACAAGCATCTCCAGCGCAGGATTCATTATTAAATTCTCTATAGTTACACCATGGGCAGTCGCAACTAGCTGAATCCCACGTTGGGCAATCGTGCTTGCAGCCATTGCTTCAAGCTTTGTGCCAATCTCATCTATTACAATAACTTGTGGCATATGATTTTCCACTGCTTCAATTAACACCTATAAAAGAAGAAGAAAGATGTCAATAACCACAGGAATGGTCACTCCGATATCTCCATTTGGAACCACACGCAGTATTAATCAGTCATAAAAGGAGGAACTAGGTTCCACTTGTAGCTTGCAAGAGCATCCGTTAAGGAAGTTCCAAGATGAAGCAAAAGCAAGTAATTTAGATGTTAAATATCAGCTCCCACCTTATGTTGCATGTCAGAGTTGGGAACTTGCATTCGCCGAGCATTGCCTATTCCTTCATGAGGTATGTCACCATCTCCACCAATCTCGTTGGAAGTGTCAACGATCATAACACGTTTTCCATAATCATTTGCAAGCATTCTAGCTATTTCCCTGGATAAAGTAAAATCACCCCCACTCTACTTGAATGAGCTCACTTGTCAACAGAGGACTTCATCATATTGTGGATGAAATTGAGGCGACATTATGCAGAAGTAAATAATTCCTTGTAAGGCTTGACCCAAATGGCATGATTCTTGGTCTATAATACACGCATACTGAGAAAGTAGATTGCAGAAGATTTTCCACAAGAATATCCAATAAACCCAGGGAGAGAGAAATGTCAAGTCGGTCATCTTAAAATGTGAAGACCAGAAAGCTCATAGATAATGCATCTTCCAACATAACTCTTTCCACCAACAATTCACCATGAGTATTGAATGCAAAATTGATTCATAGAAAAGAAACGGTCAATTGCATTTGCTGAAGTTATCTTAGTAACAATCAGCAGCATTTTCCAAAGCTATCTTTACCTGTGCACCAACTAAATGAAAAGTCAAAGCTAACACTTAGTTCTTCTAATCTAGTTGACTCAAAGAAGATGGCAATAAAAATCGAAAGTATCCGCAATATGACAATTAGCTATTGGAAGGTTCAGATTAACTAATCCAAGCCACAGAAAGTTGGCTTCATAAGCCTGTTTGCAAGAAAATTAGCTGCATATTCCTCATTTGGAACTTTTAAAGTGAAAGAACATGAGTCTCGCAGCAGAGTAAATCAATGAACTGTGATAAGGACTGTAATCAACAACCTGATAATGGTAGTTTTCCCCACCCCTGGTGGCCCAATGAGCAACAGAGAAGCCCCGGTTTGAACCAAATCCTGCAGCAGAGGAGCGCTTCCTGATATTGCTCGCCCAACACGGCAAGTTAGTCCAATAATTATTCCCTTCCGATTCCTAATACCACTAATGCGGTGTAACGTTCGACTGATGCCTGCTCGATTGTCTACAGCAAAGTCGCCAACCTATCACATGAATCCATCAATGAATATTGAGTGCATCATTAGTCCTCCTTGAAATCAAATTTAACTACAGACATTAGGCCGCTCTTGCAAATATCAGCGTATCGAAGACATTGTGATTGATACCAGAGGCGATGTGCATGAAATCGAGTGGCGGAGATTTCTTGAACGAGATAAACAAGTCATAAATCAAATTATGCATGTCATGGGGCAAAAATCAGTCAAGTAAGCGCATGGCAGGCCAATATGTTCCTACAACCCTGGAGACATTGTTTATTAGATTACACGAGAAAATCTCATTAGCGAAGCTAAGCTTAAACGCCCTTCCAACTTTGCCATGTTTATCAGTAATCCAGTTCGCCTATAATTTCCCCTGCCCCAACTCCACTCTGTTCATATCCTCACGAGGATCTACTGGTATTTTTCCATACCAATCAACATTAATTGATTACCAGCAGCTAATCAATAAAGCTCACCTGGGACGTGGCGCGCTCGAGATCCTCGTGCGACACCGGAAGCTCCGACAACACGAAATCGCCGGACGGGAACCGGGCCAACGGCTTCCGGCCCAAGTCCATGACCACCTCGATCAACTGACTCCGCTCCGGATGCTCGCTGACCCTCCGCCGCATCTCCTCGGGGAGGAGGGCCAGGAGGCGGCCCAGCTCGACATCGAAGTCGTCCTCCGGCGAGCCCGGACCCGGGGGACCGCCCGCGGCGGCGAATCCCCGGCGCCCGGGAGACTTCAGGGCGAGGCCGCGGCGGGGGAGCGGGCGGGGCGAGAAGCGGGCGGAGAGCGACGGCAGAGGCGGCGCGGGCCGGAGCGGGGATGCTCGCGGGGCGAGCTCGAGGGGCGGGTGAAGTCGGAGGCGCGAAATCGGAGAACAGCGCATCGGTCTTTTGGCGGGAAATCGGGACGACGAAATTTTCGGGTGGCGATGGGAATGCCGATACGGAGCTCGCGCGTCGCTTTGATTTTCATCCACTTCCCGGAGAGAAGGAAAGAGCGTATGTGCAACAAGTGGCAGCAGATTTTTTTAGGTTCTGAAGAAATAATGGAAAAAAAATGAAAATATATATATATGACGAAAAAAGGGAATAAAAATATATCGGCGAATTATCTTTACTAGATAAAAGTATAAATAGTGACTACTTTTAATGATTAGTATTTAAATTGATGGAAAGGTTACTAAATTGTTGTAAGGTTCTAAAGTTGTGATTGGTGTGCAAAATTAGGAAGAGTCACTTTACCGGATAGAAATTTTTTAATGGTACGTCAGCAATGATGCAAGAGTTTAAAGTTATTAATTATTAAATAGTAATCTTTTTTGTTGAATTGAGTTATGAGATAATATAGTGGAAAGTTACATCTTATCAAGATGATAGGTTATTTCGTGAAAAAAAAAAAACAAAACTTGGTATTAAGTACAAATGGATATTTAATTTTTCATTTAAAGAGTTAGACTCCATAGTAGAGATGGCAATGCTCAAGATATAGATCGAACAACATTGTTTACAAAGATTTCACCAAAATTGAGATACTAGGTTCAATTTGCTCCATTAAACAAACTCTAAACCCGAAATCTTCCCGAAATTCTTAAATACCCTAGCTTAAATTCCAGTTTCAATTCAGACGAATTGTTTAGCAACGGGCCGGCCCGTCTTTGTTGGTGAAATTGTACATAAGCCTGGTTAGGAATTAGGATGTTCGATGTCGAGGCTAGTTGTCGAGGGAGGAATGTTTCATGCGGAGTAGAGTGGAGTTTGGTCTGGAAAGGAGTTAGCCAAAAAAAGAGGATGATCAGCGTGGTGTCAGAAGTGAAGCATCAACGTGGGCTTGCACTTGAAAATGGGGCTAGAGTTTGGATTCCAGCCCAATTTAATCCCAAATCCTTCTAAATTGGGGGCAAGAGACGGCTTCAAGGACATCATTTTAAAATACCGTTTGTTGTCATCATCTCTTCGACAAGTCATGTCATATGTTTTAATGTTAAATGGATGCTATGTAGGACTTTTAGACAAGAAAAATTGCCAATGCAACCCAATAAATGTTTTTTATTTTATTTGTGCCTAGGATCCGTTGGGCCCGACTCACTTATGCTCGCCAACCCACGCCAACCCACGGCCTGTAGAGTGTGCAGTGCACCTTGGACCAAGCATCAAAATACCTAGGGGGGGGGGGAAGCTAGGATAGGACTCTACCACCATAGCCCCTCACTTAAGACGTGTTAGCAATTGTGAGTTTCGACCTTGGGACCTCTACAATGAAGTGCCAAAACCAAACCAACTCAGTTGCCCATTGGTGAATCACAATAAAATACCTGGGGGAGGGGGAAGCTAGGATAGGACTCTACCACCATGGCCCCCCACTTAAGATGTGTTAGCAATTGTGAGTTTCGACCTTGGGACCTCTACAATGAAGTGCCAAAAACCAAACCAACTCAGTTGCCTATTGGTGAATCACAATAAATGTTTTTAATGAGTTAAAACACTTAAGTGATTGTTTGAAAAGTTTATGACATCAAAACAAGAGTCCTGCAAAAAAACATGGGATTAGTGTCATTTTGTCAAAAAAATTACATACAATTAACTTGAAAAGAGAGAAATCCTCAATATTTTAAATTTTTTAGGAAGTTTGTTGTTGGATAAAAAGATTCAAATTGCACAATCGAAATTTAAAAGAAATAAAATAAAACTATCAACTTACTTTATTGTCCATGAATTCAACATTTGTATGGTAACTAGAGTATACTTGGTATAACTTTTTCCCAACAAATTCAACTGCGAAAAGGAGTGTCGCAACTTTTCAAAGGTGTTTGCTGAACACCTCATAGGTCTAATACCTTCAAAATTATAGCAGCTTACAACATCTTTTGAGAAGCTATCCTACTTATTGCAACTTAAAAAATGTGTTTATATATATATTATTTACAGTACTTCACAGCACAAGTACATCTTATATAGCATACTACAATTCAATGATGATTATACCAAACAAACTCCGCACATAGCACACGAGATATTAGAGATATATGGGGATAAAGGATAAGAAGATGAATTAAGAGTTTCGAGAATTAAGGAAGATTTAACTTATTAAAGATAAAAATATCTAAATTTAGAATTGGAAAGCACTAGAGTTTTAAGAAATTGTAATTTCAAGTAGTAGACATTCAGTTTATATTGGAATTACAATTTTGTCTCTCATTGAATAACGTGCCATAGAAGTTTTCAGGGGTTTTTCATGATATTTAAGGGATTTTTTTTTTTTGGAAACACGAAGAGGGGAAATTAAGAGATGGGAGGAGAGACTTGAATAAAACTTGAAATTTCTCTCCCAAAAAATTTGATTTTTATCCTTTTTTTTTTCATCTCCCCATCTCATTTTCCTCCTTCCCCATATTCCCTAGCATTTTATCATTATTCCATCAGGATGCTCGTCTACATCGTAAACGAAAAGATCGAATCCATAGAATACTTGAAGAAAACAAAGGCGAAGTAGTTTCGATTGTAATCAAACTTCGTATTCTGTTCCCATCCAAAAATTGAATATTCCGGGTCTCGTTATTTGAATATGATGTCCTACGGTTTCAAGTGCCAGTCAAGCATATCAAACATTGACTAAAAGATATATAATTTACAAAACTGGATAAATGCCGTTTCGCTTGGCTGTCATGAAGTCAATATGGTCAACTTTCTTCTCTTTATTGGACTGGAACATTAAGCAAAGGACGACTCTTTTTTTTTTGAACGAAAAAGGACGACTTTGAAAGTGAGTAAACTACACCAACCTAAAGACAAAAAGAGAAGACACGGAATGAAATCTTTATCAGTCTCGTTGATTACATTGGGACCCTTAAATCACAGGTGTGTTAAGCCGTTGATTATTGATGAAATTCTTGGACTGATATCTAACAAAGCCTTGAATAATGTTTATAAGTGATACTTTCACCACGTGATATTCTAATATATGGCACAACATTTAATTTTTTCCTATGTTATTATTTTGTAGATAAATTTTGAAAGAAAGGGCGTTATTGAATCAATTGTTAGATACAACGTTAAGTGCACACTAAGTCATATAACTATTATTGCAAATGATTCATCATCTTATCATAAGTGCTTTTGATCTGTATGTTTGTTTGCATGTAACCCCATTTGGTGTAACAAAAGAGAGAGATGAATAGGATGGAAACCATTTTATGGGGATGGTGACTAGACAGACATGAAGTAGTCAAGAACACCAAGGGGGACTCAATTATTGCTGAACTGTAAGTTTGACAGACATCGAGTAGTCAAGAACACCAAGGGGGACTCAATTATTGCTGAACTGTAAGTTTGCTGCAGAGAGGGGACAAAGACCAAATGAGAACGCTCCCAAATTTCCAAAGAGTCATGTAAATATTTTAGTGAAGGATGCATCGTCTTTTCATAAGTGCTTTTGACCAGTATGATTATGTGTATGTAACCCATTTTGGTGCAACAAAAGAGAGATGAATAGGGTGGAAACCATTTCACGGGGATGACCTGACAAACATGAAGTAGTCAAGAACACCACGACAAACTCAATTATTGCTGAGCTCTAAGTTTACTGTAGAGAGGGGACAAGGACCCAATGAGAAAGCTCCCAAATTTCCAAATCAAACACAAACCCAATTAGAAACCGAAAGTGTGAAAAGAGGAAAAGAAAGCACTAACGCGGGTCTTCCCCACCTTAAGTTTAAGTCCCTCTCCATGAACTCCACGCTCGCTTGATTTCTGTAAATTGATATAAAGAGAGCATTGATTAGGCCTCTCTTGAAGCACACCCACATTTTACTTCACCTCAACTTAGTGAGAGATCGAGAGAGGAAGATCATATCGAGAGCTACACTTACAATCATGCCCGTGTCTCTGGTGGTTAGTAGCTTCGTGCCGAAGACCTGTACGGTCCATGTAATCTCAACTCAAAAGCTCAAGCTAAAGCAGCCATGCAAACAGAGGGTCAAGTACATCTTATATAGCATACTACAGTTCAATGATGATTATACCAAACAAACTCTACACATAGCATACGAGATATTAGAGATATTTGGGGATAAAGGATTAGGGAGACGAACTAAGAGCTTTAAGAATTGAGGAAGATTTGACTTGTCAACGAAAAAATATTTAAATTCAAATTCGGAAAGCACTAGAGTTTTAAGAAATTGTAATTTGAACAGTAGACATTCAGTTTATATTGGAATTACAATTTTGTCTCTTATTGAACGACATACCATAGGGGTTTTTCATGAAATTTAACGGATTTTTATATTTTGGAACACAGGGAGAGGGGAAATTGACAAATGGGAGGAGAAAGTTGGATGAAACTTGAAACTTCTCTCCCAAAAAAATTGATTTTTATCCTTATTTTTAAATATCCCCCCGTCTCTCATTTTCCTTCTTCTCCATGTTCCCCAGCAAAGCCTAATTGCAGACAATGCATTCTGTCATTATTTCATCAGGATGCTCGTCTATATTGTAAACAAAAAGATCAAATCCATAAAATGCTCGAAGAAAACAAAGGCGAAGTAATGGCAATTGTAATGCAATTCATATTTTGTTCTTATACAAAAGTTGAATATTCCGGGACGCATTGTTTGGACATGATATCCTATGGTTTCAAGTGCCACTCGAGCATATCAAACACTGACAAAAAGATATGTGGTTTATAAAACTGGATGCATACTGTTTCGCTTGGCTGTCATCAAGTCAACGTGGTCAACTTTCTTCTCTTTACTGGACTGAGCAATAAGCAAAGGACGACCTTGAAAGCGAGTAAACCACGCCAACCGGAAGATAGACAAAAGACAAAATGAGATAATTATCAGACTTGTTCCTTACATTGGAACCCTTAAATCACAAGTGTGTTAAGCAGTTGACTCTTGATGAAATCCTCGGACTGATATCTAACAAGGCCTTGTATAATGTTTATATGTGATATTTTCACCATGTGATATTCTAATGTATGGTACAATACTTAATTTTTCCCTATGTTATTATTTTGTAGATAAATTTTGAAAGAAAGGGCATCATTGAATCAACTGTTAGATACAATGTTAAGTGCACACTAAGTCAGATAACTATTATTATGAAGGATTCATCATCTTATCATAAGTGCTTTTGATCTATATGTTTATGTGCATGTAACCCCATTTGGTGTAACGAAAGAGAGAGATGAATAGGACGGAAACCATTTTATGGGGATGGTGACTAGACAGACATAAAGTAGTCAAGAACACCAAGGTGGACTCAATTATTGCTGAACTGTAAGTTTACTCTAGAGAGGGGACAAAGACCAAATGAGAACGCTTCCAAATTTCCAAAGAGTCAAGCACAAACCCAATTAGAAACCGACAGTGTGAAAAGAGGAAAAGAAAGCACTAAGACGGGTGTGCCCCACCTTAAGTTTAACTCCCTCTCCGTGAACTCCATGATCGCCTGATTTCTGTAAATTGATATAAAAGAGTGCATTGAGTAGGCCTCTCTTGAGGCACACCCACATTTCACTTCACCTCAACCTAGTGAGAGATCGAGAGAGGAAGATCGTATCGAGAGATCTAGCTCGATACTTAAAATCATGCCCATGTCTCTGGTGGTTAGTAGCTTCGTCCCAAAGACCTGCACGGTCCATGTAATCTCAACTCAGAAGCTCAAGCTGAAGCAGCGATGCAAACAGAGGGTATCTGTCATGTAAGGATAATCCATAGCCCCCTAAATTATTTTTGCTCGGTTCTTCGGTATTGGACAAGAATTGTATGTAGCATTTTGTGTGTCATCAAGCACGAGAATGAGTAGTTCCTTAAGTTCTGGCCTCTTTTAACCATGTATGCCTTTTGCTTTAATTTCTTATGAGCTCGTAAACAAACGACGTGCTATGTCATGATGATTTTTCAAGAGACAAAAAATTCAAATTGAGATGTTTGGAGACGTGTTATGAAAAGCGCAAGTGAGTATTATATATCCTTGGGGTTTGTGGTGACTTGTTAAGCATAAGTGACCTTTTTTTTAAAAATAAATATTTCAAGTAATAAATTTGAGTTTAGATTCTGGTTAGCATTAAGTGTGTGAGGAGAAAGTATTTGGTGTGAGTAATCTCGGAGATAATGCATGGTAACAAGTTGAATCATATTTAGGAATTATTCAGTTTATAGCCCTACCCCATACTAAATATTTAGAAATCATTTGCTATAAATTATTGTAATGAGGCTTAAGTACCTGAATTCTTTTTCGGGAGAGATCAGTAGATGCAAAGAACAGCCTCAGAAGCCCCCAATCAAAACAGGCACAACCCCTCCTCAACATAATGACTTGCCCAAGGTGGCGAAGCAGGACGGGAATGAGAGCAAAGCATCAGTCGAGAAAGGTGGAGACAACAGCAAGAAAAACATTGCACCGGCACAAGCAAGAAAAACTGAGGCGACCGAGTAAATTTCTGTGGGAAACAAAGGGAGTTTCTGCAGAAAAGTGAAGTTACGGCGGAGGATAGGATCAACTCTTTATGAAGCTTATAGTGGAGAAATAATAGAAATCTCTGTGTTTGTAATATATGGGTTAGTCGTTGTCAAGTAGTTCAGTTTACTTAGAATTACTGGTGTGGCTCTATTTTATTTCATTGATCGCGAAGCTTAGTCTAATGCGCGAGAAGCACGCGTTATATGGTGTACTATGGCCATGCAATGAAACTAGTGGCAATATATGCTTGTTGAAGTTTGTGAGATATCCAGATTCCGTATGAAGTTTACCGTTGATAGCTCAATTTGGCTCCACAAACCAAACCCAAAACCCAAAAATCCTCCAAAAATTGAAAAGTTAGATCAATTTTCTTCCCACAAAACCCTACCCCTGAATTCCAATTTCAAATCGAACGAATTGTTCAATAGTAAGGCAGCCATATCGTAGCAAGGCATTGGCGGAACCGAAAATAAGCCTTTTCGGGAGGTTTGACGTCGAGTCTGGATGGGGAGGGAGAACTACGGTGGGTGTCCCGGACATGGTGTTGGCGGACGAAGGAGGAGGGCAGCCAACTTGGTGTCCGAAGTGAAGCATCAATTTAGTTTGCAATTGAATGGAGGGGCTACGGTTTGGATTTCAACCTAATTTAGCCCAAATCTCAAAACGGGGGCAAGAGAGGGTTTAAATGGTGTCATTTCAGAATATTGTCATTGTCATCATCTCTCCTGTAACCCATGTCGTATGTGATGGTTTTATTTATAGTGATAGGCCTAAGTTGGCCCGTCCGCCATGTTGGGCCTAAAAGCCTGGCCCACAGGAATATGGCCCATGGATGGAGGGACGTATAAAAAGGATGAGAGAGAGGGACAACGCACATTTTGGCATTAACGTACGTACGTCTCCCTCTTTTTCCAACACTCACTCTCTCTCCAAAAGAAAAGAAAAAACAGTAGCACAAGGCAACGTTTTTTCTTCCCTTCAAGGCGTCATCGGATTGAACAGGGACAAATTCTCTTCTTCTTATCGGCGTTGGTGTCTAATCTGTGGCTAACAAGGTACGCTCGAATCCGTGGTGTGCTTTAGGATCGGTGATACGTGATTTTCCCGGGCTTGTTTTCCGCATTCGATTTAGGGGTTCGATTTAGTGTCGAATCCGCTTTCTAGGGATCCGTTAATCCCAACATTGGTATCAGAGCCCTAGTTCATGTTTTCCCGACCCCTTTCATGTTTTTTGATTGAATTTTCGCGAAAATTTTCGGCCGACACGGATCGGGGCGCAAAATCCCGACACCCGATCACTGTTTGTCCATTTTTTCGAGTTTCTATAACTCAAAATCGATTTCTGAAAGCATAGGGTGAAAGGGCTCGTCGAGACGAGTCCGTCGACGGATCGTACGTTGCTGTGCGACGCGCCCGAAGCGTTGGCTCACCTAGCGCGTGTGCCACACGTGTCGGTCGGCGAACCGGCACGTGCGCGCCGCCAGCCGGCGAACTGGCACTCGCCGGTCGGCGAACGGACGCGTGCTGACGTCACTCAACGGTCGGTAACTGCTGGGATGACGTCAGCGCTGACGACGGTTGGCCGGGCGGTCACCGGCCGACGACCCAACCCGACCCAACCTGCGGACGCCTGGCACGTGCGCGGCACGTGCGGTTAGTTCGTCCAACCCGACCCGACCCGATCGGTCTGACGATCGACAACTTGTCCGTTGACCGTTGACCGACGACCGTTGACCGTTGATCGTTGACAAAAAAGAAAAACCGGAAAAGAATGTGTTTCTTTTTCAATTAAGTCTATGTGGATTATTTGTGATCCCTTATTTGTTCTGCATTTGTTGTAGAGACGGTTCTGCATTTGTTGCAGGAAAAATGCCTCCCCTCAGGTTGTGCACACTTATTCGCGCAATTACCGATGAACAAAAGGAAAGGCTTTCTAAGTTGATAGCTGAGCTGACTGATCATCGATGGGAGAGTGGTGACTTAATTGATCACGTCCTTGAAGTCAACGGGAAAATTCAAAATGTCATATGGAATGGTCCACCTATGCCACAGTCAGAGATGGTGCGATTTTTCATGAACACCCTTCCACCTGAATGGCAAGGAGTGTTGAATCGCATATGGGATGTCAACAAAGCTGCTTCTTATAAGAAAATTGTGATGGATTTTGTAAATGAATATTATTGGATTATTACAAGGGAAAAGATAAAGAAATTGAACAAAAGATGATCTTTCTCAGTTCGTGTGCTGACTTGGTGTTAAATGTATTGACTGATCTTATTTAAGTGTGCTTTGTGGACATCTTATGTAATGTTTACTACCTGATTGTTGTTGATGTAGCAACCGATATCTTGATTGTATTAGATGAAAGCATTATTATTTTATTGGATGTCAATTATTTGTTGCTTTCTGTTATTGTTGATTGTTGTGGGTAGTTAGCTGTGGGTAGTTATAAAAGTTTTTATAACTTCATAGAATTTATTTTGCATAAGACAATTATATTAATAATAGTTTTAAGTTAGGATTTTGGAGGATGATTGGAAACTTAGTGACATTTTGATTCTGAAACCTTACTTGAAATTGTTCATTAATATGATGAGTCTGTGCAAAAGGGATGCATAAATGATATGCATTAATAATTCGTGCATATATGTTTGATGTGTTCAGATCAATGGCTTCAGTCACGAGGAGCATAGTTGCCAAGCTGAACAAAGGTGAAAAGCTCAATGGTGACAACTATGAGATATGTCACATGAAAATCCAATATGTGCTGGAAGAGTAAGAGGCACTTGAAGCTCTTAACTTGACCATGGTAGAACCTAAAGAAGGAAACACTGCACATCACAAGAGAGATAAAGAAGCTTTTGCTGCATGGAAAAGAAAGAACTCTCTTACTCGCATCACGTTGCTGAGCAGCATGGAAAATGACGTCATGCGAGAGTTTAGGCGTTTTGACAATGCCAAGGAAATGTGGGAGGCATTGGCAGTTAGAATTGGTCATACTTCGGTGACCAGATTGAGACAGCTCACTATTAGGTTTGACTCTTATAAGAAGTCTCATGGTCAGACCATAAAGCAACATCTTAGAAAGATGTCAAACATGATAAATGAGCTGAAAGATGCTAGTCATGTCCTCACAAATGAGCAGTAAGTGCAAGCAGTGATTCGTTCGTTGCCTTAGAGTTGGGAGCATATGAAGGTGCACCTGACCCATAATGAAAATATCAAAACTTTTGAGGATGCAGTGCGCCATCTTGAGCTGGAAGAGGACCACCTCTTGGCGGCTAAGCCGGATGCTGAACTCTATCATGCTAGTTCTAGCTCACATGGAGCTTCGAGCTCCAAGCGCAAACACCCTAACTGGTTTGATAAAGGGAAAGGCAAGGAAGCAGGTCCTTCAAGGAAGAAACCCAAGTTTAACCAACATGAAAGAGGAAAGCGTGCTCGCATGAAAAAGCTTGCAAGGGTGAAATGCTACAACTATGACAAGAAGGGTCACTATGCTCGCGACTGTCGTGAGCCAAAGAAGGTATGCACCCCTTGTACTTTTCAGAACTTTACTTTTGTGTCAAGTTCTGTGTTCTTAACTGAGTCTAATCCTTTGTGGACTGTGGATTCAGGAGCGACAGACCATGTAGTGAAGGATAGAGGATCCTTCGTGGAATTCCAACGAGTACCAACTGGAATTAAGTGGATCTATGTGGGAAACAACTCTAGAGCTGAAGTGAAAGGAATTGGCACATGCTAACTGAATATGCGTGGTAGACGCACTTTGTTCCTACATAATGTGTTGTATGCTCTGGAGATTCATCGAAATTTAGTGTTTGTTTTAGTGTTGGTTAAATTAGGTTTTAATATGAACTTCTATAATAGAGGTGTGGATTTGTTTTTTAATACAAATTACTATGGTTGTGGTTATTTTCTGGATGGTTTCATTGTATTAGATATTGATTATGTTAATGCAAATGTTTGTTATTCCCTTCTCACGTCTCCTAATACATATGATAATGATGTGAATGTGTAGCATGCTAGACTTGGTCACATTGGCTAACAGCGTATGAATAAACTAGCCAAAGAGGGCTTGTTGGGCAATATTAAAAAAGTCAATTTGTCCATATGTAAGCATTGCCTAGAAGGGAAAACGACAATGAAACCATTTGGAAAAGGTAAAAGAGCTGAATTTCCTCTGCATTTAATCGATTCTGATGTTTGTGGTCCAATGAATGTGAGAGGAAGGCATGGGGCTGTTTATTTCATCACTTTTATAGATGATTATACTCGTTTCGGATATGTCTATTTGATTTCTCATAAATCTGAAGCAAGAAGTTGTTTCAAAAGGTTTATGAACCTGGTAGAGAATCAATTAGACAAGAAAATAAAAACATTGAGATCCGATTGAGGTCGAGAATATTTATCTAATGAGTTCAGAAAATTATGTGATGAAAAAGGAATAGAAAGACAGTTGTCTATTCCATATACTCCTCAACAAAATGGTGTTGCAGAGAGAAGAAACAAAACCCTACTAGAAATGGTTAGGTCAATGATGGCGCATGCTAACTTACCTATTATCTTTTAGAGTGATGCGTTGTTAACTGCTGCCTATATACTTAACCATGTGTCTTCTAAATTAGTTACTTCCACTCCATATGAGTTATGGACAGGTAGAAAATCGGACTTAAGTTTTCTTAAGTCATGGGGTTGTGCTGCCTACACACATGAGTCCTCTAACAAGTTTGGGAAATTGGGTCCCAAAGGAAAGAAGAGTATTTTCATAAGGTACTCAGAACACTCGAAATGATATATGTTCATAAGTGAGTAGGAAAGTGGGAGTATAACTGAATTTGAATCACGAGACGTCACGTTCTTAAATGATGAATTTCCTAAAAAGGGCGAAATAGGGGAATATTACTCCCTATTTGAGACCTTGGATCGGGATAATAATATTAGTGGAGTTCGTCCAAGTGGGAGTAATATGAGAAGTGATGAATTGAATTCAACTCATTCTCATTTACAACCACATGATGAGACGACATCATCATTACCTCATCCAAGTGGGAGCATGATGGGGAATGATGTGCAAAGTGTACAATCTCCCATACGGCGAACAAGTCGCCAAAGTATTCCCCGTCGACGTTTTGACATTGAAGGGGAAACTTTTATGGTTGCTCCACAAGATGAGGATGAGCCAAGAAATATTAATGAGGCTCTGAATTGCCCTAGTAAGAAAAAATGGATTCATGCAATGGAAGAGGAAATTGAGTCAATGAAATCAAACCAAGTCTGGGAACTGGTTGATCTTCCCAAAGGACGCAGAGCTATTGGGAACAAGTGGATTCTCAAAATAAAGCGAAAAGCTGATGACTCAATAGAAAAGCATAAGGCTCGCATTGTGGCGAAGAGTTATAATCAACATGAATGAATTGATTATGAAGATACGTTTTCTCCTGTAGTGAGATTTACCTCGATTCGCATTATTCCGGCAATAGTGGCTGGTATGGATCTTGAGTTACATCAGATAGATGTAAAGACTGCTTTCCTCAATGGAGAATTAGAGGAAGAAATATATATGGAACAACCTGCTGGTTTCATAGTAAAAGGTCAAGAAGAAAAGGTATGCCAACTTATGAGATCGATATATGGCCTCAAGCAGTCATCGAGACAATGGTATATACGTTTTCATAATGCCGTAATGGCATATGATTTTACAATGATTGATGAGGATCATTGTGTATATATCAAAAGATCCAATGATCAATTTGTGATCATATCATTATATGTTGATGATATACTAATTGCCGGAAGTAATATGGAGTTTGTTCATACTGTCAAGAGTTGGTTGTTTTCCAACTTTGAGATGAAATATATGGGTGAGGCTGCATACATTCTTGGAGTTAAGATTTCAAGAAATCGTTCGAAGAGATCGTTATCTCTTTCGCAAGAAACATATATAAACAAGGTTCTTGAACGATTTCGTATGCAATATTGTAAACCCATAAACACTCCTATTGCAAAAGGTAAAGGATTGAGCCATAGATTGTGTCCAAAAACTCCACAAGAGAAGAAACAAATGAAACATGTTCCTTATGCTAATGCTGTTGGGAGCTTGATGTATGTTATGATGTGTACAAGACCCGACACATGTTTTGGAGTTGGAATGGTGAGTAGATACCAATCCAATCCAGGTCCAGCACATTGGAAAGCCGTTAAGAGAATACTGAGGTATCTGAAGGGAACTGCTGATTACAAGTTGAATTACCAAGGAAATGATCTGTGACTTGAAGGCTATTCAGATGCTGATTGGGGAGGAGATTTAGATGAAATAAAATCTACCTCGGGATTTGCTTTCTTACTGAACAATGGCACCATATCATGGAGTAGTAAGAAGCAAACGTGTATAGCCTTATCCACGATGGAAGCTGAGTTCATGGCATTATTAGTAGCAATACAAGAAGGAGTTTGGCTTAAGAGATTTTTGGATCATTTAGGTGTTATTGAGAAAGCTGCAAATCCATTATTGGTTAACTGTGATAGCCAAACAGCTATAGCGTACACCAAATATCCAAAATATCATGGCAAGACTAAACATATAGATACCAAGTATAACTTTGTCAAAGATATGGTTGCACGAAAGGATTTGAACTTACAGTACATATCTACACATAGAATGATAGCAGATCCTATGACAAAGCCAATACCTAGAGATGTGTTTTGTGGTCATGTAAAACCTCTAGGATTGCGTAGAGTCTATTTCCCTGAGTTGTTCACATTTATGAACTTTTGTTTTTTCATCGTTAATGCCTATGAATCTTTGTTTGATCTTTATGCATCTTAATGCTCAGTGCATTACTTTAAGTTGAGAAAGTATGTCGGACAGATAAAAGATTAGCCCTCTCACACGGGTAATCGCCTTTATTTACTATGTGATAAATAGAGATAAGACTGTTTTTAAGCTTATTATCTAGGTGATAATCGAGAGCTCAAGCTTAAAATACGTATGTCGCCTTAACTGAGTGTTAAGATGATGATATAATACTTACTATGTCTGAAAGTAAAATACCCCACATATTTTACTTTATCTGTCTAAGATGCTAGATGTGAGTTCTGATGAATTTTGTAAACGAGTATATACGTGAACTCAACTTAGACATTGGGTATGTCTGAACTATCATCTGTACGGTATTGAAAGGTGTAGACATATGCTCCATGGGAAAGGAGTTAATACTGTAATACGTATTTCATACTACGTATGCATGAGCCGACCAATAAGAGTGGCAAAAAGTTTGATATCAACTTTTATGACGTGTGAGACTCTTGAGGAAAAGAGTTCCTCAATTTTAGTGCCCTCATGACTTTTACTTATTCTTGAGATTTCTATTTAGTGTTTGCTATCTTAGGATGTTGACCATGAGTTGATTCGATTTAATGGGACATTTTTAGAAAAGCGAGCTGAACTGAAATTGAGAGTTTGAAGGAAAGAGGAAGATCGATTTTGGGGAATCACATTATAGTTTTGTATTCACTGGTCGACCAATTATGACTGTCTTTGTGATAATTATAATTGTGAATACAATATATGTATCATTTTTTAAAAGAGATCAAGATAGGTATAAATATGATCGATCGATTTAGGGTACTGCATACTAAATCTACTCAGAGTGAGACATCCATTATGAGCTGCTATATATTCCTAACAAATGCATAGCAATGAGCTCTCAAAGTATGCTGGTCGCACGAATTATTCACCGGTATGAATGTTGAAGAGAGATAAAGAGAATCCTATTCAGCCCACCATGTGCGAGTGGGAGATGATGGTTTTATTTATAGTGATGGGCCTAAGTTGGCTCGTCCGCCTATGTTGGGCCTAAAAGCCCAGCCCACAGGAATATGACCCGTGGATGGAGGGACGTATAAAAGGGATGAGAGAGAGGGAGAATGCACCTTTTGGCATTAACATACGTACGTCTCCCTCTCTTTCCAACGCTCACTCTCTCTCCAAAAGAAAAGAAAAAACAGTAGCACAAGGCAACGTTTTTTCTTCCCTTCAAGGCATCATCGGATCGAACATGGACAAATTCTCTTCCTCTTATCGACGTCGGTGTCTAATCTGTGACTAACAAGGTACGCTCGAATCCGTGGTGTGCTTTAGGATCGGTGATACGTGATTTTCCCGGGCTTGTCTTCCGCATTCGATTTAGGGGTTCGATTTAGTGTCGAATCCGCTTTCTGGGGATCCGTTAATCCCTACAGTATGATTTACTACTAAATTAATTTTACGTAGGATTTTCAAGTAAGGAAACTTGCCGATGTAAATCAAATGATTATTTCTGAAAAGTTGTAGTATTTAACTGATCAATTAAAAAAAAATGTAATATCAAAATAAGCACCATATGAAAGTTATGAAACTATAAGAATTTTTTTCTTTAAGAAATAATACACAATATATATGAAAAGAGCAGAACTTTCCACATGTGAACTTTCTCCGAAAGTTTGTTCAATTAAAAAGATTCATTGCAAAATCAGAATTTGTAACGATAAAATAATAAATAAAAAAACTATCAAGTTATGCATTTTTCCATGGATTCAACAAATGTAGAATAAGTGTTAGAGTCTTTTTGGTATAAACTTTTCACATCATATTTAAATGTGAAACGAGTGTTACAAGCTTTTAAAGGCCTTCACTTAACAGTTCACAACTATAGTGCCTTCAAAATTAGAATAGCTTATAGCACCTTTTGAGAAGTTGTCGCACCTGATTTTTCAAAGATGTTGTAGCTTTAAAACATGTGCTACTAAACATATAAATTACCACATAAAGTGCTACTAAACATATAAATTACTACACTTTATAGCACAAGTACATCATCTATCGCATAACTACAATTCGGCTACAATTATGCCAGATAGACTCTAAATACAGCTTAAGAAATATTATATATGTTCAAGGACAAAAGAATTAGGGAGATGAACTAAGATTTTTGAGAATTAAGAAATATTTAACTTATCAAAGATAAAAATGATTTAAATTTAAGTTTGGAAAGTACTACTTTTAAGAAATTATAACTGGAAGCATCAAACGTTCACTTTATATTTAATTTAAAGTTTTATCTCTCATTTAACAAGTTTTTGGCGGATTTCATGAAACTTAGGCTTCACTTATTTTACAAAAAAATTAAATTTGGAAAACATTTTTGGAAAAAACAAATAATTGTATCACTTACAAAAATGGATAAATGAAAAATATTTTATTGACCACAAAAATAATTAGACATAAATTATTGTCAATAATGAAAACATTTTTCTGTTAACTAATTTTTCTATATAATATAATCAATCATTTGTTGGAAGATGTTTTCTACATCTTGAGTTTTCTGTGAAATAAACGTGCCCTTAAAGGAGTTTTTTTTTTTGGAAAGAAAGGGAGAGAAAAATTAAGAGATGGGAGAAGAA
The DNA here is from genome assembly GCF_016545825.1 of Eucalyptus grandis. Classification (NCBI taxonomy): domain Eukaryota; kingdom Viridiplantae; phylum Streptophyta; class Magnoliopsida; order Myrtales; family Myrtaceae; genus Eucalyptus; species Eucalyptus grandis. The sequence goes on along the minus strand of NC_052617.1, from coordinate 43,601,299 downwards.
AGTTGGATAAAACTTGAAATTTTTCTCTCGCGAAAAGTTGAATTTTTATCCTTAATTCCTTATCACCCCGTCTCTCCATGTTCTCTAGCAAAGCCTAATTGCAGACAACGCATTCAATCATTATTTCATCAGGATGCTCGTCTACAATGTAAATAAAATGATCGAAACCATAGAATACTTGAAGAGAACAAAGCCGAAGTGGTTGCGAATGTAACGCAGGTCATATTCTGTTCCCATACAAAAGTCATGCCGTGGCTTATTGTTTGAATATGATATCCTATGGTTTCAACAGCCAGTCGAGCATATCAAACCATGACTAAAAGATATTTGTTTTATAAAACTGGATGCATACTGTCTCGCTCGGCTGTCATGAAGTCAATATGGTCAACTTTCTTCTCTTTATTAAACTAAGCAATAAGCCAAGGATGACTTTGAAAGCGAGTAAACCAGGCCTACCAAATGACAAAAAGAGAAAACAGAGAGTGAAATTATCATCAGGCTCATTGACAACATTGGAACCCTGTAATTACGTCCTTTAGCCATGATGTCCAACTAGACCTAGTATACTAATGTTCATATGTGATACTTCAGAGCGTCATATTTTAACGTACGGTGTATCACTTAATTTTCTGTCTATTGCTATTTTTTTAATAAATTCCGGAAGAACGGAGGTCATTAAATCGTCTACTTGATACCATATTAAGTACCTCACCATTTCATATAAATAATATTATTATGAAGGATGCAACATCTAATCATAACTACTTTCGATCTGTATGTTTACGTATATGTAACCCCATTTGGTGTGACAAAAGAGAGAGATAAAGAAGATGGAAACCATTTTATGGGTAGGTGACCAGACAAATATGAAAGTAGTCGAGAACGCCACAGAGGACGCAATTATTGCTGATGTCTAAGTAAACTGCAGATAGGGATCAAAGACCAAATGAGAAAACTCTCAAATTTCCAAAGAGTCAAACACAAGCCCAATTAGAAGCCGAAGTGTCAAAAGAGGAAAAGAAAGCACCAACATGGGCGTTTCCCACCTTAAGAGTAATGTCCCTCTCCATGAACTCCATAATTGATTAACTTCTCTAAGTTCATAAAGATAGTGCACTGATTAGGCCTCTACTTAAGCATATCCACATTTTACTTAACCCTCAACTAGCGAGATAGTGAGAAAGATAGAGAGATCATATCGAGAGCTCCAGCTCTTCAGTTGATTCATGCCCATGTCTCTGGTGGTGAGTAGCTTCGTGCCAAAGACCTGGACGGTCGATGTAATTCCAAGTCCAAAGCTCAAGTTGAAGCAGCCATGCACGCAGAACGTTTGTCATGTAATTCCAGTTCATAGCCCCCTAAATTAATTTTGCTCTATTTTTCAATATCGACAAGAATTGTATAGACCATTTGGCGTGTCATCAAGCATGTGAAAAAGCTTAGCTTCTGTTCTTTCTTTCTTTGGTCGTGAGAAATTTTTGACCTTAACGCAGCATGTCTTTTACATTCGTTGCTTCTGAACTCTGAAACATGCGACTTGCGACGTAATGATAATTTTTTTTTTTTATATATATATAAAAGTCTTATATATCCTCTGGGAGCATAACTGACTTTTTCCTTTAATAAATATTTCATGCAATAAATTTTGGTTTAGACTCGGGTTAGCGTTAGTGTGTGGGGAGAGTATTTGGGGCTACTTGTCTGGGTGATAATGCATGGTTTAACAGGTTGAATCATATTTAGGAAATTATTTAGTAAGAATTATTGTAATGACATCTGATGATAATGACATTAAGCACGTGATTTTTCTTCTCGGGAGAGATAAATAGATGCAAACAAGAGCCACAGAAGCCACCAATCAAAAAAGGCAAGGGCCCTCAACATAATGACTCGCCCAAGGCAGCGAAGCAGGACGAGAAAGAGAGCAAAGCATCGGTCCAAAAAGATGGAGACGACAGCAACAAAAACCTCGCACGGGCACGAGCAAGAACAACTGAGGCCACTGAGTAGATTTCAGCGTGAAACAAAGAGAGGGTTTCTGCAGAAAAGCGAAGATACGGCGGAGGATAGGATCGACTCTTTATGAATAATAGAAATCTCTGTAATTTGTAATAAATGAACAAGTCATTGTCGAGTATTCAGTTCGTATAGCTATTATTGGTTTGTCTTTTTTTCATATCTCGTCGATTGCCAAGTTGAGTCTAATGTGTGAGAACCTCATGTTATACAATGTCTCATGGCTAGGCAAAATGGGTTCATGACCTACTTTTTGACTCGTTTTGTACTAACAGATTATACACGGGTTATAAAAATATGAAGGCCGGTTAAAATGGGTTCTCAAAAAATTTTAAGCTAAATTTATATGAGTTGAAAATGTGTCAGATGTTCTGATCCATTTTCGAACTTAAGTGGATAATCTAAAAAACACAAAACTTCCTTAGCTTTTCAATTGCAATCGTTCATTTTCCTGCCTTCGCTGCTCGCCTCCGAGCCGCCTCCGCCGCTTGGCTCCGCAACTTGCCTCCGAGCCACCTCCACCGCTTCCCCCAAGGTCGACGAGTTTTAGCCTTACCCTGTGAAATTCCAGCTCCCGGGTGTCGATAGTTGCCTCAACAGCACTCCTCGATGGCGTGAGTCCATACTGTACACTTCTGCCTTCGTGGGTTGCTGTTGCTCGTGCCATTAGCCTTGCTCACGCGTGCTTCGTTTCGCGCCTTCAAATCGTTGGATGGACGGACGGGCTTTGAGTGCTTTGCTTCTCCCGTTCTCTTTTGCTCCGCTTGACAATTTTGGTTCGATATATTTTTTATCATAAGAACCATTTTAAAATAAAAGAGCTACCCACATGAAATTGGGCTAATTAAATCCAAGTTGTAAAATGGGTTTATCCACCCTATATTTTTTTTTTTTTATAAATTTATATTTTGTTGGTCAGGTTCTTTATAAATATTTCAATTTATAGGTTTTTTTTATATACTTTTTTACTATTTTTTAATGTTTAATTTGCTTTTTTTAATTTTGTTTTGAAGTTTTTATCCAATTAGCATAGAGCTTAAACTAGATGTGGGTTTTCCTAGAATATTAATGATTTTAGTAATACGATTCGGGTCGGGTCGGGTATTGATTTAGTAGAGTATTAATCACTAGATTTACACTACATGGATATAGGTTAAAATGGATTAAATAGGTCAATATGGGTTGGATCATTTTCGATCCGAATCAAACTGACCTAATCCACCCATTTGACGAGTTTAATTATGGCCAAGCAATGAAACTTGTGGAATATATACTTTATGAACAACCATTACCTTCTATTTTCATATTTAAGCTATAAGTTATCCCAAACAAGAGATAATTAGTATGTGGATATTTTTATCTAATTTCTATAAAGAATACATCGCACGAATTATGTGGGATGCTTTCCATCGGAATATGTAGTAATTGTCAAGACGAACAGAAAAATGCACACTCTATCCAGTTAACTATCTCGTGTAACGAACATTTTACCCAACCTTCATAAAAAATGTAACTGTTTTCGTATGTCTTTATAAAGGAAAGAAATGCAAAGAGTGAGATGTAAGAACGAAGATGATTGATGGTCGGCGAAGATACGCTCGACGCCGCTAAAAACATTGTGCGCAAAATTGTCAATGATTTAAAAAATTATTATTTATGTAAATCGATCGGATTTGGACAGGCCGGTGGACCGATCAGTGCTCCAGAAGGGAAATCTTTTTCCGGTCGGTGCACCGATCCAAGGATCTCCTAAACCTTTTTTACACTTGCCAGATGTATGGTTTATTAAGTATTCCTTCTTGCCTTTTTTTTATAAATGCATAAGGACAAATAGAGTAGAAATGTCATAATTTTTTTTTATGATTTATTTGTGTATCGTAAATTTTTTTTCTCACTTAAGTTTGAAAAATTGATCAATTAAATGTCATTAACTATTTACCTCGCCGAAAAATCCGACATCTATGTGGCACCGTTGGCACCAACATGGACAATTTTTGTAATTTTTTTCACTTACTTAGTGTCACAAATTTGAAAAATCAATTACTTAAATGTTACAAATTTGAAAAATCAATCACATATATGTCTCGACAATTCATCTTGTCAGAAAATTAACTATCGGCCTTGCCTAGATTTGACAAGGGCCTTTGTGCCCTCGTTGCGAACGAGGCAGGCTTGTTGTGAAGGCCTTCACAGCCCCATTGGCAAAGGGTGAGGCCTTTGTGGCAGGCATAAAAAAAACAAAAATAATTCAAAAAATAATTAAAAAACTAAAAAAACTCATGTAGGATGATTTGTTAGAAATGACACTCAGATGATTGACTTTCGATCAATGTGACACTCAGGTGAATGATGTATGAAAGTTATACTACTATATTTGTTCCTAGGTGCTTATTATGAGGGATTTGACTATTTGGCTTTTAATATTTGGCCTGACTTCTACTATTTGTTTAAAATGTCAAGTTTTCATAAATGAACTTTCCGCCAATAAAAGAGTTTTAACTGGACAACTTCGTTTTATGGGGTTAAGCTAATGTGACACTCAAATAGGTATCGTGTAAAAGTTATAGCACTCAAGTGAACATTATAAAAAAGTTATATCACTCATGTTGTACTTGTGCCTGATTGCTTATTATTAGGGATCTAACTATATGGCTTTTAATATCTGGCCCGACTTCTGCTATTTTGTCAAAATGTCAAGTTTTCAAGGGGGCGCTTTCTGCGAGTGAAAGAGTCTCAACTGAACAGGCTCGTCGTCTTGAGGTTAAGCCACTGAGCTGCTTAATAGATTATCACAACCTGCGGCCATCTACATCGTTCTCGTAGTTTTTTAGCACAGAGTATGTTTTTGCTTGTTTAAGAACCATAAATTACTTGTAGATGCCTTGGATAATTTCCAGAGATCTTTCATGTGCGAGACATGCTATTTTCTAAACCTATTGCATTTTGGTTAATTCAATTCTAATTCTTTTAATTTTACCAATTGAGTCATAAACTTTTTCACGTTTTGCTAAGTCCATTTGGCTAATTTTGGACGGAAATTAATAACGTGGTCACTAACGGTCCTAAGTTGTATGACCGGTGGCATCAACATTTTTAAATATTAATTTTAAATCCCAAATCTATTGCATTTTGGCTAATTCAATTATATGCGTTCAATTTGCTAATTGAGTAATAAACCTTTTTGAAGTTTTGTCAATTGAATCCATCTGTCCAATTTTGATCGAAAATTAATGACGTGGTTGCTAGTGATTCTACACAATACGGTTGATGACATGAACAATTTTAGTTTTTCCTTTTCTTTTTGGCGTAGGGGCCGGCAAAGGTCGTTGATCACAAGTGAGGGCATCGTTGTCGGTGACCATGTCATCAATTTCTAGTTAAAATTGATAGGATTGACCATTGACAAAAAGTAAAAAGATTTAGGACTTAATTGGAAAAACTAAAAAGTTGAGAACTAAATTAGCCAAAGCACAATAAATTTAGAATTTTTTGGATAATTTTCCCTCTTTCTCACTATTCGCGGCCATTATCTAGGGGTTAAGGTTTGAAGAAAATAGCTAATTTTACCTCAATTCGTTAATCTAGGCAAACATATGGAAAATGGCATCTTTTTACCCATAAATATTGCTACTTTAATTTTGCCCGCAAGTCATATAAGATGTTATATAATAAATCGCTGTCAAATCAATTTTTTTGACAGGATGTGTTGTTTCCCAAATTCAAGCGAGGGCTACCATCATTTGGTCTAGGCAATGGCGTAGAGGCCCTCGTCGGCCAACAGGCAAGGGTTTCAAACCTTGCTTGGATCTGGGCAAGGGGCGACACCCATGCTTATGGCTGGTGAGGGTGTGGGGGCCCTCCCCTAGACCAGCCTTTTGCTGGCGATGGTCGGCCGTCGACCTCGCCTTCCAAGGTATAAAGAGAAAAGAAAAAAAGGAAATTGAGAAAAAGTGAAAAAAAAATAATTAAGAAATCTGAAAAAGAAATTAAAAAATCAAAAGAAATTGTTCACGTAAGTAATAATAGTGTCACATAGGATCACCAATACCCATATCAGCAATTTGTAGTCTAAATTGCTCGGATAAACTAAATTGGTATCAATGTGAAAAGTTTAAAACTAAATTGATACCAATGTAATAGGTTTATGACTTTTTTGGTACTTTTCCTTTAAAATCGCGCACCTGCATGGGGGTATATAGGGTCTAATCCACTTAGCCCGTGGTATTCAATTATAAGGTTAGAAGCCTTCCACTGATATATTGGTCCACACACTCATATTTTTTTGTTGTGGTACAAGACACCTCTTTATTTATTTTCCAAATAAACTATCAACAGTGTCAATTTAACTGTGTTACCTGTCTGGAGGTACTCCTTGTGCCAAGTTCTATTTAGGGTATATGTTTTTGGCCTGTGCGTCATTATTCCGGTTGAGTAAATTAACATGAAGAGCATTTGTCAGTGGGCTCTCTCCACTTTTTGGCTAAATGCCAGAAGTCGTTCTTGAAATTTAATAGTGTCGCCTAAATTTTAAAATTATCGTCCATAACACAAATTGCTTCGGTTTACCTTGCATTTATCCTCTCTTATTGAGTTTCCCTACCACGTGGAAGATCCGTATTTATGCAGTTTGATAAGCAAGTGGCCACATACTTGTAGAGCCTGATACTGAGGTTTCCTCTTGAAATTGGAAAGTTTTTGTAGCACGTTTTGCAAGGTAGATGTAATATTTGTTGATCGATCGACTTATTCATAAATAGGTGACTTGGCATGGGTACTCGGTAGATTTTGACTGGTTCATTGAACCATGGCTTGAATTAACTGTCACTAGCAAACCATTTATGTATCTGTGTCATAGGCTGGTGATCTCGTCATGTTGTTCCCTTTAGTTTTCTTGTGCCCTTGAGATTCTGTGTTTAATTCATTGGCATTTGCTTTGCTCACAATTCAACAACAGCAAGTTATTGTCGTAGCACTTGAACTTTCATTGCTCTGTACAGATCCTTGTTACGGCTTAACCGGATAATTAGACTTTTCATGCGAGACGCATATTCACTTCTCTGTCAACTGTCAAATGCTTAACATGTGAGAACGTTTAGCTTTGGTCATATTTTCAGCCTTCATTCAGGATGGAGCTTTCCCACCGTGATGCACATTCAGAAACTTTCCTTTGATCGAGAAACTTTTTGCCTTGTCGATGTTGAAGCTGGCATATGACGTTTCATTGTACTTGGCAATATTTAGTAGGGCAATAATGTAGCCAGACCTTTCGAGATTCCGTTGAATATGACGGCTTATGGGGCGAATGGTAACATTTTTGTTTCGAAAAATAATTTCTTTTTAAAAGTATTTTTTTTTTAATTTCTACTCCCTGATATAATTTTTGAGTAAAATAATGTTTTTGATAATTATATAAAAATTATACTCTCAGAATAGAAAAAAAAAAAATAGAATGTGTTTGGTACGATCCACAAAAAGAATATAAATGCGTTTGATTGCCGCTGCGATTGCCGCCGTCCGCCAACAGTCGAGCCGCCACCTACCGATCATCGCCATCAACCTCGGCGGGCGGCAAGCAATGGCGGTTGGTGGTGGGCGGCGGCGGGCAACCGCCGGCCGACGAATGGTAGCCCGTGGGGAGTGATATGGAAGAAGAAAAATAAAAAGGAGAAAAAAAAAGACTTATTACTAAAAATTATTTCCGAGAATAAGAAATTACTTTTTTCTACTTTTGTTTCTATTCCAAATTTATTTCTTAGCTACTTTTCAATTGTAGGGAATAGAAAAATTAGGGTGTGCATGGAAACGTTTCCGAACACTTCGTACGGATTCTCGTTCCCGGGAACAAAAAAGAACAAAACGCGTTTGGTTGCGTTTATGTTCTTTTTTTTTTTGTTTCTGAACGAAATAAGAACAAAAAAAAAAAGAAACAACAATTTGTTGTTTCTTGCTCCAAACAAAAACGAAGGAAACGTTTCTTCTCTCTCTTCTTCTTCTTTTCTTCTTCTTCTTTTTTTCTTCTTTTTTCTTTCGCCGGTCGCCGGCCTCGGCCATGGTTGGCGACCGGCCGTCGAGGCTCGGCCTCGCCCAGATCCGGCGAGGCCGAGCCTCGCCATGGCTGGGCGAGGTGTCGGCCTCGTCGGCCGGCCGCCGGAGGCGGTGACCGGCCGAAAAAAAGAAAAATAAAAAGAAATGAAAAATGAAAAATAAAATAAAAATGTTTACAAAATTAAAAGAAACAAAAAAGAATAAAATTTACCAAACGTGTTTCGTTCATTTTTTATTCCCCGGACCAAACGTTACCAAACGCGTTCTTTTGTTCAAAAATTTGTTCCTGGAATAGAAACACTTTTTTTTGTTTCTGTTCCCTGGAACAAAAAAAGAACAGAAACGTTACCATTCGCACCCTTAGTTGACCTTACCAAATAATTTTTTTTTTTTATGTTTCGGAGAGTAAAGAATGGGGAAACAGAAACATTCCCATGCGCTACCTTAGTATGAGGAGAGCGATAATGCCAACCATAAACCGGCGAGCGAGGTGTCCAAGAAACAAAAAGCCCTTGCAGATAGAGCCATTCAAAAATCTGCACCGTATAATTGGGCTGATCTAGCTGACAGAGCTGGAAGGTGAAACAGGATCTCCCTCCTTTGTGTTTCCCCTGCGAAGTTTCTATTCTTAAAATTCGATTCTTGTCATGCAATTTTAGCCTGCAGTTATTGGACAAGTTTTTTTCTCTCCAGCCAGTTAAAAAGAGTTTCCTCCATTCTCTGATATATATCATGCGGATTATTTGTTTATTTATCCGTTAAGAAAGTGCATTTTGCAACCAAACAGAAGTTTCCGGTGATTTGCTTGAGGAGAACACATGAATCTGTGGCGGTTAAGATTGGCAGAAGTTTCCAGTGATTTGCTTGAGGAGATTACATGAAATCTGTGGTGGTGAAGATTGGCAGAAAATCTTTATGGATGGCTGCATTCACTGACCTTCCTCTTGTTGATGTGCACCCCTGCAGCTGAAGGGTCTGACGGTGGTGGAGTTAAAGTTCTAGTTGACTGCGCACGATCTGCCTTTCTCTGGGATGAAAAAGGATTCGATCGAGAGGATATTCACTTACATACGGAAGTGAACTCGTAATGTAATTACTGCAAGGGTTTTTATGTTGCTTAAGATACTAATAGCCGCAATACTCCCCAGAATGCTGAAGTCCTCAACTGCAGCATCAAATGCTGTCGAGCGAAACTTAGATGACATTCATCGATGACAAGCTCCTTCTTGCCTAGATTACTAAAGATTACGTAGCTTCTGATCGAGGGGAACGGTTCTCTAGAAGAGCAGGCGGAGGGATGTTCCCTGAGACATGTCTCATTCACTCACATAAGGAAGTGAACTCGTAATGTAATTACTGCAAGGGTTTTTAATGAGATGATTGCATTGTAAGGAAGCGTAGCCTTAAATCTATGTAGTTATCATTTAACTGTGAAACTCAAAAACATGTTTGTCTGTTTCTCCTGTTTACAGAACAAAATATTACCTTTGTCAAAGTTCAGCCCGCCTCTCCCTGAAAACAGGAGCACTGAGCTTGTAGCAATTCTTCTGCAGCTTCTGCTAAACGTGCACAATATGTTTTCAGTGTCCTACCCACTGCTTAGAGAAATCCCAAATGCATATCTTTCATGCCCATTGAACCAAATTATGCACAAGAAAAAGTTCCAAATTGAATTTGACACCACAACAATCTGAAATTTTCAAATTTAGCGACAATACAATTTCCATCAAGTAAAGCCACTACGCAACCAAGACGGAGACAAATACAGGACATCAAATGCTAAAAAGCCATTAGCTAATAATACCTGCTGTCATAGAATGACAGGCACAAAGCTTAAAGCGGCCGATAGTAAGCGTACACGGTGTAAAACGTCTCGAGGAGGGTAAGCAGCAAGAGGATAATGGCAGCAAAGAGAGAGAGGCATGTCCATGGACTACTGAAACGTTCGCGGATGAGGCTTCTCCACCAGAAGCTGTACTTGCTTTCGCAGTACTGCTCGCAATACTCATTCACCTCCTTGATTTCGTTGTACAAGTAGCCCAGATCGAGATCGTAAATGACCTCTCTACACCTCATAAACAGTTCCACCACCTCCTTTTCGCTTCCCAGGTGATTGATGATCCCGTGCTTGCGGAAAATCTGAATGTCCCTGGGGCTATTGACCAAACTGTCCCAGAACATTACATAATTCGTGAAGAAGGGCTCGGGGTGTTCGATGCTCATTTCATACGCCACGAAATTCAAAAGGAGAGAGATTGTATTGTCGTTGATGGACAACTGAGGGACCCGTAGGGTGTTGTGATCGAACTCGATGTCCAGTAAGTCGTGGCCCTTCCACTTCTTGAATTGCATGCCCGCCTCTTGGAGCTCCGATGTGAAGTGTCGGACAACGCCCCTAATACTGCCATTGGGATTCAACCGCGACTTGATTTGACTCTTTCCCTTCTTGAGGACTTTCTCACTATTGAGGAAGGAAGAGCGGAAAACATCGAGCAGATGAGCCTTGGGTTTGTTGGTATCCAACTTAGATGCAGCATTGTGCTGGGGTAACAGCGGGTCGAAGAAGGTGACCGCGAGTACTTCCAGCGGCACAGCGTGTTGATGATCAATCTTGTTCTTCTTGTTGATTAGCTCGTACAGTTTCTCAAGAATGAAGAAAGGTAGTTGGTTCTCAAACTGTACGAGGTCGCGTCGAAGGGCTGTTAGAGTCAGGGGGTTGGAGAAAATCGGATCGTACTCAGTTGCCACCCCAGGTGACTGCAAGCAAAAACGACCAATGATGTAAGCCAAAGGGTAACGGAAGTTAGATCGATGCCTAACTTAGCCTGCATTTTAAGCTTCTAACGGAAAATTCTTTTGGATCGGTGGACAAGACAAGTAGTTGTAGATAGAGTCATAGACTACAATTAATTCACTCAAAAAAAGTTAAAATCTAATAAATGAAGGACATTGTTTAATATTTAAATACGGCTCTACCTGGGGGTTGAAACGCTGGTGGTAAAGGCGCAATAGTTCAACCACGAAGCAACCATCGACCACCATCATCTCCACGAATTCCACGCTGCTTAGGTCATCAAAACTCTCGGAATAGCAGGCCCTCGTTTTTTGCTCCAATATCTGCATGGCTTCCGCAAGGTCATCCAAAAGCATGGCTTTCACCATCCGACCGCCCTCATCGTGTTCATCACGTTCGCAGCCATCGGACGCTCTCTGCCCCTCGGTTGTCCTCGACACATCTCCGTCCCTTCCCCTCCGCTCCAACTTGCCTCCCAGAAGGCGGATTAGAAACCGTATCTTGAGCTCATGTCGAAGCCCCTGGAGCTCTTGTCCAAGCCTCCGGTTGAGGGGACCGATAAATACCATTTCGCTATAGAATGCGGTATCACGAACACAACGCCACTTATAAGGGACTTTGCCGATGATCCATGGACTCTTCGCATCAAGAGCGAGCCCTCCGTCGAGGAGATTCTTCATATTGACGACCCACTCTGGAGATTGATGGTTGTCGTTATCGCCCGGATCCATTGTGGAAAGAATGTAAGCCCCAAAGAAATGGAGAAACTCCAGGCGGAATCAAAGGTATGTGTATGAGTCGAGATGGAACTTTAATTCCTCAAGACGCATATGCAAGCGTTGGAGACATTAAATATTAGTGGGGCTTTTGCTTCAGGGAATGGCAGTCGAGTGTTCAGGCAAGTAAAAGGGGTGGAGACAGAGAGAGGGAGACAGAGAGGAGGGGCCCCGCGCGCGCACCACTTTACCTAAAACACAAGAAAGTAACGAAAGATCTTGCTACTACGAATTCTGCTCACATGCGTGCTACGTCTGCTGACTTCTAGTTCTTTCACCAAGAATTGTGTTTGCAATTGAAAATAGGAGAGGGTGTCAAAGGAAATATACCTGATATATGTTCACACGCAATAGGATTAATACATTAAAAAATTCCGAATTGATGACAAATTTATCCAAAATTAATTTTTTAACTATAAAAAATTCTAAACCGGTACATTCGTGACAATTTTATTTAAAATTAATCTTTTACCATAAAAAAAACTCCTAACTAATACATCCGCGACAAATGTATCCAAAATTTATTTTTTGATAACCAAAAATCCTCAAATGGCATACCGATGACAAATTTACCCTCTATTAACTTCCATCAAATTTTACCATTAATTTTCTAACATGGATGACACATACAATGACGTGGCAAGTCTACGTGAAAATCCACAAGATTAATGCAACGAAAAATCTCAAATTTGCAAATTATCAATTTTCATTTACATAACTCATGACGCTTCAAATATCTTAATCTCATATGAAATTAGCAACCTAAATAAAATTCACTTACCAACTTTTATTAGATAAAATTACCAACTAGTTTGGAGTTATCAACTCTCATTTGAGCGACTTATCAATGTTTAATTGTGTTTTTTGTTAACTTACATAGATAATAACTCCCTAAATTTGCTAACTCTTTAGAGAGATCATGAACCTAAATTAGCATGATTTACTAACTCTTCAAAAAAAGAATGTATCATTATCTTTCATACAATGCTCACCTATTTTTTTCTTTTTCCGATTACTTAGCATTGGTGAAAAATCAATTACTTAAATGTCTATTCTAGCAATTTATCCCATGTGATTTTTCAAATCAAATTTTGATTTCAACATGGCTTTTCTAATGAAATTTGATTCCAACATGGACAATCTTCAATTGGCATAGCAACAAAGGGTCAAAACCAGGGTCTTTTTGGCCATTTTGGCCAAACCAACAGTCTTTCTGGCTGCAATTAATCTTATCTCAGCAGTGGTGATGAATGAACATGAATCAACTAAATTTTAAGCAACTCTATAGGTGATGAATTCTCCAAAAATGTTCATCTCACTCTAGCTGATTCATCGATATAAGTTAAGGACGCTAATCTATTTATAAACTGGTAGTGGTAGGTCACGTAGACTTGACTACATGGGCTTATAATGCTCATTCTCGTCTTCTTTGCCTAACACGATGGCTCAGTAATCATATATTTCTTTATAAACGCTGCTTTGTCTTACAAGCCATGGTTCCACGTACAAATCCAAAACATGTAATATTTCTCAACTTTTGTTCATCAAACGAAGTATATATTTCCACCAAAAAGTTCTCACATTATTTTAAAATATCAAAACGTAGTAAATGCCCGATCCAACTTTTATACAACAAACATGCTTATTCATAACTCATAAAATGTCAAATCTTTATAATTTTGAAGATATGAGTTTATAAATTCTTAGAAGAGATAACACCACTTACCTTGGAATAGTTATGATCAAATAACAAGCGTCATTCGATTCGTTGAACTCGCGATCCTATCAAATAAGCGAGAAGCAACATTACAATCGAGTAAAATGCTACCTCTACTATGACTTGATTAAACTAAGCATGAGCACTTAGAAAATGACCCCCATACGCCAATAAATTGCTAAACCAAAACAATTACTCAAAGCTGTCCATAGCGCGAAGCTTGAGCACGAAACTTTATCATACCATAATTTTCTCCACCGACTCCGTTTAAAGCATACTTATAATCAATGGAAAGCCCATCCAACACACTACAAGAACCCCAATTTAGCCAACCCGAAATCAAGCTGAAAGTCAACAAAATATGGCCCTGAAGTCCTGTCGCGTACTGTTCATCACGCAAGATAAACTTCAAAATTTTATTTCGGTTAAACCGTAAGCTCAAATCACACGATCCGTAAAATCCGTCCCACAACACCCTAAACTATAATTTATATAAAAAAACGTGGCTCAACGACTCAAAAATCATACTTCGCCGCTCGATTTTCCTAAAGTTCCGAATTTCAACCCTTTAAGTCCGAAACTACTCCGATTGAACGAAGGGGGAGCACGAGTACTTACCGGGAGTTGCGTTATGGAGTTAAGGTGGCTTGGCGAGGCTCCCATTGCGAGAACGCACAAAACCCCGTTTCTTCTTTTCTCTTCTTTCTTCTTTCTTTGTGCTTGAGCTCTCTGCTGTCCCTCTCTCTCCCCTTCTTTCCTTCTCTTTCCCTTTTATCTCCTCCTTTTTCATTTTCATTTTTTATCTTTCTTTCTTTCTTTTCTTCCTCTCTCTCTCTTTTCTTTTCCCTCTCTCCTGAAAACTCTCGATTCCCTCTCTCTCTCCGCTGAAGCTTCGACCTTTTTCCACTACCTTTGATTTTCCAACCCCTTATTTTACATGAGCAAAGTAGATGGTGATTTGGTGTACATGCTTTTTTAAAACGCCTATTGCTTGGGGCAAATATTGTTGAGTCGCATAAATGAATGTATTAATCCATAATTCATTGACTTAAAATTTTTAATAAAGATAATTAAGAAAAATATTTCTAAAGCTGTCTGTTTTTTGTTATAAATGAAAGAGAGCAAGTGGCACTTTTTATACGTTGGTAGCTAATGGAAACCTTGTTGTCCTTTGTGAATTAAAACATTTTGTTTCTCGTCTTCCACCGTACACTGTTGGTACATGTTGAAGTATTTAGGAGCAACCAAATGATGAAAGAAAATGGGTTTTCCTAAAGAATATAACATATAAGGTTTTATAGGCTTTTCATGAAATTTAGGGGGAAAATTTTGTTTGGTAACATAGGGAGAGAGGAAACTAAGAGGTAAGAGTACAAAGTTGGATAAAACTCTCTTCTCCCAAAAAGTATGATTTCTATCATATTATTATTTTAGGGTTAATATCACGAAAAATCCTAAATTAGTATATTTATAACAAATTTACAAAAAAATAATTTTTTTACCACAAAAAACGTAAAACTAGTATATATAATCAATTTATCCTAAATGACCACAAAAACTCTCAAACCGATACATTTATGACAAATTTACTCCAAAAAATCTCAAATTAGTATATTTGTAATAAATATGCTCTCTGTTAAATTAAATTAATATCACAAAAAAATCACAAAATTGGTACAAATGGAGAGTAAAATCCCAAACTAGTAAACAGTCAACCATTATGTGTCATCCAACTCAACAATTTAATAAAAACTAACATAGGGTAAAATATCGCAAGTGTACCTGTTTGGGGTAAAATTATCAAATGTATACGAGTTTTGGGTCAATTAATTTAGGTTAAATTAATCATAGATATATCAGTCTATGATTTTTGTGGAATTAACCCACTATTTTATCTCGCTATCTCTCATTTTGCTCCCTGTCCATGTTCCCTGGCAAAGCTTTTTTTTTTGTCGTATCGCTAAGCCTAATTGTAGACAATGCATTCAGTCGTTATTTCATCGGGATGCTCGTCTATATTGTAAACAAGAAAATCGAATTAATTTAATACTTGAAGAAACAAAGGCGAAATAGTTGCAACTCGAGCATATCAAACATTGACTAAAAGAAATCTAGGGTGCGAATGGTAACGTTTCTGTTCTTTTTTTGTTCCGAAACAAAAAAAAAAGTGTTTCATTCCGGGAACAATTTTTGAACAAAAGAACGCGTTTGATAACGTTTGGTCCGGGAATAAAAATGAACAGAAACATGTTTTGTAAATTTTATTCTTTTTTGTTTCTTTTAATTTTTTAAACATTTTTATTTTATTTTTCATTTTTTCCTTTCTTTTTATTTTTCTTTTTTTTCGGCGGCCCTCGCCGCTCGCCGGCCCTCGGCGAGGCTCGGCCTCCCCTCGGCGAGGCTCGGCCTCGCTGGATCCGGGCGAGCCCGAGCTCGCCCGGCCAAGGCGAGGCTCGGCCTTGCCCGCGCCGGCAACACCTCGCCTCGCCTTGGCTGGGAACAAAATCCGTACAGAAGTGTTCCGGAAACGTTTCCATACACACCCCTAGTCATTAAAACTGGCTACATATTTTTCTCTCGGCGGTGGTGTAGTCAATTTGTTCAAGGACCCATGGGAAGCTCTCCCGTTATCTAGATTAATGGAGAGACAGGGGACAAAGACCCATGAGAAGCTCTCCCATTTTGCAGGAGTAAGCGCCCACCCAACTGGAAGCCGAAGTGCGAAAAACGTGTAGCGCATTACTCGAGAAGACCGACGCTAACAAAAATATTAAAGTGGCGCAAGGAAGAAAAACTTAGGATTAATATAATAAAAAGCTCCAAATTGTGATTATTAAAAACTCCAAATGTATATTTGTAATTAATTTACTTTTATTTAATTTTTAATAAATTGGATTAATATCAATAAAAATTACAAACTGCTTTGCTCTTCAATTGTTATGTGTCATTCAAATTAGCAAATTAACAATAAATTTAATAGAAGCTAACGAACGTTAAATTTATCATGGGTGTACCAATTTAGTGTTTTTAGTTGTCAAAAAATTAGTTTAAAGTTATTTATCACAAATATACCAATTTAAGATTTTTCATTATATTAACACAAACACTTAAGCAATGACAAAAAAATACTAGAACTGCTAAAACTTATGTATAGCATTCACTTAAGTGCCAAAATTTTTAGGCAAATCACGTGAGTGCAAATTGGGAAAAAAAACAATCATTTAAGTGTCAATGGCGATAAATTTTAGTTAAAAAATACATGAATTTTATAATTGAAAAATTAAACGACTTGGCATATCATTTAAAAAATTCAGTCCACTTGGCATTTTCACATAGTGCACTTTAACACTAAAGTTATTACTTTTTAGCAACGACTAACATTGAAGTGATTACCTTTAAACAAAATTTGGCACTCAAATGATTACTATTTTACAATTTTTAGGGTTATGTACTAACTGGATATGTCGACAAGCCCCTCAGGAATGAAAATTTTTATAAAATATAACTACATCAGATTTCTAATAACCCACATCAAAGTGCAACCCACATCGAAATTGACATTTAAGTGATTGTTCTTTTTAAAAAGTGACTTTTAAGTGATTCAAAAAAATTTAACACAAAAATAAACACTATAAAGTGTCTTTCTTCCTTTAACTAACTAAGTAAATGCTGACATAAGAATTTAAATTATTTTCTCTCCTCTACGTGTCATTTTTTTATAAAAATTTTCTTCTACAGATCTTGTTTAAATTGGATTAAAAAGGATAATATTTTTATTTAGAAACAAAATTGGAAAAAAAAATGATGGCATTAGGCCTTGCCGGCGGAATGATGACAAATCTTTTCATTATATCCTCCACCACTTTTCTTCGATCATCATTGCATCGTATGGGGTCCACTGAAGCGATGATGATTACTTCATAATCCTTTTCCTCCCACTGAAGTTTGAATCGATAATCGCGTACACACCCCCACCCACCAGAATAGTGTTTGGTCTATATGTGTTTTTAGGGGTGTGCAACGGGAACCGTCCGAACCGGGAATCGGCCGAACCGGACCGAACCGGTCGGTTTTGGGCGGTTCCCACGGTCGGCGGTCCGGTCCCCGGTTCCTAATCTTGGAACCGGTGGCGGTCGGTCCGGTTCCCGCCAAGGTGGGAACCGGACCGAACCGACTGACCGGACCGAACCAAACTTTTTTATATATAATTTATATACATAGAATTAATAAAACATATAAACATGATAACTTATTACAACCAAAATTGTAATTTGAGGTAGCAACCTCTTATGTGGCCAAGAGACCATTAAAATCCTTTTTATTACTCTTTTATTTATAGAAAAAATCTCGTTGATAGTTTTGACGTGGGACTAAGACTTCAAGAGTTCCCGTGAATCACACAAGTGAAGTTTGAATATTTTGCACGTGGAACACGTGTGATTAGTTTTGTTGAATTGCCCGAGAATCGAATTGAATTGATTAGTCAAGAGCGCGGTCACTCTTTAGTTCTTTAGTGCAAAAAGTATAGTTGATTTTTGGACCGACCGGACCGGACCGAACCGATGGAACCGATGGTCCGGTCCGGTTCCCGGTCCTAGGACCAAACGGTCCGGTCCGGTTCCCGGTCCTAGGACCAAACGGTCCGGTCCACGGTTCACAATTTTGGGAACCGGTGCTCCCGGTCCGGTTCCCGGTTCCAAGGTGGAACCGGACCGAACCGGGAACTGATCGCCCCTATGTGTTTTGACACTCCAAGTCAAGTGATTTTGCATTATTGCTTTGATAGACGATTTTTAAATAATGACTTAAGTAAACTACGATTATAATTTCAAAGGCAAAAACCAAACAATTAAATAAAGATCAAGGAGCTAGTGATACTTGAGTGAACTTACAAAACGTTGCCACATAATAAACACAAAATGGTGTCTCTTGACTGAAAAAAAGCGAAATATCATTCGTTTTACTATCAACTAAAGTAACTAGAAAAATACTAGTATATGGATTTGGATTCATGGCCTCTATTGTCAATTATATGAGCGCCACGTAGGATTCACATGATTAACGGTTTAGAGCAAGTCTCATCTTCCATCTAGTTTCGATGCAAGTGTCCAAGTGAAAGCATGGGTAAGAGAGAGGGGGAGTGGGGAAAGGGCCAACAAATGAGGCATCGGAGGAGCATCATATATAATAAGTTAAAATTTATGATCATCGTCAATTGTCCAACATGAATCACTTTACTCAAAACGATGTCTTACGTGGATCATTACGTCAATGATTTTTGGCAACAATTGACTCAAATAGAATTTTTCATAGAGATTTAGGACTACATTGATAAAATTGAAAAGTTCAAAATTGAAT
Organism: Eucalyptus grandis; assembly: GCF_016545825.1. Lineage (NCBI taxonomy): Eukaryota > Viridiplantae > Streptophyta > Magnoliopsida > Myrtales > Myrtaceae > Eucalyptus > Eucalyptus grandis. The sequence continues at coordinate 43,582,593 of NC_052617.1, read as the reverse complement.
TGACATTCGTATAATAGATTTAAAATTGAATCGATAATTTTCCTGTCTATTTAGGGTAAAATTTTCGCAACAGATTTTTCTTTTTTTGGTCAGATTCACAATAGATTTAGCTATGAAAAATGGTGCTTTAATTTTTTTTTAAGGTGTTTGCTATTCACCTCATGGTTGCAGTACCTTTAGAATTGGGATAAGAACAATAGGAGTGTTAAAGCTTTTGTATAACACTCACTTAATTGTAAAAACTATTTTTTCACTCATCTAAATACCACATTTGAGTAAAATCGCTTACTTAAGTGTCACTTCTAGCCAAATGTCTTACTTGGATTGCTTTAATCTTTTTAATTATTATTTTTCTTTTTTAAGGCCCAGTGAGGATCACCGCCGACCCTCACTGGCCACGAAACCCTTGCCCTTGGCCACAAAGGCCTTGGGTGAGGCTGTTGAGGCGTCATTGATTGCTAGTGAGGTCGCAAGGGCCCTCATTGGCTTTGGGCAGCTGTGGGTGAAGGCCCTTGCGGCCTTGCCCACTATCAATGAGGCCTTGATGCCGTCACCCAAGGCCTTCGCAGTGAGAGCAAGGTAGTGAGGGCCCTCGCCAACCACTGGCAAGGCCCCGACAGCCTCACCCAATTTGGGCAAGGATTTTGCTATCGACAAGGTTTGCCAGTGACCCTCGCCCGCCTTTAGGAGAAAAAAAAGCAAAAATAATAAAAATAAAAATAAAAATGCAAAATACTAATAACAAATATTAAAATAATATTTTTCAATTGGCCATGTCACTTTTCCGATAGGATAAATCAGAAGTGACACTCAAATGATTGATTTTTTAAATTTGTGACACTCAAAGAAGCCAAAAAAAAAAAAATGTTTTAGCACTCAGATGAGAGTTGTACGAAAGTATTGATACTTATACTGCTATTATCCCCTTTAAAATTAGAGTAGCTTATAGTAATTATTGGGAAGCTGTGTCATTTAACTTTAAAATATTGCAGGTTTTAAACATGTACTTCACGTCTTTATTTGATATAACATTTATTTTATAATATTTTAACTTATTATATATGATATCCTAATAATTTTGATGACAATTTCACGTACCCATATTATATTACCCAGAGATAATTATACATGTTAAGTTAATCTGATGGCCGTGATTGACATGGCCTCATTGGGAACATCTCTCCACAAGTTGCATTTGCAAAATAGATATTGGTTTGGTTTACATGCTTTTTTAGATGCCTATTGCTAGGGAAAAGTGCCAAAAAAGTCATAAACTTTTTGGCTTTGTGCCGATTTAGTCCTAAACATTTTTTTGGTATCGATTTAGTCCTAAACCTTTTTACGTTGTGCCAATTAAGTCATTTCCGGCCAATTTTGGCTGGATTTTGCTAACTGTACATCGAACGGCTGATGTGACCTGATCGGCGATGACGTTTACAATTTTTAATAATTTTTTAATTTTTTAATTTTTTTCTTTATTCTTTTTATCTTTATCTTTATCTTTTTTCTTCCTCCAACCGGTCACCGGAGCTTGGCGACCGACCAAAGGTGACGACCGGCGAGGTCGAGGTCAACCTCGCCGACCGCCTCGCCGGTGGCTGCGAGGCCGCCCTCGCGGCTTGGGTGGTGAGGCTCACCCTCGCCAGATCTGGCGAGGGTCGAGCCTCGCCCATGGGCAGCAAGGGCGAGCCCCACCAACTCGGCGCGAGGCTAGCTGGACTCCTCCCCGGCTCCGTTCTCCGATCCCAATCTCACCCTAGAAATTTCCTCCCTCCTCCGCTCGTCGTCATCATCGTCTCTAGGGTTTACAGGAGCTCGGGGTGTCTTCGGTCATGCGGCTTCGGCCCTGGATTTTCACCTGTTTCTCCTGCGGCGGTGATCCATCGGGGGTGGGGGTTTTGTGATTCTTGGGGTTCTCTAAGGCAGCTGGTAGGGGTGAGTGTGGTTCCCAGGTAGAATCGGGAACCAGGGAACCGGACGGGTCCGGTTCGGTTCCCAGTTCCAAGGGGATCGGTTTCGGTTCTCGGTTTCTTTTTTCTAGGAATCGGTAAGGAACTAGAACCGGAATCAATTTCGGAACCGTTTACTTAGGGCTCCAAAGGAAGAAAAGAACCGGAAGGCTGAAGCCCCAAATCAGAATAGAAACCTCTTAGTCTCAGACTCTCAGCTTCGCACATTCCCTCGCCGTTCATGAACACTTGGTCTTTACCGACGTAGCCCCCTTCACCGGCGTCCCCCGAGCCATCAGCCATCTCCGTGCCGCACCGCCGAATCTCCACTTGCGGAACCCGCGAGTGCTGCTAGCAGTCCGATCTTCCGTCGCCCTGTAGCTGTTCGAACTCCCGAAGCGTCGCCCCCCGTCACTGTTCCCAAGCCCCGCCACGCTGGTCACCCTCACCTTCGCTCCGCCAACGCAGCACGGATGCTTGCTGCAGCCACGACCCAGCGCCGCTACTCATGCTTTGCCCGCTGCAGCTAGAACCGGTTACTTAGGGCTCCAAAGGAAGAAAAGAACCGGAAGCCCCAAATCAGAACAAAAATCTCTCAGTGTCAAACTCTCAGCTTCGCACATTCCCTCGCCGTTCATGAACACCTGGTCTTTACCAGCGTAGCCCCCTTCATCGACATCCCCAGAGCCATTAGCCATCTCCGCGCCACACCGCCAAGTCTCCACCTGCGGAACCCGCGAGTGCTGCTAGCGGTCCGATCTTCCACCGCCCTGCAGCCGTCCGAACTCCCAAAGCACCACCCCCCGTCTCTATTCCCAAGCCCTGCCTCGCTGGTCACCCTCACCGTCTCTCCCCCAGCGTAGCACCGACGGTTGCTGCAGCCACGACCCAGCGCTGCTGCTCCTGTTTTGCTCGCTGCAGCTCCTAGCTCTGCCAGCTATACGATTCCCTCTCACCCACGAGCTCTGCCACGCAGCAGAACCCTGCTCTTGCTCTGCCCACTGCAGCCCCCAACTCCGCCGGTTATCCCTCTCACCCACGAGTTCAGCCATGCAGCAGAACGCCTCCGCGCCCCTGCTCACCCGCGAGTACCGTTAGGCTGTAGGCCGTCCCTACTCTGCCGATCACTGCACTCGTCGCCCAACGCCCACTACAGTCTACCGCTACTCCATCCGATGACTTGCCGCGCTGACAAGAGCGCTGCTGCTACAAAACCCCATCGGTAAGCCCTAATCCTGATTTTATATGCATTTGCTAGTAAATCTTTCACTCAATTCCTTTTAGGAACGTCGAACTAATTGCTTGTTAAACTCATCGAAGGGAAGGCTAGTTTTCTTTGATTGTTTGATTATGTTTCGTTGACTCTGCAGAAGGCTAGTTAAATCCTTGTGTGCTCAATAAATCCTTTTGTTTTCCTGTCCTCCGATTGCTATGCTGCACGAACTTAGAATGTAAAGTGATAGTTGGGAGGCTGTTGCAACTTGCATTAGACAATGTTGTTTAGCTCTTGCTGCAATTCTAGTGACTGGAAATGAATTTTCTTTTGATGAATATTGGGCTATTTGTTGCCAACCACCGAGAAGCACATGTTTATCCGGAATACTGCCTTTTATTGCCTTTTTTCTTCTCATTTTACTTGCATGACCAGACATTAAAGCAATGGTAGTTGTTGTTCAATGCTTTTCTCCCCATTTTACTTGTATGACCAAACATGTTTATCTGGAATTTTGGACTGTTTGCTGCCACCCATCATCTTGTTTTGGAGCGTATATGAGCTAATTTTTTGCACCATAACCCTATTGTGTTATATATGTAGAGAAGTTGTTTAATGCTTTTGTAATGAATAGTGGAAAAATGAAAAAATAAAAGAGAGGAACTTCTATGTCTTGTTTTTTTTCACTTGAGTTTTTCTCCTTTTTCTCGAGGAGGAGAATTTGGTTGAACTAAATTGGTTCAACTGCATAATATAATTAGGTATAATGGTGTTTTATTTCTACTTTCTAGTTTGCTATTTGTTTTGAAATTTCTAATTATATTATATTATTATTGTGTAGTGCGAAATTAATGTATCAAGATAACACGTCAATAGAGGTGGAGGGACGTGAGGAGATGATTCCGATTATGGAATTGGAGTTTTCCGACGATGAAATTGAAGAAGAGACACCCCCTACCTCGAGTGCCACAAATAAGGTACCCAGTTCTCATATTCCTCATGATAAGATATATACATCCAAATGTTTGAATTATTATTCGAGAATCAGTTATAAGAATGGAAAAATATATCAAGTGAAGTGCATTCATTGTGGGTCTATGCTTAAGTATTGTGTTGTTAACGGTACTTCTGCAATGAGAAAGCATTTGATCACATGCAAGAGATTTACCCGTAATATAGATAAGAGGCGGAAATTTTTTGCATCACGTAATGTCAACATGGCTAGCAAGGCAGGAGGAGATTCTAATATTGGTAGAGTCTTATTGATATGGTCATTTAATCAAGAATGTTGTAGGCTCATGCTTGCTCGGTTCATCATCCTTGATAAGCAACATTTTTCCTTAGTTGAGCGTGTTGGATTTCGTGAATATGTTACTGAGTTACAATCTCCCTTCAAACATATATCACGTTTCACAATGACAAAAAATTGCATAAAATTGTTTTTATGTGAAAGAACTTTTTTAAATAATTATTTTGGAAAGATTAATTCTAGGATTGCACTCACGACTGATACATGGAGTTCCAATCAAAATCTGAATTATTTGTGTCTCACTGCACATTTTGTTGATGAAAATTGGAAGTTGCATAAAAAAATCATCAACTTTGTGGTGATGCATAGTCATAGGGGTAAGGAGATTGGGAAAATTGTGGAGAAATGCGTTGAAGAGTGTAGAATAGAAAAAAAAAAAAAGGTGTCAACAATTATCGTGGATAATGTTAGCTCGAATGATGTTGCAATTATCTATTTGAGGGAAAAACTTTCGAAACAAATGTCGTTGATATTAGATGGTAGTGTTTTGCACATGAGGTGTACAACTCATATATTAAATTTGATTGTGAGAGATGGCTTGACTACGGTACGTGACTCCATTGCACGTATCCGAAATGTAGTTAGATATGTAAGGAGTTCTCCCACGAGAGCCCAATGATTTCAATCTTACATTGAGAGAGAAAAGATCACTTATAAGGGTTCGGTAGTTCTTGATGTCACCACTAGATGGAACTCCACTTACCTCATGTTAGACACCGCCATAAAGTTCAGAAAAGCTTTCAAAAAATGAAAGATCATGATCTATCTTTTGTAAGTGAGCTTAATCATGAAACTCCCAGTGATGATGATTGGGAAAATGCTATTATTCTTTCGGATTTTCTAAAAGTATTATATGATGCCACCAATCAGTTGTCTGATACTTCATATGTTACTTCAAATGATTATTTTGAAGGGATAGCTCTTTTGTATAGATATTTGAAAGATGCGGTTAATGTTTCGAATCCTAAGGTTCAAGCTATGGGTATGAAAATGAAAGAAAAATTTAACAAATATTATGGAAGCTTGGAAAAAGTGAATATGATAGTGTTGATTGCGGTTGTGTTAGATCCTAGAGCCAAGCTAAATTATGTGAGTTTCTTGTATGGACAAATTTATGATGATGAATCGAAAATTAAAAAAATGCATTATAAGGTGAATGATGCATTGGAGCGTTTGTATGAATTTTATGAGCAACAATCTTCTCTTATTTCAAGTGATGAAGATTTTGGTGGCCATAATTTGGGTGCAAGTAGTAGTAGTTCCAATTCCAATACCGATACGGGTGGTAGTGAAGGAATAAAGAAGTATGACGGCCAAGTTTGGAAGAAAATGTTTTTATACTCGAATGAATAAGGGTGTGATAACAACAAGTCCGAGTTTGATGAGTATTTTCAAGAAAAAAATGAAAAGGATCTTGGTCTTGATATTTTGATTTGGTGGAAGACTAATGGCTCAAAATATAAGATCATTTATTTGATGGCTCAAGATATTTTGTCAATTCTTGTAATTAACATTGCTTCAGAATTAACTTTTAGTATATCGGGTTATGTGCTTGATGGCTTTCGGAGTTCTTTAACTCCAAAAGTAATAGAAATTTTGATTTGCACTCAAGATTGGTTGAGAGCCATTCGTGTACCGCTTGATATTAAAGAGTGTATTAAGAATGCAGAACAATTTGAGTTGGGTAAGTAATGTTTATATCTTTATATATTGTAATTCTTTTTGTATATCTGATAAGTGAATATTTTATTTTATTTTATTTTATTTTATTATTATTTTTTATAGTTGGTCTTAATGCGAAGATTATCATTGATAAATAAAATTGGTGGCGTCTCATTTGCAATGGGTCCAACGGTTGAAAAGTCAAGCAAGGTTTTTTGTTGGCTTATTGATGAACAACTTTGTTTGTTGTAATCTTAATGCAAGCTCTTTTTATGTACATTGAATTTTTTAACTATGTTATCAAAAAATTTAAGAGCCTTTAAATGAGCAAAATGACATATTTCATGGAGTATTATCGATATTGATTTTTTTTTCTGTGTTTTTATTTAGGATTTTGACTGATTTTCATTCATATCTTTGCAAGGTTTTACTGTGCCAAATGAATCACAGGGAAATGTTGCAGAGTTTACACTATGAAGTAGATGAAAATTTGAGATCTTGTTGGCACGTCTAGTTTTTAATCTCTTTAGTATATTTTGCTTTATCATTTTCATTTGGCTCGGTTGATAAGGCATATGACATATGACAAATGTGACGATTTAAGCTTTAGTGCACATATATTGACATATGTGGGCACAATAATTATAGTTAATCAAACATCTCATTTTCTCTTTGGAAACTTCTTATTAGTTTTGATTATGTATGTCCAAATTCTTGACGGTTGGCATTGGTATGCTTGCTAAAATGTGGGAAGTTACTGTGTAGTATATGCGTACATTATAGTTTTATTTGGTAACGTGCGCATACGTTATAGTTTTTTTTTTATAACGTGCGTGTATGTTATAGTTTTTTTTTTTTGTAACATGCGCGTACGTTATATTTTTTTTTTGGTAACGTACTCGTACGTTATAGTTTTTTTTTTGCTAACGTGCGAGTACGTTATAGTTTTTTTTTTGTAACGTGCACGTACGTTATATATTTTTTTGGTAACGTGCGCATACGTTATAGTTTTTTTTTTGGGTAACGTGCGCGTACGTTATAGTTCAAATCTGAAAATAACAAAAAAAGAAAAAGAAAGAACCTGTTGGAACCTGGAATCGACCATGGAACCTATGGCAAGGTAGGTTCTAGGTTCTCGGTTCTAACAGGTAAATTCCAGGTTCCTCATTTTGAGGAACCTGTACTCGATGATATATTCCAGGTTCCAAACGGAACTGAACTGGAACTTGGAACTGCTCACCCCTAGCAGCTGGCCTCGCGCTAAGCTGGCGGGGCTCGCCCTCGCCGGCCATGGGCGAGGCTCAACCCTCGCCGGATCCGGGCGAGGGCGAGCCTCACCACCCGGGCCGCAAGGGTGGCCTCGCACTGGGTGGGCGAGGCTTGCCCTCGCTGGATTTGGCGAGGTCAAGCCTCGCCCACCGCCCTCGTGGCCACCGGCGAGGTGGCCGGTGAGGTCAACCTCGTCGACCGTCGCCGAGCTCCGGCGACCGGCTGGAGGAAGAAGATGAGAAGAAAAAGAAAATTAATAAAAATAAAAATAAAAAGAGAAAAAATAATATAATATAAATTCAAAAATATTAAAATATTATTAAAAGTTGTACACGTCGGCACTGATTATGCTACATCAGCCGGCCGGCGTCCAGTCAACAAAATCTGGCCATAATTGGCCGGAAATGATTGAAAGGAGGCCATTGAAGCGACCGGTTTGCACTGTGTTAAGTACATATTAGGTTTGTTCAAAAAAAAAAAGAGTACATATCAGGTGAATATAACTTTTTTTTTTTAAATTAAGAATGTCGTAACATCTTTTCCTAAGTGCTTTTGAGTTTTGACGCTATGTTTACGTGGACGAAACCCCATTATGTGGAAGCAGAAGGGAGGAGTAGAAAAGATGGAAATCATTTTATAGGGACGGTGGCCAGACAAATATGAAGTAGTCAAGGACGCCATAGTGGACTAGATTGTTACTAAACTCTAGTTTAATGGAGATGACACCAACAAGCAGGTGAAACATGGGCGACTGAGTAAATTATTGTTTGATCTGCCGTCCGCGAAGAAAAAAAAGGAAAACTTTCTACAGAAAAGTGAAGATATGGTGGAGGATGGAGTCGGCTCTTATTTAAGCTTAATAGAGAAATAATGAAAATCTCTCTACTCATAACGTATGAATAGGCGGTAAGTAGTTTAGTTTTGTTTAGATATGATATGACTCATGCAGCTCTATTTTACGTCTCATCGATAGCTAAACTTAGTCTAATCACGTGTGTTATAAGGTGTGTTCTGGGCATGCAATGAAGTCTCAGAATTCCACATAAAATTTACCGTTGATCGACACCCCGTATCCTCTAGTTTCATATTTTAAGTTATTCCCTTGAGCAAGTGAAAATAGTACTTAAGTTTCCTTTTCTAATATTTTATTTTGTATATATGCCTAGAAAAAAGAATTCATTGCGTAGATTATGTGGGGATTTCAATACCAGAATGCGAAGTAGTGTCAAGATTAAAAGGAAAACAAAGCGTTTGTCTTGTGAATCGATCAAGCTAACAAGCTTATAAACAGTATATCGAACCTTCATATAAAACGTAACGCTTCGACAATTGAGCTCATGGGCTTAGCTAGGTCGCGGTCGGTGTCGCTAAAAACCTCTTGTGCAGACTCGTCAATGATCAGAAAAACTACTATTTGATGAAAGTGGATCGAGTTCGGACGGGCCAGTGCGCTGGTCAGAGGCCCAAAATGGGATTTCTATTTCCAGTCCACCTCGCTGGTCAGAGGCCCAATACGCAACCGGTAGAAAGAGGCTGGTCCATTGGGCCGGGTCGGTTGGATTTGGATCCGTCGGGCAGCCCGGAAGAAGCTGAACGGGTTCTCCAAAAGCTTGCACGATGCACCATGACGACATCCAACATTTTGAGCGCTAAAAAGTAACGCGACTGACCAAAGAGGGGAAAAAACCATAAACCAGAGTCCCGCCCTCACGCACACCTGGCAATTTCAAAACTTTCTCTGCGCGTGCGTGCGTGTGTCCGATTTTGGAGCTTCTGTGGGAAGCAACAGTTTCGGCGGTGGCGATGGAGTTGGACCCAGATGACGTTTTCAGGGACGACGAGGACGATCCCGACAACGAAGCTCTTCGGGTTCGGGTTCTGCATCTTCTTCTTTCTGCCCCCTTTTTTTTCTTATCTGTTTCGGCTCGTGCTTGGAGAATGAGTTGAGCTCACGTGCTTGATTTTGAGTTGCAGGAAAGGGTGTCGAGCAAAGAGCTCGTGGTGTACTTGGTCGATGCTTCCCCTAAAATGTTCTCCACCAAATGCCCTTCCGTGAGTTCCTTCGCTACCGGTTTTGATTTTCTCTTCATCATCTTCTTTTGTTCTTTCGGATGGTAACGATTTCGCCAATTCTCACCAACGTCTGTTTCGGAAATTTCAAGTGGTTTTAGTGTCTAGATTCTGCACGTGTGTCTTTTCTCATGATCCTTCTGATCCTTCTTGGGATATTTGCCCTCAATAGTTTTGTTTTCTCAGTCAAGAGTAGTTTAACTTTCGAGTGGGTTGCTGGAATTTGCTGGATGCAGTACACGTTCAGTGATCTCTCATACTGTGTTTACAAGAAGAAATGGCCACCAATTTTTTTTCCTTAAAAGAGAAGTGAACATTAACTTAAGATACACTAGTTCTTGTTTGTTTCTTATGTGAACATTAGCTACATGCTAGTTAGGTTTTTTTTTTTTTTTTTTGGCAGCATTCGCATGTGCAATAGTTGCTAACATTCAATCTTCTTAGCCTTGTAATGTTATGGTTTTGTTTGTTATTTGATGTTTTTTGGCTTATGGATGTCACATGTCTAGACTTTTGAGTTCGTCGATTTGATTTTTCCCCACTATTACTTTCAAGACTGGCTGACTCAACTGTTTTATATTTGTTAACGAGCAAGAGATTAGAAGGATGAAAGCCACTTTCAGATTGCCATTAGCTGTATAATGGAGTCATTGAAGGCTCATTTAATTGATGGATCATATGACGAAGTTGCATTATGCCTTTTTGCTGGCGACCCTCTCCGGATGCGGGCGAGGCGGCCCTCGCCCGCAGCTGGCGAGGGTCGCTGGCTTAGGAAAAAAAAGCAAAGTAAAAAAGGAAAAGAAAAATAAAACAATTCATGTACTGTTGGGAAGCACTTTGATTTTGTCATGTAAAATGGGCCTTCGGATTTTACTAAAATGCAAATTTCATGTGAAGCTTTTGGATGTCATTCAGTACGTGAGACATATTTTGCAGCCTTGCAGAGATATTTTGCAGTTTCGCAGGCCCTTGCTCTTGAAGAAGATGACTTGCTGGAAATCAAAGATGATATGGCACCTGATGAGGAAGCCCTGGCTAGGTAAGGTAAAGGTTCCCCATGTTGAGCTTGTTTGCATCCTTTTTGTTAGTTTCTGGTTTTAATGGTCAAGTTGGGCGTATGTTTGTGGGTTATTCACGGCAAGAAAAAAATTACAAGGTGACATGGTAAGAAAAACTTTATAGTGGGTGGCTGTTTTGGGAATAGAGGAAGATCAATGGGAATTTAAGGGATCTTGTATTAGAAGGGCTGCAAGTACGAGGATGCTTTCTAGTTTTCTGCTCAACGAGTGTAGAAGGGTTGCCTATTTATATGCAGATTTCAACCGACATAAACCACTTGGTGTTCTTTACAGCGACATGTACAATTCCCAACCGTGAATTTACTTACCGACCACATGTCTAAAGGAGACAAGAATCTAGAAGCTTTTGGTTTCTAGATTGGACTAGAAAGCTCTCAAGATGGATCGATATTACCACTTTTTATGTTAGACATTATGAAAACGCAATTCTTGGTATCACCTTGGTCTGCCTTTTCATGCTTGCCTGCAGGCCATGAGTCGTTAAATGCGATAGAAGAGGTTAACCTGACTCTTTATGGGGATAAGTACGAGGAAAGCAATAATGCCGGCCATAAAAAGGGGAGCGAGGCATGCAAGAAACGGAAATCCTTGCAGAGAGTGCCATTTTAGAAATCTGCACGGTATAATTGGGCTGACCTCTCTGACAGTGGAAAGGTGAAACATGATCTCACTCTTGTGTTTCCTCTGTGCACTTTTTTTTTTTGAAATTTGATTCTTGTCTTGCAATTTTACCCTGCAATTATTGGACAAGATCTTTCTCTTGAGCCAGTTAAAAAGAGTTCTCCAGAAGTCGTTTTAACATATCATGCGCATTTATTTATTTTTGGTCTGGTCTTATCCAATATCTATTTTATAAGCCACCGTGTGCTATGTACTGTGCTTAGGCCGTGCAACCCTACGACTCCCTTCCTCACATCCACTCCCCAGCCGGGCCAGCCCCCCAAAAAAGGTGAGAAATTGAACTCCCCATCTCGCCCTTTTTCAGTGGGAAGGGTGGCCACCGGGCAACACTAATACCTTTTGCAGCCAAATAGAGGTTTTAGGTGATTGGCATGAAGAGAAATCATGTAGATGAAAGCTCTGGTGGTTAATTTTGGAAGCAAATCAGTATAGATGGCCACATTTACTGACCTTCCTTTTGTTGATGTGCACCCCTGCAGTTAAAGGATTGATGGTAGTGGAGTTGAAATTCTACTTGACTGTGCACGATCTGCCCGTCTCTGGGAAGAAATAGGCTTTGATCAGAGGATATTGACTTGCATGGGGAAGTGAACTGATAATGTAATTACTGCAAGGTTTTTGTATTGCTTAATTTTGACTGTTGATAGCTGCCATAAAACTCCCAAGAATGCTGAAGTCCAACTGCAGCATCCAAACGGTGTCAATTGAATCTTAGATGACAAGCTCCAGTGTCAAATGAATGGTCTCTGTGACACACCTTGCACTTATTTAATGAGATGTGTTAAGTTACTTTATTAAGTTTCATTTATTATCAGAGTTTTATTTCCTTTTTTATTTACATAAGGATATTATTGTTATATACAATTTATATTCAATATAAATACAATGGGTGTAGGGTTTCTGTGATTACAGAAAATATAGCCCTCTCTTTCTTTCTTTTGCGTTCTCTTTCTCCTCCTCTCTATTTCTTCTCTCTTCCTTCTTTCTCTCTTTCTACTTGCTGCGGGTTCTCTAATCAGTTTTGTGACAAGATGATTGCGTCATAAGGAAGCATAGCGTTACATCTAAGTAGTTATCATGAAATGTGGATCTCAAAGCCATGTTTTAATCTATTTCTCCTTTGTACGGAGCGACATATTACCCTTGTTAAAGAACTGCCTGCTCTCCCTAGAAAACAAGGAGAGCTGAGCTTGTAGCGATTGTTCTGCAGCTTCTGTTAATTGTAAACCATACGGGTTCAGTGTCCTGACACATGCTTAGAGAGTACAAAACTCATGCTTTTATGCCCATTGAACCTAAGTATATACAACAATAGCGCTTAATACATGATCTTAGCATATTATGTTGCTCCAGCAATAGATAATTTAGCAGTAGGTCCAAGAAGTTCCAAGTTGAGTTCAACACCACGACAATAAGTTTTAAATGTAGCGGGATACAAATTCCATCATGTAGAGCCACTATGCAACTAAGATAAATAAAGGACATCAAATGCTAAAAGGCCATGACCAACAATATTACTTGTCAAGAAATGACGGGCACAAAGCTTAATGCGGTCGATGGTAAGAGTAGACGGCGTAAAAAGTCTGGATGAAGGTAAGCAGCAAGAGGACAGTGGCGACAGTGCTTAAATGTTTGCGGATAAGGTTGTTCCACCAGAGGCGGTACATGCTCTCGTAGTACGGCTTGCAATAATCATTAACCTCCTTGATTTCGTTGGACAAGTAGTTCCAATCAAAATCGTAAACGATCTCTCTGCACAGCTGTTTCAATAGGTCCGCCACTTCCCCGTGGCCTCCAAAGACGTGACTGACGATCCCGTGCGAGTGGAGAATCCGAATGTCCTCCCAGCTATTGACCAAAGCGTCCCAGAACAAGAAGTAATTCGTGAAGAAGGGCTTGGCTTTGCTGTGGCACTGTTCGTAGGCAACGAAATTCAGAAAGACACGGATGGTATTGTCGTTGATGGACAACTGAGGGACCAGTAGGGTGCCGTCAGCAAAGCCGATGTCCAGTAAGTCGTCGCCCTTCCGTTCCAGGAATTGCATGCCCGCCTCTTGGAGCCGCAGGGCGAAGTGTTCTAATTGCCTTTCTTGGACAAGGGGGTTCATACTGTCATTGGGATTCAGCTGCGACCCCGTGTCCTTATTGTTCTTCTTTTTCACCAATTGGAGGAAGGTGGAGCGGAAAACAGCGAGCAGATGAGCGTTGGGTTTTGTGGTGTTCGACTTGTAGGCAGCTTTCTTTCGGGGTAACAGTGGGTTGAAGAAAGTGACCGCGAGTGTTTCCAGCGACTCAGCTTGTTGATCATCGTTGTTGTTGGTCAGCTCGAATACTTTCTTGAGAACGAACAAAGGTAGTTGGTTCTCGAGCATCAGAAGTTCGCGTTGAAGGGTTCTTAGCATCCAGTGGGTGGTGAAAATCGGATCCGCCACATTTGCCTCCCCAGTGGACTGCGAGCAAAATAATCTATGATTTTTAAGCCAAACTAACAGGAGTTGGACCAATATGTGTGCGCTAGATGATGCGTAGCTTGAATACTCGCCAATCGTAAGGATTAATCAAGTCGTGGCGACATGAACAGAGAAATATTATGAGGACTCTAGGATCTTGCTTTACTTTGTATCTCAACGGTCTTCCAAATGCCTTTGTTCCTATGCTCTTGATAACTTGTTTAACCCAAATGCATAATTTAGCATTCTTATGATCTAGACTTTAGCTTCTAAGAGTATCTATTTTGATTTTTCAAGGGTAGACGAGACGTAAATGGCTCAATTAATTTACTCGAAAACTTAAATTCAAAAAAGTTAGACCGATGAATGAAGAACATAATCTATTATTTAAATACCGTTCTACCTTGGTGCGGACATGATTGTTATAGAGGCGCAATAGTTCGACCACGAAGCAACCGTCAACAACCATCATCCACACGAAGTCTTTGCTATGAATTTGATCAAACTTCTCTGAATAACAGGCCCTCGTTTTTGTCTCCAATTTCTGCATGGCTTTCACAAGGGCATCCAAAAGCACCATTTTCGCCATCCGACCACGATTGCTCTTATCTTCACATTCGGGGACATCAGACTCTCTCTTCCGCTCAGTCAACGACGACAAATCTCCATCACTTTTCCTTCGCCCTAACCGACCACCATTGATGCCGTCTTCACGTTCACGGTCATCAGACTCTCTCTTGCCCTTGGTCAACGTCAACGGATCTCCATCACTTTTCCGCCGCTCTAACTTTCCTCCCAGAAGGCGCTCCAGAAACCGCATCTTGTGCTCTTCCATCACCCGCAGCCTCTCTTTTCTGTCCCAATAATGGAAGGGACCGATGGATATCATTGTGGGCTGGAATGCGTTCTTGTAAACTTCACACAAGTTGTTAGGGACTCGGTAGATGGTCCAAGACCTACCCGAATTGCAAGTGTGCCCTTCGTCGAGGGACTTGGTGATATCGATGACCCACTCATTATTGGAATACTGGTCTCGTCCTTCTTGTTCTTCGGATTTTTCTTCATTTCTTGAGTGCCTCTTGGGGCGATGAGATCCTAAATTTCTGAGTTTGCTACCAGATTTTCCCTTGCTATTGTTGCCACGACCCATTGTTAACAAAAAAAAAAACCCAAAAGAAACAGATAAATTCCAGGTAGAATCAAGGATTGTGAATGAGATGGAACTTTGGTTCACGAAGACACCATGCAAGTGTTTGAGTCTTCATATAAGTCTTTTGAAACTTCGATCTTGTTTGATACGCAACGTTAGGAACACGGGTCGTCGTCGTCGTCATGGTCAATAGTTATCTAGCTCAGCAATGCAATAATGCAAGCCCATCAAAATCACTGACTCGGAGTATCAAACGTATATAGACCAAACACTATTCTGGTCGGTAGGGTATATACGCGATTATCGATTCAAACTTCAGTGAGATGAAAAGGAATATCCAGGAATCATCATCGCTTCAGTGGACCCCATACGATGTAATGATGCATTGGGCCTTTTATCGAAGAAAAGTGGTGGAGGAGAAGATGAAAATATTTGTCATTTTGCTCTCCTCTTTTTCGATTATTGTACTTGATGCTTCTCCCTTCAACACCTCAAGCTCTTGTGAGCAGAAAAACGATGACGGATTAGAGTTAAACAATTGCCAACATCTTGCGGGGATCTTTCGACGAGGATTTATCAATCGTTATAAAGGGAGAATCCTAGCCAGGACCAGCTCTATTTGGAAAAAGGGCATGAATATTTAAATAGGTCTTCTGTAGAAAGGTTAAATTATCTTGATGGCGTCATTATTCTTTAGCGCTCAACCGATACTCATCCACTGCTCCATTTCTTGGCCCTTTCTACACTCCCCGCCCCCCTCTCTATGCTTCCACTCGGAAACTTGCATCGAACTTAATGAGACGAGACTGGCTCTAAACCGTTAATCACATGAATCCTATATGATGCTCATATAATTGACAATGGAGGCGATGGATCCAAATTCACACACAAGTATTTTTCTAATTACTTTAGTCAATAGTGAAACGAACAATATTTCGCTTCTTTTCAGTCAAGAGACGTAATTTTTGTGTTTATTACGTGACAAGTTTTTGTAAGTTCACTCGAGCATCACTAGCTCCCTGATATTTATTTAAATGTTTGGTTTTTGCCTTTGAAATTATAATTAGAGTGCACTTTAAGTCACTATTTAAAAATTATCAATCTTAATAAGAGTGACTTACCTACTTCTTCTTACTGAATTACTAATTAATATTGGATTACCAACCCTCATTAGAGTTACCCAATAAAGGCGCAAATAAAACTATTTAATTTCTCTATTTTTCTATTATTTGTATACTTGAGAATAGGTTTTGAACATAAATCAATTTGGTAACGCAATTTTTTTCCTATTTCTAGGACAAATTATTAGCCCAAAAATAGGGTTGAGATAGAAATGAAAAGTAAAAATTTTATATTTTTCTATTTCTAAAACAGAATTAAGAATTATTCGCCTTTCTTTGCTAACGGCCACCCACCCTCCGCCCTCGCCTGGGAGGGAGAATTTTTGTATCATTGTCAAATGAATTTGTATTTTACAAATAATTTTTTTATCATTATCAAATGTGTATTTTTACTCAAAAAGTAGTCCAAAGAATAAAATTTTAAAAAATCTATTTTTAGCCAGAAATAGGACCTAGGAATAGAATAATTATCATTTTTGTCCTAATTTTCTCTTTTACAACTATAGATTATTTTTATCTTTTACCATCTTTTACTATTTTTTTAATTCAGTCTTAAATTTACCAGAAATTACTAACTTAAGTAACTTATAGTTGAGCGCTCGGTCAAGTAAACGTGTGTGGTTTTTTTTTTCAGGGTGGGGGGCGTGAGGTCGGGGGTGGTTTCCCATGCATGCATCCCGTTACCAAAGAGAATAGAAACAAATAACTACTATGAATCTAACAAACATGCGTGTTGACTTCACCCACATGTTACCAATAAGACAAAAAAATCTAACTACTGCGAATTTAACTTATCTGCGAGCTGAGTTGAACCACCAAAAATTGTGTTTCTCGAAACCCTATCTAAAAGACATGACTACATGTTGTACATCAAAAAATTGCTACATCTATGGTAGAATTCTATGTTCCATGCCTATAAAGTAGAGGATCTTTCCCCGTGTTGGTAGATTTTAATTTCTGTTAGTCAGTAACAAAAAAATTATTTTTGAAAAAGTGATAACAACAACTTTTTCGAATGTCTTATCGATAACTTAACAACATTTTTATAAAATTACGAACTATGAAGTATTTGTGTCCAAGGTTGGTGATCTCATCATGTTGTTCCCTTTGTTTTCTTTTGTCCTGAGATTTCTTGTCCATTTCTAATTCATTGGCATTAGCTTTCCTCACAATTCAACAACAGCATGTTACTGCTGGCACTCACTTTCTTTGCTTTGCACAGATCCTTGTTATGGCTCAACCTGCTATTTAGACTTTTCATGCGAGACGCATATTCACTTCTCTGTCAACTGTCAAATGCTTAAGATGTATGCTTTGGTCATTGTTTCAGTCTTTATTTAGGATAGATCTTTTCCCACGCGATGCACATTTAGAAACTTTCCTTTCATCGAGAAACTTTTTGCCTTGGCGATGTTGAAGTTGATTTATGACGTTTCGTCGTACTTGGCAATATTTAGTAGAGCAATAATGTAGCTGGACCTTTTGAGATTCCGTTGAATATGGCAGCTTTAATTATTGGGGTCTCTGTTTATAGTGATAATTATGAGGCGAGCAATAACGGGTCATAAACGGGTGAGGCAAGGTGTCCGAGAAACAAAAAGCCCTTGCACATAGCGTCGTCCAGAGATATGCACTGTATAAATGGGCTGATAGCGCAGGAAGATGAAACATAATCTCACTCCTTTGTGTTTCCCCTGCGATTTTTTATTTTATTTTTATTTCTCTGATATATATCGTTTGAATATTTTGTTTATTTATTTATTAAGAAAGTGGCTTTTGTAACCAAATAGAGATTTCAGGTGATTTGCTTGAGGAGATTACATGAAAGCCCTCGAGTGGAATCTTCTCTTCTTACTGCTCCTTTGAGCTGTGCTTTCTTTTTGTTGTTCGCTTGGGTGCTATTATGGAAGACATTGAGTCAACGTGATCAATTACAGGTGTAGCCCTTTATTGGCATATGAATAAGGCGAGGACGAGACCCCCTGAGCAAGGTTTTTTTTTTTCTTTATAACATTGAAGAGGAAGTGTTTGATATTGCTTAAACTTAGACACTTATAGCTGCAATATGTAAGAAGCAAAAACGCAATCCCAAAATCTCCATAATTAAAATCAAGAATACATATAAACAAGTAAATAGATTTAATGCACCCTTACACACGTCAGGAATGCACATGGACTCCAAGAATGTCCCAATCAGAGCTTGAATGCACCCTTACGCACGTCTGGAGTGTGTGGTGCGTGAAGCGCATACACAGGCTAGTCGAAGTCGATTTGAACCGGCAATCCAATCGATTTGACCCATCAACATCTAGTCTGATTGGTTAGCCAATCAACAACTCGTCTGATTGATCAATGCTCAATCTGATCGATTGACTAATCCCATCAATGGAAAACTGAGTTAGGCAAGTCAACAGGCTATGGGCATCTAATTATTAACTTGAAGCATATATTTTGAGTATATGTCTTGTTACACATAAAAAAAGGTTAATTATAAAGACAAGACAAATGTGAAATCATTGGAACCATAAAGATATTCTCTGGTTATACAGGTTTTTGTGACACTTAAGATAAAAGAAAAAGAACTAACAAAATCACCGCCTTGGTGGCTGAGATGGTTTGGGGGAAGGGGGAGTTCGAATCCCCTCACGGTCACTTGGGGTCTTAAGTGGGATGCCAGGGGTGGTGGGTCCTCCCGCTTACGTGTCCCCCCAGGTTTACTCGTCGGCTGCTGGTTCGGGGTTCCTGGGTCACAAAAAAAAAAAAAAAAAAAGGACTAACAAATGGGATCTCTTTATGAAAGGTATTATCCATATGCCACACTATCATATTAAATCTATATAAATAAAGTTAAAACACTCATGATCATGGAAGATTTTGTGTGTATACATACAGTTACCATTATGATTCGATGTTTAAGACTTTATGGGATAGAAATGACTATTAAGAGACCAAGGCGCGCACATATAGTATAATTTCAATTAATATAATCCAAATTGGATAATGTAAGAGTTTTCTTAATATGAGTAACATTAATTAATATTATAAGGTGAGACAAAAGGTTTTTACTAATATGGGGCTAATTAGTGTCAACTAAGTTAAGTATGATCCGTAATAAGAGGGTCTAGTTGAAAATTCTATAAATAGTGTTTAAGTCTCTTATCTACCATACTATCACATATCCCTTCCATGAATAATATACAATCACCTCATTTGGAAGTATAACAATGCATTATAACATGAGACATTCCAACATTATATGAAACTGATATTTCTCAAATTTAATCAAGTGTGCTACTTTGACGGTCACAACTCAATTGAATCCTTAAAAAATTTTCATACTAGGATATAAACTTTATTTCTTACAAACACCATATACACATGATTTTAACTTTAGCGACTAAGGCAATTTGTTACTAAAATCACTTATCATGCTAATTACACTACTTTATTTATTGATACAAGTTAAACTTTATGCATATTATCAATGAATCATACTCTACTTAACATCTATGTGATGATATGCATGTGAACTTGCACTTGTATTTCCAAAATTATAGAATAATACAGAAAAATATGCAAAAAAATCCTTAAAATACCCCAAAAAAACACGCATATTTAAGGTTTCATACTTATTTTCATATCTATAAAATTATCAAAAATAAAAAATAAATATACCAAATTGTAAAGTATCTTCATATGAGCACATGGACTCCAAGAACACCCTAATCAGAGCTCGAATGCGCCCATACACGCATCTAGAGTGAGCGGCGCGTGAAGCGCATGTGCAAGCTAGCCTAGGCTGATCTAAACTAGTGGTCCGATCAGTTCAACCATTCAACACTCGATTCGAGTGGTTAGCTAGTCAATGATCAGTCCGATCGGTCAACACTCAATCCGACCAATTGACTAGTCTAGTTAATGGAGAATTGGGTTGAGCAGGTCAATGAGTCGAACTTAGGTCAGGTCAATGGGCTGGTCAACGATGAACCGAGTTAAGTCAACGGGTTGGGTCAGGGTCAACAGGTTGGGTTGAACCCTAGTGAACTTGTGCCTATGAAGCACGCACTGGCAGTGTCCCGCGTGGGAGGGCGCATGGCGATGAGTGTTCGACGCATGCTAACTCTCGACGGCGCAGGGCTGCACGTGAGGGGCACATGCGGCCTATCTTGGCAATGTGCTGGCCATGGTTTTGCTCATGTCAACGAGCTCGTTTCGTTTTTGTAATAAAAATCAATTCTTATTAAACAAAAAATCATGAAAAAGGGCAAGAAATGACACGCGAATTCCTGGAGTGCTATAACTTGGCACAAGAGAACACTTAAGTGTCATAACTTACGAAAATGACACTTAAGTGTCAAAATCGGAGTGAAAATGATCACATAAGTGTCACTCTGGCCAAAACGTTGACATATCAATTTTCCGACAAAGCGAGTGCAAAACGATGCCGTTTTGCATGCTAATATGACCAAATAATACAAAAACGGCGTCGTTTTGGGCTGGCATGGTAAAAAAATAATATAAAATTTAATTTAATTTAATTTAAAATTAAATTTAGTTAAAATATTTTAAAAATAATATTTTAATATTAAAAAATTAAAAATTTTATTTGAAAAGGGGGGAGGCGGCTAAGGGCTCAATCCTCGGCCTGCCACTTTGCCACCTTCCCGTCGTAGCTAGGAAGGGCCGGCAACGAAGGGAGGAGGGTCGGTCGGAGTTGCCGGGCCCTGGCTAAGGGCCAGCGACCTCGGCCAACCGGCAACGAGGGCTCACAAGCCCTTGCCCCAGATCGGGGTGAGGGTTGGCGAGTCGCCCTGGCTAAGGGCCGCCGACCCTCGTCATATCTGGGCGAGGGCGACCCTTACTTAGATCTATGGTGAGTGGCAGGGCTCGTGACCCTCGCCTAGATCGACAAGGGTCGGCGGCCCTCGCTGGCCGGCCAAGGGCCACCGCCCGGGGGCCCCAACGAGGGGTGGCCCTTGGCTCGGCCGGGCGAGGTTGCCGACCTTCGTCGGATCTGGCTCGGGCTACAATTGTCCCCACGATTTGGGGCGAGGGCTTGCAAGCCCTCACCGCCAATCGGGCCGGGGTCGCTAGCCCCTAGCTAGGGCCCAACGACCCCGGCTGACCGTCCCCCTCCGTCGCCGACCTTTCCCAGCGACAATGGCTCGGCCGCCTCTCCCCTTCCCCCTTTTTTTATTTTTAAATTAAATTTAATTATTTTTATATTATTTTTTTACCACATCAGCCAAAACGACGCCATTTTGCATTATTTTGCCACGTTAGCATACAAAACGGCGTCGTTTTGCACTCGCTTCGTCGAAAAATTGACACGTCAACGTTTTAGCCGGATTTTGGTCGAAGTGGCACTTAAGTGATTCGTTTTTCTTCGAATGTGGCATTTAAGTGTTACTTTCATAAGTTATGGTACTTAATTGTCCCTTTATGCCAAATTATAGCGCTTAAAGCGTTCTTATGCCGGCAAGAAACTATGTGTTCGAGTTCTAGGCTATAACTGCTTTGATACCACATGTAAGACACGAAAACGTAAATCCAAGATCTTAATAACTAGAATCAAGAACGCATATAAATAAACAGGGAGATTTTACGCACTTGATTTGGGCCATCATTCTTGATGTAGAATAGCGACGATCCAAACTCAAGAACTTCTCCTCATTTGTGAGGATAATTGTGTGTGTTAAGGTTAAATGAGAGGCTTGACCACTATTTATAGAGTTTCTAATCAGATTCTCTCATTATGGTTAGGCTTAACTCGTCCCATACTAACCAGTCCCATATTAGATTAATTAAAAAATCTTTTATCTAATCTTAGACTAATCTCATACAAATAATAAATTATAATATCAATTAATGTAATTCACATTAGAAAAATCCTTACACAATAGACTCCCAAGAATGCTAAAGTCCAATTGTAATATCAAATGCTATCAGGGAAAAATCAGATGGCATTCATGATGACAAGCTCCTTCTTGCATTTATATAGATTACGTAGCTTCTGATCAATAGAAATTGATTCTCTAGTAGAGCAGGCGGATGGATGTGATACACCTTGCACTTATTTAATGGGATGATTGGCCTTAAATCTATGTAGTTATCATTAACTGTGAAGCTCCAAATCATGTTTATCCGTTTCTCCTATGTACAGTAACAAATTTTTACCTTTGCCAAAGTTTGGCCTGCCTCTCCCTTAAAACAAGGAGCTTTAAGTTTGTAGTAATTCTTCCGCAGCTTCTGCTAAACGTATACAATATGCTTTCAATGTCCCAACCACTGCTTAGAGAATCCCAATGATATTATTCATGCCCATTGAACCAAATTATGTACCACATAGCGTTTAATACACGATCCTCGCCTATTTTATTGCTCAGACATTATATATCTTAGTTGATAGATCCAAAAAGTTCCAAATTGGATTGGACACTAAAACTATCTGAAATTTTTCAGACATAGCGACGATTATCAAGTAAAGCCACCACGCAGCCAAGGCAAACAAATGCAGGACACCAAATGCTAAAAAGCCATAGCCAAAAACACGTCATGTCATATAGAATGACAGGCACACAGCTTTACTACGGCTGATAGTAAGGGTACACGGTGTAAAACGTCTGGAGGGTCGTCAGCAGCAAGAGGACAATGGCGGCAAAGAGAGAGAGGCATGTCCATGGACTGCTGAAACGTTCGCGGATGAGGTTTCTCCACCAGACGCTGTACTTGCTTTCGTAGTACTGCTCGCAATAATCATTCACCTCCCTGGTTTCGTCGTACAAGGAGCCCAAATCAAGATCGTAGATGACCTCTCGACACCTCATAAACAGTGCCGCCACGTTCTTTTCGCTTCCCAGGTGATTGATGATCCTGTGCTTGCGGAAAATCTGAATGTCCCCGGGGCTATTGACGAAACTGTCCCAGAACATGAAGTAATTTGTGAAGAAGGGCTCAGGGTGTTCGACACTCATTTCGTATGCAATGAAATTCAAAAGGAGAGAGATGCTGTGGTGGTTGATGTACAACGGAGGGACCCGTAGAGTGCCGTGACCGAACTCAATGTCCAGTAAGTCATGGCCCTTCCACTTCTTGAATTGTACCCTCGCCTCTTGGAGCTCCGTTGCGAAGTGTAGGACGAGGCCCCTCATACTGCCATTGGAATACAACCGCGATTGGACTCCATTCTTTCCCTTCTTGTGGACTTTCTCGCTCACCGATTTGAGGAAGGTAGATCGGAAAACCTCAAGCAGATGAGCCTTGGGTTTTTTGGTGTCCAACTTAGAGGCGGCATTGTGTCCAGGTAACAGGGGGTCGAAGAAGGTGACTGCGAGGACTTCCAGCGGCACAGCTTGTTGATCGGTGTTTTTTTTTTTTATCAGCTCGTACAGTTTCTCGAGGACAAAGAAAGGTAGTTGGTTCTCAAGCAATAGAAGGTCGCGTCAAAGGCTTGTTAGAATCACGGGTTTGGTGAAAATCGGATCATCCTCAATTGCCTCCACAATGGACTGCGAGCAAACGCGATCAATGAATTAAGCGAAGACTAACAGAAGTTAGATCAATGCCCTAATTTAGCACGCATTCTCAGCTTCTAATGGAATAGTCTTTTGGATTGGTTGGTTTGAAAGATAGACAAGAAGCTGTAGATAGACCGCAATTAATTTCTTCAAAAAAGTCAAGCTGATAAATGAAGGACGCTGCTTCCTACCTTGGTGTGGAAAAGGTCGTAGTAAAGGCGCAATAGTTCGACCACGAAGCAACCATCGATGACCATCATCTCCACAAAGTCGTCATTGTTGTAGGAGCCGTCGCGTAGGTACTCCAAACTCTCTGAATAACAGGCCCTCATTTTCTGCGCCAATATCAGCATGGCTTCCACTAGGTCATCCAAACGCACGGCTTTCGCCATCCAGCCACCATCATCATCTTCTTCACGTTCACGGTCATTGGACACTCTTTCCCCCTCGGTCGTCCTCGACACATCTCCATCGCTTCTCGACCGCTCCAACTCTTCGCATCAGGAGCGATCCGTATCATGACCTGCAGTTGATGATAGGTCTCCCGACTTCTGAAGGGACCAATTCGTATCATTTCGGGATCGAATGCGTTATCGTGAACTTCACGCCAGTTTCGAGGGACCGAGTGGATGGTCCACGAACTCTTCGCATCAGGAGCGATCCCCCGGTCGAGGCGCTTCTTGATTTGGATTACGCACTCTGCAGACCGAGGCTTGTTATTATCTTCTCGATCCATCGTGGAAAGAATATAAGCCCAAAAGAAACAAATAAATTCTAGGCGGAATCGAGCTTTATGTATGAGTCGAGATGGGACTTCAATTATCGAAGACCCGCGTGCAAGCGTTTAAGACATTATATTATTAGTGGAGTTTTCACTTCAGAGAATGGCTGTTAAGGTAAGGGTGCGTTTGGCTGCACCTATTTCTGCATTCCTGGAACAGAAATTTCTGTTTTTGTTCTGGAACAAAAAGGAACAGCAACGCGTTGGGTGCGTTTCTGTTCCTTTTTGTTCTTTTGTTCCAAGGAACAAAAAACAAAACAAGAAACACAAATTTTGTGTTTCTTGTTTACAAACACAATTGAGGAACAAAAAGGAACAAAATTGTGTTCTCTGCTGCGACCCTCTCCTCCCCGCAGCGTCTCCACCGTCGTCTTCTCCGGCGCCTCCCACTCTCCGGCGCCAACAGCTGCCTCTGTCTCGAGACCATCCGGCTTCTCCACCGTCGTCCTCTCCAGCACTGACAGCCGCTGCAAGCGTCTCCACCTGTGAGCGGGTGACGTAGGCCGGGTCGCGGGTCGGCCGGGCGGCGACGGCGGCTGCGGTGCGGGGGCTCGGCCGTGGGGTCTCGAGCAGCGGACGTCTACGACGAGCGGCGAGGGACGGCCGGTCGAGTCGTGGGCCGGCGCGGGGTCGACGATCGAGCGGATCTCGAAGTCGTGGGTCACGGCGCGGTGAGATCCGATGCGGCGGTGGCGAACGAAGGCTCGAGACTGCGGATGCGACGATCGGGCGTGAGGCGGAGGGGCGATCGCCGTGCGGTGGCGGCGAGGAGGCGTCGAGCGCGGTCGCCGATGCGGTGGAGGGAGACGACGGTGTGGCTCGGGTCACCGTCGGCACGGCACGGCGAGGCCGACCTCGCGCCTGGCTGGGCGAGCTCGATCTCGCCCAGATCCGGCGAGGCCGCCGGCCCTCGTCGGTCAGTCGCCGGCCATGGCCGAGGCCGGCGGCCGGCGACCGGCCAAAAGAAGGAAAAAGGAAAAAGGAAAAAGGAAAAAGAAAAAAAGAAATAAAGGAAAAATAAATAAGAAAAATAAGAAAGAAAATAACAAATAAAAATAAAAATATTAAAAAAATAAAAGAAATAAAAAAATTATACAAACTTACCAAACGTGTTTCTATTCTTTTTATATTTCTTAAACGGATTTACCAAACGCGTTTTTTTGTTCAAAAATTGTTCCCTGGAACAGAAACATTTTTTTTTATTTCTGTTCCCAGAAACAATTTTTAAACAGAAACGTTACCAAACGCACCCTAAGTAAGCGAGAATGATAACCATTTTGCTGTAGAAATTAATTTCTAGCTAAAAATATATTTTTGCTTGGCAAGTTTCTAAGTAAAAATATGCATTTAATAAAATTTATGTTGCCTAACTAAATATAAAATTTCTCCCCCTTGAGTTGGCAGCGAATGGCGAGTGGGCGGTTGACAATGAGTGGACAGCCGGTTAGTAGTGAGGGCAAACGATAAAAAGAGTTTTTAGTACTCATTTTTGTTCTAGAAATAAAATAAAATAAAAAGTAAAAAAAAAAAGTGTGTTTTTTTATCGCAACACAAAAAATATTTTGTTGCAAATGAACAAGATATTGAGGAATAGTGCATTTGGAAAACTATTCTTTCCCAAAAACAATTTTTGTTCAAAAATGATTTTTTTATTCAATTCCCAAAAATAATTTTTGATTTTTAAAGATATTTGATAACTATCTAAAATTTCTATATTCATGATAGAAATGCATTTGAAAAAATTATTAATTTTTTTCTTTTAATTTTTAAATACTTTTATTATATTTTTTTTCTCTTCTTCTTTCTCTTTCTTTGTGGTTGGTTATTGGCCACGACAGTGATTAACGATCAGCCGGGCAAGGTCTCACTAGCTCGCTAGAGCCTCCCGAGGCTAGGGTGAGGACCAGCGAGTTCAGCGAAGGCTTGCTTAGCCACCATGAGCCTCCACCTCGTTAAATTTGGGCGAGGCCAAGCCTTGTTGTGGTTCGGCATTGGTGGAGGCTAGTGACGCTCTAATAAGGTTGTCGACCATGATTGAGACGCGATCAACCAAAAGGAAGACAAAGAAGATGAAAGAGAAGATAAGAGAAAAAAAATAAACTTGATTCTAGTAATTGTTCTTGGTGTAATTTTTTTTTTTTTTTTTAATTCTTGATTCTTTTCAAATCTATTTTTGAAAACAAAAAAAATAGATTTTTATTTTCGATAACAAAAATTTATCAAAGATATTTTTGTTCTTTTTTTTTTTGAAGAATAAAAGAGAGAATTAGACTAAAATCTTTCGGCGCAAACTTGTGAATGACGAGAAAAAATGCAACCGGTGAAAAGAGACCCGTCCAAATGATGGGGGCGGGCGGGTCGCTTGGATTTGGATCCGTCGGGCAGCCCGGAAACTGAACGGGTTCACCAAAGCTTGCACGATACACCATGACATCCCCAACATTTTGAGCGCTAAAAACTAAAAAAGTAGCCCACCGCACTCCGCAATTTCAAAGCTTTCTCTCTGTGCGTGCGTGCGTGCCTGTCCGATTTCGGAGCTTCTCGGGGAAGCAAGAGTTTCGGGGGGTGGCGATGGAGTTGGACCTAGATGACGTTTTCAGGGACGACGAGGACGATCCCGACAACGAAGCTCTTTTGGGTTCTGCTTCTTCTTCTTTTTGGCCCCCCTTTTTTTTATCTGTTTCGGCTCGTGCTTGGAGAATGAGTTGAGTTCATGTGCTTGATTTGTTTTGCAGGAAAGGGCAGGAAAGGGCGTCGAGCAAAGAGCTCGTGGTGTACTTGGTCGATGCTTCCCCTAAAATGTTCTCCACCAAATGCCCTTCCGTGACTTTTCGTTCTCTGTTTCCACTCATGTTGAATGCAAATAATTTGTCTCTGAGTTGGCCTCGACTGTTACTTGTGCACTATGTATTGATTTTGACTCGAAACCGTGTCTTAAATCTATGTACTTATCATTAACTGTGAAACTCAAAAACATGTTCGTCTGTTTCTCCTATGTGCAGAACAAAATATTACCTTTGTCAAAGTCCGGCCGCCTCTCCCTAAAAATTAGGAGCACTGAGCCTGTTAGCAATTCTTCCTCAGCTTCTGCTAAACGTAAATGATATGCTTTCAGCGTCCTAACCACTGCTTAGAGAAATGCCTAATGCATATCTTTCATGCCCATTGAACCAAATATGTACCATAAAAAGCTCCAAATTGTATTGGACACCACAGCAATCTGAAATTTCTAAATGTAGCGACAATACAATTTCCATCAAGTAAAGCCACCACGCAACCAAGACAGAGACAGATACAGGACATCAAATGCTAAAAAGCCATAGCTAATAACACCTGTTGTCGTAGAATGACAGGTGCAAAGCTTAATGCGGCCGATAGTAAGCGTACACGGTGTAAAACGTCTGGAGGAGGGTAAGCAGCAAGAGGATAACAGCAGCAAAGAGAGAGAGGCATGTCCACGGACTGCTGAAGCGATCGCGGATGAGGCTTCTCCACCAGACGCTGTACTTGCTCTCGTAGAACTGCTCGCAATAATCATTCACCTCCTTGATTTCGTTGTACAAGTAGCCCAGATTGAGATCGTAAATGACCTCTCTACACTTCATAAACAGTTCCACCACCTCCGTTTCGCTTCCCAGGTGATTGATGATCCCGTGCTTGCGGAAAATCTGAACGTCCCTGGGGCTATTGATCAAACTGTCCCAGAACATTAAGTAATTCGTGAAGAAGGGCTCAGGGTGTTTGACGCTCATTTCATACGCAACGAAATTCAAAAGGACAGAGACGGTATTGTCGTTGATGGACAACTGAGGGACCTGTAGAGTGCCATGATCGAACTCGATGTCCGGTAAGTCGTGGCCCTTCCACTTCTTGAATTGCATACCCGCCTCTTGGAGCTCCGATGCGAAGTGTCGGACGAGGCCCCTCATACTGCCATCAGGATTCAACCACGACTTGACTTGATTCTTTCCCTTCTCGTGGACTTTCTCACTCACCGATTTGAGGAAGGAAGAGCGGAAAACATCGAGCAGATGAGCCTTTGGTTTGTTGGTGTCCAACTTAGATGCAGCATGGTGTTGGGGTAACAGCGGGTCGAAGAAGGTGACCGCGAGTACTTCCAGCGGCACAGCTTGTTGATGATCAATCTTGTTCTTGTTGTTGATCAGCTCGTACAGTTTCTCGAGAACGAAGAACGGCAGTTGGTTCTCAAGCAATAGGAGGTCGCGTTGAACGGTTCGAAGAATCCGGGGGTTACTGAAAATCGGATCGTCCTCAGTTGCCATCCCAGGGAACTGCAAGCAAAAACGGCCTTGATGTAAGCTGAAGGATTAGGGAAGTTAGATCGATGCCTAACTTAGCCTGCATTTTAACTTTCTAAAAGAAAATTATTTTGGTTCGGGGGGGAAAAGACAAGAAATTGCAGATAGAGTCATTGACCACAACTAATTCACTCAAAAATAGTCACAATCCGATAAGTGAAAGACATTGTTTGATATTTAAGCGCGGCTTTACCAGGACACGCTGGTAATTAAGGCGCAATAGTTCGACCACGAAGCAACCATCGACCACCATAATCTTCACATAGTTCTCTCTGGTTATATTATAAAAACTCTCCGAATAACAGGCCCTCGTTTTCTGCTCCAATTTCTGCATGGCTTCCACAAGGTCATCCAAAATCACAGCTTTCGCCATCCGACTGCCATCATCGTCTTCTTCACGTTCACAGCCATTGCACACTCTCTCCCCCTCGGTCGTCCTCGACACTTCTCCGTCCCTTCTCCACCGCTCCAACTTGCCTCCCAGAAGGCGGATTAGAAACCACTTCTTGAGGTCGTCCATGGCTCGAATTCGCCACTTTTCGATGGGACCGATGCCTATCATTTCGGGATGGAATGCGGTATCGTGAACTTTACGCCAGTTATCAGGGACTCTGCCGATGGTCCACGAAATCCTCGCATCGGGAGGGAGCCCTCCGTCGAGGAGGTTCTTGATTTCGATGACCCACTTTGGAGATCGAGGGTTGTTGTTATCGCCCGGAGCCATTGTGGAAAGAATGTAAGCCCCAAAGAAACGGAGAAGAAATTTTAATTCCTGAAGACACATATGCAAGTGCTGGAGACATTAAATAATTAGCAGTGGAGCGAGCTTTCACGTCAGACAATGACAGTCGAGTGTTCAGACAAGTAAAACGCGTGGAGACTGGAGAGAGACGGAGATGAGAGAGCTGGGATCGCCCGCGCAGCACGTACAAAGAAGGAAGAGAATGTCAAAAATGATCCTTATACTATTACTAACGTGGAATTTGGTTCATGAACTTTTGATCGGCTCAATTTAGTCTATAAATTATCGATAAATGTCCGATTTGGTCCATGAACTTTCGATCGACTTAATTTGGTCCATAAACTATTGATAAATATCCAATTTAATCATTCGTTACTGTTTTTCTTTTTTTCTTTTTGGTCCCTGACCCTTGCCAGACACTAGCTTCCCTCTGCCGAGTCGATGGAGGGAAGAGAGAAGAAAAAAAAAAAAAAAAAAAAAAAAAAAAAAGAGAAGAAGAAGGAAAAATAGTAATGAATGACTAAATCGGATATTTATCAATAGTTCAGGGATCAAATTGAGCCGATCAAAAGTTCATGGACAAAATCGGACATTTATCAATCGTTCACAAACTAAATTGAGTCGATCAAAAGTTCGGGGACTAAATTACATATTAAGTAATAATATAGGGACTATTTGTAATATTTTTCCAAAAAAGAACGAAAAGTCTGACTACTTCCAATTCAACTTACACGCGGGCTGACTTCATGCACCAAAAATTGAGTTTGAAATTAGATATAGGAGAGGGTGCCAAAGGAAATATCTTATTTATGTTCACACACACATTACCAATTAGGCAAAAAAATCTTACTACTGCGAATTCAGTTTATATGCGACTTCTTTTTTTGCTTCTGACCCAAAAAAAAAAAAAACTGATGTGCGACCTGACTTCATCCACCCGAAATAGTTGCAAATCAAGAAATTGCTATATTTATGGCAGAATTCTATGTTCCATGCCTAAAAAGTATAGGACCTTTCCTGTGCTGGTAAATTTTAATTTGTGTTAGTTGGTGTCAAAATAATTATTGGTCAACAAGTGACCAACAACAACTTTTTCGAATAACTTGTTGATTTTTTTTTTTTTTTTTTTTGCATCTGGAATAATTTGTTGATAACTCACCAATTTTTAAATAAAATTATGAACTTTTTAAAGTAATGTGTCAATTATCAATTTTTTTTTCAAATATATTAATCCTATATGAAATTACGAACATAAATTATATTGATTTACTAACCTTTGTCTATTAATTTTGGATTATCAACTCTCATTTGAGTGACTTATCAATGTTTAATCGTATTTCTTATTAACTAACCAATTTTGTTTGCAATAATTCCCCAAATTTACTAACTTTGTAGAAACTTTACAAACCTAAATTACCACGACTCGATAAGTTTCGTCGAGAAAATGACATCGCAAGTGTCATAACTTCTATACAATATTTACTTCAATGCCATAATCTTTTCTCTTCTTTTTTTTAAACTAGTTGAATGCTACATTTGTGAAATATAAGTCATATAAAGGCATGTTTGTTTGTATTCTTTTTTGGTTCCCTGGAACACAATTTTTGTTCTTTTGTTCCGGGGAACTAAAAAAGAACAAAAATGCGTTTTTTATACTTTTGTTCTCAGGAACAAATTTGAAATAGAAACAATAAACAAAAAAATTCGTTTCTTGTTCCCGAAAACACTTCCAATAAAACAATTTTTCTCTTTTCTATTTTTTTTCCTTCTCTTTCTTTTCTTCTTCTTTTTCTTTGGCTAGCAACCTCATTGAAGCGTCGCCGGCCCCCAACAAGGCCAAGCTCGAGCTCGCCTAGCCAAGGTGAGGCCACCAACCCTCATCGGCCGGTCGGCCATAGTCGAGGCCGGCGACCAGCCAAAAGGAAGAAAAATGAAAAATGAAAAAAAAAAAAAAAAAAGGAAAAATATTAAAAAATTTAAAAAAAAACAAAAAAAATTATACAAGCTTACCAAACGTATTTTTATTATTTTTATATTTCAGGAACACAAATTTTGTGCGGTTATCAAACGCGTTCTTGTTCAAAAATTGTTCATCGGAATAGAAATAGTTTTTTTTTCTATTTCTCCCACAAACAATTTTTGAACATAAACATTACTAAACGCACCCTAAATCTTATCATCAAAATGCAATTGCAACTTAAATTTTATAAAAAGTACAATCAATTTCAAAATTTGTCAAATTAATTTAATCAAATACTTCCATTAATGTAGTTAATTTAGCTAATGAAAAATGCCGACGTTGAATTTTTAAATTATTTTCTCTCTCATACTTAGCTTTTTAAAAAAATATTTTCTTATTCAAATCTTATTTAAATTAGATTTAAAAGGCTAAAATTTTTATTAAAAAAAAAAACTAGAAAAAAATAATGGTAGGGGACCTTACCAACGGGATGCCTTCGACGCCCATTGTTGGAGGGGTTGGCAGAGGTTGCCAGTCTTGAGCGAGGATGACCAGCTCACAAGCCAAAGGTGAGGCCCGATGAGACTCGCCTAGGTTTGTCTTGCCTAAATCTAGGCGACCTTAGCCCTTGTTTGGGGATGGTGAGCCAAGGACCCTCACCCACTCCGACCCCTCAAGGGATGAGCAGTGGTAGCACCTAAACGGCGAGGCCCCTGCCATTTTTGTTTTTTTGTTTTTTTTTTTTTTTAAGAATAAAAGAATAGAATTAGACTAAAATCTTTCTGCGCAAACTTGTGACTGACGAGAAAAAATGCAACCGGTGAAAAGAGACCCGTCCAAATGATGGGCCGGGCGGGTCGCTTGGATTTGGATCCGTCGGGCAGCCCCGAAACTGAACGGGTTCACCAAAGCTTGCACGATACACCATGACATCCCCAACATTTTGAGCGCTAAAATAGTAATCCACCGCACTCCGCAATTTCAAAGCTTTCTCTCTGTGCGTGTTTGTCCGATTTTGGAGCTTCTCGGGGAAGCAAAGAGTTTCGGGGGTGGCGATGGAGTTGGACCCAGATGACGTTTTCAGGGACGACGAGGACGATCCCGACAACGAAGCTCTTCGGGTTCTGCTTCTTCTTCTTTCTGTTCCCTTCTTTTATCTGTTTCGGCTCGTGCTTGGAGAATGAGTTGAGTTCGTGTGCTTGATTTGTTTTGCAGGAAAGGGCGTCGAGCAAAGAGCTCGTGGTGTACTTGGTCGATGCTTCCCCTAAAATGTTCTCCGCCAAATGCCCTTCCGTGAGTTTTCCTTCGCTACCCCTTCGTCGATTCTTGCCATTCCTGTGTCGAAATTTCAAGTGGCTTCAGTGTCTGGATTCTGCACCGTGTTTCGCTTGTCGCGATCCTTTTGATCCTTCTCGGGATCTTTGCCCCCTCAATAGTTTTGTTTTCTCAGTCAAGAGTCGATGGGTTGCTGGAATTTGCCTGACGTAGTGGTATACGTTTAGTGATCTCTCGTACTGTGGTTGCAAGTAGAAATGGCCACCAATTGTTTTTCTTCAAAAAGATAAGTGAAGATTAACTTATGGTTCACTAGTTCTTGTTGTTTCTTATGTGAAAACTTTCCAGGTTGCTCACCCTTTTGAAGGTGTTCATACTTTTTCGTAGTATGCTGATAACAAATATGTAATCCAAAACTTTGGATGGGAAATTGTTTTTCCATCAGTGATGTCAGGTTGTGGCTCCCCACCAACTTCTGGATGGAGGGTGGTGTATTGAAGTTCGTATCTTTTAACAAGCACTTTTTTGCCATATGCACGAAGCCTTATTACCACATGTTAGATAGAATTTTGCAGCAGTCCCATGTACAATAGTTGCTAACGTTCAATCTTCTTAGCCTTGTAATGCTATGTTTTGTTGTCATTTGATGTTTTTTTGTTTATGGACGTCATGTGTCTAGACTTTTGAACTCGTTGATTTGATTTTTCTCCTTATTACTTTCAAGACTAGCCGACTCGACTGTTCTATATTTGTTAATGAGCAGGAAGATCAGAAGGATGAAAGCCACTTTCAGATTGCCACTAGCTGTATACTGGAATCATTGAAGACTCAAATAATTAATAGATCATATGATGAAGTTGCAGTATGCTTTTTTAACACGGTAAATGCTGATCTGAGGAGCTTCAACATGATTTTAAGTGCTTTGGATACCACTTTCAACGATAGAGTGTCATTGCCATACATGTAGAGTTGAAAGTTGTGGATTCATATAGAAATACAGGGAAATCTTGCACATAATGTCGACTTAATTTTTATATGCCTGCTCATAACTTGAGTTGTGGTAGATACTCATGGTCAGTTCTCATTTGGCAATGATTATTTTCTTCATATTTGCAGAGAGAAAAGAAGAACTTACAGGATTTAAATAATGTATTTGTGTTTAATGTTGCTGATCGGGAGTTCCTGGACAGGCCAACGGCTAAATTCATAAAGGAATTTTCCCGTTTAGAGGGTAAGTGCTGATGGATCAGTTCTGTTACTCATGCATGGTAAAGAACATGTTGCTGTAACAATTGAGTTCATTGGTGCAATGGGAATATTGATCATTTAGACATCTTGAGATAAGTTGTGTTCGACGGAAATTTCTGTGATGGAGTATGAAAATTTCTGATTCTTGACTTGAAAGCTTGCAGAGTTCTTTATGAAAGATATCGGCAGTCAGTATGGCATTGTGTCTGGATCTCGAGAAAATTCACTTTACAATGCTCTTTGGGTGGCACAAGCTCTTTTACGTAAAGGGTATGCTACATAAACTTCTTGAGAGAATCAAAGCAGAATTCTCTCTCTTTTTTTTTTTTTCGCTCGGGGAAGTTGTGTTTATAGTAATTGGTAGTAATTTAGAGTGCAACTATTGCAGATCTGCAAAGACAGCCGATAAACGTATACTTATTTTTACTGATGAGGACGATCCTTTTGGAAACATCAAGGGTGGGGCAAAAGCGGATATGACCAGGACCACTTTGCAGCGTGCCAAAGTATCAACTGCTAGTCACACAACAATTTGTTTACTGTTAGGGACTTTTGCTAATGTCCAATTTGGATTTTTCTAGGATGCACAAGATCTTGGAATATCAATTGAACTTCTTCCCTTGAGTCAGCTAGACAGGGAGTTCAATATTTCGCTTTTCTATGCTGTATACCCTTGCCACTACCCACTTATTTCTCAAGTTGTTATTGACAACCTTCATTTACATTAATGGCAAAAACTTATGAATTTCAGGATTTGATTGGATTGCAAGGTGAGAATCTTGCTCAATTTATGCCTGCTGCTGGAGAGAGGTAAGCCACCTTTTCATTGTTTTCTTTGTAATTTTATAAATGCCATGCTAGGGCCTATTTCTTATTTCTTTTGATGGAATCTGGAACTGGTGCCTTACTTTCTAATGACTTGAGGGACTTTAGTTAACTTAGAACGCAAGGGATAGTTAGCTACTAGAAGGTGTTAACCAAGATACTGAACAAGCCAATAACATATTTATTGTTCAGTTTATTATCATTTAATGGAAATTGAGGAATTTTTGTCATTTGAGTTTACCGTTGACTATTAAAAGGAGAAAATATGTCAATGAAGAAAACTTTGAAACATTA
The DNA here is from genome assembly GCF_016545825.1 of Eucalyptus grandis. Lineage (NCBI taxonomy): Eukaryota > Viridiplantae > Streptophyta > Magnoliopsida > Myrtales > Myrtaceae > Eucalyptus > Eucalyptus grandis. The sequence continues at coordinate 43,547,679 of NC_052617.1, read as the reverse complement.
GACCGAGATCAAGGTCATTAAAATTGGCTTCCTGACTAGGATTGCTAGGGTGTTTACTAAATTGTATTGTGAAGATTTTCTAAGCTCTGTGAAATATCCCTAAAAATGTCAGTGGAATAATTAACTTGTGTGAAAAAAGATTAGTTTATATAATAAAATGATTTTTAGAGTAGATGGAGGAAAATATACAGTAAAATATCCCATGTCATAATATTGAGCTATATAATCTCAGGACTTATATAAAACCTGTCTATAATTGAAGCATTCAAATCTTTACTTTAAAAACTAACATTTTGAAAATGTTAGTATGTGTGGATGTTTGGAGAAATTCCCTTATGCAGATGTATGTTGGTTTTGTCATGAGCCAAGTCTAAAAAGAGGAGCTTGTCCAACATTGTGCAATTGGGAAATTAGTGAGCACGTGAGTCACTATAAAAGCGAGGGCTTACAATGACACATCTTCTCAGAAGGTGACTTTCGTCCCACTTCACATTTGTGAACATAGTGGGTGAGCTCCAGATTATAAAAGCGAGTCTGAAGGAGTTCAGGTGGTTTAGTGGGGTGCATGTCTTACAGATGATGTGGGCCTAATGACTTGTGGGGCTTTTTGGAGCCTGTGAAGCTCAAAGTTTTCTGTTGTGAAAACAAAAAAAGTTTGTGACGCTGAAATGGTAACGAACACTGATAAATACGAGTGCAAAATATCGTGTAGGACTTACTAGTGGGTGCGATCTGACTCGTGCTTTTAGCGAGTTGACTTGGGATCTAACCTTGATCCTTCCTATACTTCGATTTTAGCATTATCTGACAAGGCGCTATGCTTTTGACTTGTGAAAATTTGTTTTCTCGAGTAAAAACTCGATTTGACTTCGCTGGCGGAGATCATAGCAAATGAAGAAGAACATTGTTGAATATGAATGAGATTCTATGCAACCAAATATGGCTTAATGGTTTAAATTATAATGAGACAAGGGGAAATAATGGCCAATGTTTAGGTCGATATAAGTTGAGCATAAGTTACCTGGTTTCAAATGCTGTCACCCTTTTCCACATTCTCCACATCTCAAGTTGCCATTAAATCTCTATGCAGTTAAAGATGTGTTTTTCTCAGATGATGGTAGGAGGCTAACTCTCCATGTTATCACGACCATCCCGTGTCTGTGTAACTATGCCTATTTAATGTTCTATCTTTAAGGTTAGTAGTGAAGTATATACTTTCAAATATAGGCTTGATTGGTCAATCAGCAGCATTCACATGCTGATAATAGATATGTTAGGTTATCCTGTCATTCCTTCACCAGCAAAGATATCTGGTAGGTGGCTTGTGATGATAATTTAATGTACTGTTTACTGTCTGATGCTGTCTCAGGATTGCTGATGTCTTTTTTTCCCTTTACATGTCTCCATTCATAATTTATTTATCTCTTCTTAAAATTCAGAATGGAAGATATGAAATATCAACTGAGAAAACGTATGTTCAAGAAGCGCATTGTGAGGAAATTAACATTTTCAGTTGCCAACGGAGTGTCCATTGAAGTGCATACGTATGCTTTTATCCGTCCAACAGTTCTAGGTAGTATTGTCATCATTTTCTCAATAAATGTTGTAATGGTCTTAGCCTGATCCTGAATCTTATCTCGTTTGCAATTGATTCTTATGTCGGTCGCCTTTTATTTTTCAGGGTCAATAACCTGGCTTGATTCAGTCACAAATCAACCCATCAAGGTAAAGCAAGACACTGCTTTGCTTCTGGTTCCTTCTAGTGGATGTTGTATGCCATTATTTATGTACTTGCATATATGAAGTCAGTAACTTATCTCATTTGTTTTGTGCTTTTGTGGATCTGTGCACTTGTTTGTTTGGAAACTTCACTGTGAAAGAGATATTTATATCCTACTTGAAGTTGTAGCTTCTGAGCTTTCTATTTGCCTTTGATGCCATCGCCTGTAGCTTCTGAAATTTCCAATTTATACTCACTCTATTTTGAATTTTTTTAATATGAGGGTGCTTTTTAATCAATTTTGGATCTTCCTGAAACTATGCAGATTGAAAGGTCATTCATCTGTGCTGATACTGGTGCACTGATGCAAGAACCTCCGAAACGTTTTCAAACTTACAAGAAGTATGGTTATTGGCGATTCCATCTTGCCTCTTTTTAAATGCTTTAGTACCAGAGGCTTAACTTTTTGACTTTTACTATCTGGCCCGGCTTCTGCTATTTAGTCAAGATGTCAAGTTTTCAGTGGAGGAACTTTCTGAGATAAAAAGAGTCTCAACTGGACAGCTGCGTCTTCTTGGGTTTAAGCCACTTAGTTGCTTAAAAGATTATCACAACCTGCGGCCGTCTACATTTATTTTCCCCAGTGATGAGGTAACTAACATTTTCAGTCTTTTAGCACAATGTATGTCTTTGCTAGTTTATTCCTCCTTTAAGAACCTTAAAGCATTTTTTAGATGCCTTGGGCAAATTCCAAAGATCTTTTATGTGCAAGACATGCAATTTTCTTGCCTTCGGCAGTGCTCTATTACTTTCAACTCAAGGGCACCTAGTGAAAAGTATCTGAACTGGCATCAGTCAGCTCTAAACTGGAACCGTTTGTCTAATGTTGCCATTGACCATCAATGATTCCTCTCTTGAATTGCTACAACTCTCTCGTCACATTTGATTGGTTCAGGAAAAGTTCAAACTCTTATGCTAATCCTTCCAACATACTTTGTTAAGTACAAATATTAGGTGTGTCAACTTGACCGTGTTACCTATTGGAGGTACTCCTGGAACTAAGTGTTATCTAGGGTATGTATATCTAGTCTATGTGTCCGTCATTCCTGTTGTAACTTATAAAGTAGATTAATGTGACTGTTTGTCAGTGGGCTATCTCCACTCTGCGACGTGGAAGATACATATTATGCAGGTAGATAAGCAAGCGGCCGCATATTTTTAGAGCCTGATACTAATGCTTCCTCTTGGAATTGGGAAGTTTTCGCAACACTTCTCGCAAGATAAATGTATCACTGTTGATTGATTGACTTATTCATAAATGGTGGCTTAGCAGGGGTACTTGTAGGCATACCTGTGTCTATTTCTTGCTTTTCATTTAAGAAATTCATGGCTTATTCATTGAACTATTGCTTGAATTAACTGTTACTAGTGAGCCATTAAGTATATGTATCCTACATTCATGATGTCATCACATTGTTCCCTTAGTTTTCGTGTGTCCTTGAGTTTTATTGTCTTTGTCTAATTCACTTGCATTTGCTCTTCTCACTATTCAATGGCAGGAAGTAATTGGGAGCACTCGAATTTTCATTGCTTTGCACAGATCCATGATACGGCTGAAACGGTTAGTTAGACTTTTCATGCGAGGTGCCTATTCATTTCTCTGTTAACTGTCAAATGTTTGATGTTGGAGAACGTTTAGCTTTGATCATCATTTCAGTCGTTATTCAAGATAGAGCTTTAACACCCTGATGCACATTCAGAATTTTTGGCTTCACTATGTCATGGATAATCATTTTAAATTATGCTTTCCTTTGATTGAGAAACTTTTTGCCTTGCAATGTTGAAGTTGATTTACGATGTTACATTATACGTGGCAATATTCAGTAGAGCAATAATGTGCCAGAACTTTTGAGATTCTGTTGACTATGGTAGGTTAGCTATTAAGGTCTGATAGGGTAACGCATGTTCTACAATGATGCACTTTGTGCTATTCATTGGTAGATATACTGACTAAACCGGTGTTTGATCATTTTCTTTAACAGTTCATCTCGAGCAATATTCAGAACTGAACTATTAGTGCTGTTAAATTGTGTGAAAATCAGCTCCAATTAATAATTTGTTTTGTCATTTCTAGTTTTGCAGTTGCATTCTATGGCACTTCATCTCATTCGCAGTTGGTTGCCCTTGTTGCTCAAGTAAGATGTCACTTAGGGCCTGTTTGTTAATGTTCTTTGTTTCTGTTTATGAACAAAACTTCTGTTTTTTTGTTCCAAGGAACAAAAAAAGAACAAAATGCGTTTGTTTGCGATTTTTTTCCAAATTTATTTTTTTGTTCCCAGGAACACATTTGAAATAGAAACAAGAAACAAGAAATTTTCTTGTTTTTTGAACAATTTTTAAGAACTAATTTTCTTTACTCCTCTCTTTTTCTTCTTCTTTTCTTTTTCTTTTTTCTTTGGCCGGTTGCTGGCCTCAGCCATGACCGGCGATCGGCCGTTGAGGGCTGGCGACCTCGCTGGAGCGCGCCAGCCCCCGGCGAGGCCGAGCGTCGCTGGCCCCTGGCGAGGCCGAGCCTCGCCTTGGCTGGGCAAGCTCGGGCTCGCCTAGATCCGGCGAGCTCAAGCTCGCCCAGCCATTGGTGAGGCCGAGCCTCGCCGGCGCGCGGGGCAAGGCGGGCGAGCTTGGGCTCGCCGGATCTGAGTGAGCCCGAGCTCGCCCAGCCAAGGCGAGGCCGAGCCTTGCCCAACCACGGCGAGGCTTGGCCTTGCCGGGGGCCGGCGAGCCTCGCCGTGGCTGGGTGAGGCCGCCGGCCCTCGTTGGCTAGTCGCCGGCCATGGCCGAGGCTAGCGACCAGCCAAAAAAAAAAAAGAAAGAAAAGTATTAAAAAATTATAAGAAACAAAAAAAGAACACAAATTTACTAATCGCGTTTCTGTTCATTTTTATTCCCGGAACAAGTTTACCAAATGCGTTTTTTTATTCAAAAATTGTTCCCCGGAACAGAAACACTTTTTTTTATTTCTATTCGATGGAACAATTTTTAAACAGAAATGTTACCAATCGCGCTCTTATATGTTTGGTTATTATGCTATTTGTATGATATAATAAACTGTTGCTACTATTTATGTTAAAAATTCTTTTGTCTGTTCATTTCAAGTACCCTAAGTAGACAAGAGAATCACTTGTTACCGGGCCTGATACTTTTGACTTTAATCATCCTTGTATGTAGGTCAAAGATTCCTGTCTACTTTTATGAATTCTCAAGTTTGGGTTCTCGCTTCCTGATAAAATAGAGCACTGACAAGTTTTTCTCGCTTTTTGCTATCACACAGGAAGAAATTATTGATTCCGGAGGACAGGTTGAGCCACCAGGAATGCATTTGATATATCTTCCATATTCTGATGACATCAGACATGCTGAGGAGGTAATAATTGTTTGTTTTGATATTGTTTCAATTGTTCATTTGCCCCATGTTTTTTTTTTCCTCGATTTTATCATCGCTTTTAAGAGAAACCAGTTCTGTAGGCCTAAATATATCATTATTGAAGGTCTCGGTGATATTTTTGCAGCTCCACTCAACTACTAATGCATCCGTGCCTCAAGCAAATGAGGATCAAATTAAGAAGGCTGCTGCTTTAATAAAGCGTATTGACTTGAAGGACTTTTCAGTCTACCAATTTGCAAACCCTGGTAAAAATTTCTGTTTCTTCCACTGGTGGTGGTGCATGCTGAAGGTTTACTTATACTAGTTTCCTTAGGACGAGTTCTATTTAATCTGCAAGTTGTTTATTTACAAGTATGTCTATTTGATTGTGAAGTTGTTACGGTCACTGTATAGATATAGAAGACTTTATAGAGCTAATCTGGCAGCTATTTATAGGATGGACATAATCAATGTTCGCAGATTATTATATGTACAATGTACGTGATTGGATTACTGGAGATAATGAGCTTATTGATGGATATGTGTGTTTATTTTATGGTGCTAAGTGTGGACTGTTGGTTATTCACCTTTGGTAAATGAGTGAATATTACTTGTAATGTGACGACTATGAAATTGTTTTGAAAGGAAAAAAAATTCTCTCCATATGCAGCAACTTATCTTCTACCCTGCGAAGCAATCTTATGGCATGCTAGTTAAGCTACATTTGGTATAGGTCCCACGGTGCCATGTATGTTGGTTTCAATGAATAAATTCTGCAGTACCTTTTGTGTATGTGCCATCAAGATTTATTTGCTTTGATGGTGAACTGTTGGGAAGCGGTTTGAGTTTGTCATGAAAAACTGGACAGGGAGATTTTACTAAAATGCAATCTCTCGTTAAATTTTTGATGTCATTCAGTAACTGAGACATGTGTTGCAGCCTTGCAGAGACATTATGCGGTTTTGCAGGCCCTTGCTCTTGAAGAAGATGACTTGCCAGATATCAAAGATGAAACAGTGCCTGATGAGGAAGGCCTGGCTAGGTAAGGGAAAAGGTTCCTCATGTTAAGAGTCTTCGCATCCCTTTTTAAGTCAGGATGGAATGAGAATTTGATTCTTGGTATCACCTTTGGCTGCCTTTTTATGCTTGCCTGCAGGCCAGGAGTTGTTAATGCGATAGAAGAGTTCAAGCAGTCTGTTTTTGGGGATAAGTATGAGGAAAGCGATAATGCTGGCCATAAAAAGGTGAGCGAGGCATCCAAGAAACGAAAAGCCCTTGCAGATAGTGCTGTTCAGAAATCTGTCCAATATAATTGGGCTGAGCTCGCTGACAGTGGCAAGGTGAAACAGGAAACTCTCTCTTTTGTGTTTCCTCTGCATTTTATTTAATTTGATTTTTGTCAATGCAATTATGGCCTGCAGTTATTGGGCAAGATTTCTCTCGAGTTATCCAGAAGTTGTTTTTCCTGTTCTATCAGGCAGATTATTGTTTTGTTTATTTGTTATGAAGTGCCTTTTGCAACCAAATTAGAGGTTTAGGGTGAATTGCATGAGGAGAATCATGAATCTGAAAGCTGTTGTGGTTAAGTTTGGCAGAAAATCAGTACAGAGTGACTGCATTAACTGACCTTCCTCCTGTTGATGTGCACCCCTGCAGTTGAAGGATTTGACGGTAGTGGAGTTGAAGATCTACTTGACTGCGCACGATCTGCCTGTCTCAGGGAAGAAAGAGGATTTGATCAAGAGGATATTGACACACATGGGGAAGTGAACTTGTAATGTAATTACTGCAAGGTTTTTGTACTGCTTTTGATCCCTTGATAGCTGCAATAGAATCCCAAGAATGCTGAAGTCCAACTGCAGCATCAAGTGAAAGTTAGATGGCTTTCATCGATGACAAGTTCTTTCTTGCCTTTGTAAAGATGATGTAGCTTCTGACCGAGAGAAGTGGTTCTCTAGAAGAGCATGCGGAGGGATGGTCCCTAGACATGCCTTGCACTTATTTAATGAGATGATTGCATCATAAGGAAGCGTAGCCTTAAATCTATGTAGTTATCATTAACTATGAGGTTCAACTTTTTTTTTTTTCTGTTTCTCCTATGTACAGAACAAAATATTACTTTTGTTAAAGATCCGCCCGCTATCCGTGAAAACAAGGAGGACCGAGCTCAAAGCAATTGTTCTGCAGCTTCTGCTAAAAGGAAACCATGTGCGTCTTATAGTAAACTTCGCGTAGAGAATCCAAATACACGTGCTTTTATGCCTGTCGAACCAAATAATGTACAGCAATAGCGCTTAATACATGGTCCTAGCATATTATGCTGCTCAGGCATTAGATATTTTACACAGTAGATACTAGAAGTTCCAAATTGATTTAGACACCACAACAATCCAAATGTTCAAACGTACCGGATACAATTCCCATAATGTAAAGCCACCATGTAACGAAGATAAATACCGGAAATCAAATGCTAAAAACACCACAACGAACAACACATCTTGGCATAGAACGAAGGGTACACGACGTAAAGCGTCTGGAGGAGGGTGAGCAGCAAGAGGATAACGACAGCAAAGAGAGACATGTCCACGGGCTGCTGAAACGTTCGGATGAGCGGATGAGGTTTCGTTTAGAATGACTGACACAAAGCTTAATGCGGCCGATGGTAAGGATACACGATGTACAGCGTCTGGAGGAGCGCAAGCAGCAAAAGGATAATGGCCGCAAAGAGAGAGAGGCATGTCCACGGGCTGCTGAAACGTTCGTGGATGAGGTTCCTCCACCAGACATGGTACTTGCTCTCGTCGTACGGCTTGCATGAGCATTCACCTCCTTGATCTCGTTGTACAAGTAGCACTGATCAAGATCGTAAACGATCTATCTACACAGCTTGTTCAACAGATTCGCCACGTCCACGTTGCTTCCCAACACGTGATTGACGATCCCGTGCTTGTGGAGAATCTGAATGTCCCCGGGGCCATTGACCAAACAGTCCCAGAACATGAAGTAATTCGTGAAGAAGGGCTTGGCGTGGTCGTGGCACTGTTCATAGGCAACGAAATTCAAAAAGAGAGGGATGGTGTTGTCGTCCATGGACAACGGAGGGATCCACAGAGTGCCATGAGCGAAGTCGATGTCCAGTAAGTCTCGGCCCTTCTGCTTCTTGAAGTGCACGCCTGCCTCTTGGAGCTCCGAGGCAAAGTGTATTAGATGCCTTTCTTGGACAAGGGCGCCGACACTGCCATTCCACTGCATCTTGACTTGAGCCATTCCCTTCTTATCGACTTTCTCTCTCACTGATTTGAGGAAGGTGGAGCGGAAGACATCGAGCAGATGAGTGTGGTTTTGGGGTGTTCAACTTTGAGGCAGCATTCTCTCTGGGTAACAATGTTTCAAAGAAGGTGACCGCGAGTACTTCCAGCGACGCAGCCTGTGGATCGATGTTTTTTTTGTTGTTGGTCAGCTCGTAGAGTTTCTCGAGAACGAAGAAAGGAAGTTGGTTCTCGAGCATCAGAAAATCGCGTTGAAGGGTTCTTAGCATCCAGGGGGTGGTGAAAATCGGATCTTCCACATTTTTCACTCCAACGGACTGCAAGCAAAAATGATCAATGATTTCAGCTAAGACTAACAGAAGTTAGATCACTGTACTCACGCAAGATTACACGTAATGCTTGAATACTCGTCGCTTTGATGCTTAATTTTGGTAGTTGCGACATAAACGGGCATGATGTTATGAAGACTAAACAATTATGGGCTAGTGACGCTGGCCACAAGCGAGGGCGCTCTTGCCAACCATGGACAATGGCCTCCGCACCTTTGGCGACCACAGACGAGGGTGCCATGGCCCTCGCCAAGATCCAAGCAAGGATATTGTAGTTCTCGTTAGCCAACAAGCGAGGGTCGTGATCCTCTTGGATCTAGGTGAGGCCCCGACAATCTTGCCTGTGGCTAATAGGGGAGCAGAGGCGCTCGCCCAAATCTCACCTGTGTTCGACGACCTCAACAGCCCACAGTTGGGAAAAAAGAAAAGAAGAAAAAGAAATGATAAAACAAAAAAAAAAGTAATAAATAAATCTAGAAAAATTTAAATTTTTTAAATAATTGTCAATATCAATGTCGCATGTGGCACGTAAGATAACTAGTGCGTATACTAGTTATTTTTGGCCAAAATTAGCCAAATGGAATACATTGATAAATCGTCAAAAGATTTATGATTCATTTGGCATAATTGAAAATTTTGGAATTGAATTGTTATAAATGTAATAGATTTAAAATGTTTTTGATAGTTTTTCCCATGTATTCTTTCCTAATATCCTTAATTTTTTGCTGATGATGGAGTATTCTTGTAAGAAATGGTGATTATAAAGAGATAATCAACCACTGCAAGTTTGACCCATTCCGGCTCATTATTCCAACATTGGGTCCACAGACACCTGGTTTAATGCCACAGAGGACCATTAAGATGGAAACGAATTAATCATTGCTAAATTCACATAGCATTCCACAAATGATCAGCGTTAGCTTCATAACCTATCTCAAGGATGCCAACACGAAAGTTTTTATTTTATTTAAGACAAAAATCCTTAAAAATTAATGGAGAACAGCTTGGTATCGGATATGTTGGAAATCTTCACTTTTTTATTACAGCATGGCTGCTCTGATCATGTCTCATATGTGTCCACAAAAAGATTAAGAGTTCTACAAGTGCTACTGGTGGTTAGAAGATAAGGGTTTTCTTGATTGTTGTATTGTATTGAGTCGTTCGTCTGTACGGAATAGTGTTGATGGACATGCATTGATTAAATCTTCTTAAGTAACGCATAAGTTTAAGATACTAATTTATTTCATAAACTGGGTGTTGAAGAAATTTATTTCATCTTGAATGTGTTGTGAAACTTGTTTGCCAAAAGAGAAGAATATTGTGAAAAAGAGAGCTAGGAAGAAGAGAAGGTGGTTGTTCTTGAACAATTGTAATGAACAATGTATGATTTGGTATTTATAAACAAACAATCAATGCATTTTTGGGAAATAAATACTTCATCCTCACCATCACGACTTTCCATGATTAACCACCACTTCTTGTCAACAGTCACTTTTTTTCCATATCCAATAATCACTTCTTTTTATATCCAACAATTACTTCTTTTCGTGATAATAAACTATTTCAATAGTAGGCGGCATCAATGTAATAATTATGTGGCCCTATATGCTCATTCTTTTATCTGCTTATTTTAACACAATGCCTAAATAGTCGCATATTCTTGTACAAACACTGGTTTGTCATGTATAATTAGACTTATAATAAGACAATGCCGTTGTAACATAGATTCTTTCCATTAAAGCGAGTCCAATATAACAATATAACCAAGTTCACCAAATTGGATGTATAGTTAGACCCTTTTAGGTCAGCAGCCGGGTGACGGCAATCAAAATATGACATATGCACGTTAGGTCATTATGAAGTTAACCATTGCATAAACTATATATATATATATGGGGCAATGATTGACGTGGCATCATTTAAAATATTCCTTAAAATGTCGAATGTGCAAATTAGGTAATCATTTCGTAAAAAGCTTTTTAAACGCCTATTACTTCGGGCAGCTATTTTTATCCTTCTATACAAGTCATCCGGAAGTTGGAACCTAGCAATATATATTGTTTAGTTCAAATAAGATCTGTATCGAATATATAATTATGAACTTTCTAATCCTAGTTACGCGATGATCAGGAAAAAAAAAGTCCTACTTAAGCAAAGGCATGGTTGGTAACCGTATTATGTTGACGTTTGCGGATTAGATTTGATTACTTGCCGCACAATTCTTGCCAATTTTTGTGCAGTCGACTAAGAGTTCTAGGTCAAGGAGAAATATTTTTAATAGCTGTTTTTTGTCATAAATGAGAGAAAGCAAGTGACGCTTTACATAAGTAAATAACTAACGGAAACCTTGTTGTCGTTTGTGATTTGATTAAAAGATTTTGTTATAGTGTGCCATCATTTACCTGAATTCATTGGTTAATGAGGAGTGAAAAAACGAATACTGATTCGTTAGGTCTTATTAAAAGCATTCGTGGGATATTGGCGTCGTTTTGTATTGTTGGTAAACGTTGAAGTATCTAGGAGCAGCTAACGATGAAAGAAAATGAGCACGATTATATATTGTATATAAGTTTTAACAAGCTGTGCATCATATCGAAACATTAGATTACTCACTAATATTATTAATTTCTGTCACCGGTAGTCATGTATTTGATGTATAAATATTTTACCTGTAGAGCATGTTAACTTGAAATTAAACGGTCGGACAACTCATAATATCAAAGTCCTCGCCCTCCGGTTAACCATGGTAATTCATTATTAAAATATTGATCTCCCGTAAAAAGTTAACAAAGTCTAGGGATATTTTTGACAGGAGCACGTGAAACTATCACCAAAACTGTTTGAGATATTCACATAGTTGTGAAAACGTCTTTTATCATAGTCTAAATCAACGTGCAGATAAGACATTTGCAGTAGTTAGATGTAACCCTTCAGTGTCTATTCTTCGATCAAGAGCACTCAATCTCTCGCTGCATTTTTTTGCGAAAGATGACGAAGACTGCTTGCGCTGCCTATATAATAGGATGCAGTACATGCTTCCACTCTATAACTTGGGAATAATATTTCTTCTGCTTCTCTTTATCTGCTCTGCTTGGTTTTCTTTCTCCTTCCCATTTCTCTTTGAGATGGATAATCAAGAAACAAACCCTAGGCCTCCCCACCTGAGGACTGTAGGATCGACTTTTAGAAGGCAACTGATGATAGAAGATGGAAAGTCAGAATTTAATCTAGATTCTTGGGTGGTCAACCTAGATAAGGAACTTGAGCAAACTAAGCCCACTTACGACTCCGGGAGGTCATGGATCATCCACAGAGAGTCCCTCGTAACCTCTGTCGAGTTAGAGAGAGTGCTTTCCTTCCCAAAATCACCTCCATCGGCCCCTACCATTATGGTGGCAAGGGGCTTGAGCTCATGGAGGAGCACAAGGAGCGTTTCTTGATGCGCCTCCTGGGAGGCAAGTTCAACGAGAGCGAGGACGACGATCAATCTTCATCGCCGTTGTCCATGGGTGACGATGAGAAGAGAAAGGCTCCGCACCTCAGGGACCTTGTAGATGCCATGAGGAAGTTGGAGCAGAGGACCAGAGAGTGCTATTCTGAGGACTTCGATGCGTCCATCTCGAGTGACAAGTTTGTCTGGATGATGGTCCGTGACGGTTGCTTTGTGTTCGAACTGTTGCGCTTGTATTACAAGTACGACAACGCCAAGGGAAAGTCCAATGAGGTTGTCCATGTCAGGTGGTATTGCATACAATTGGAGCGATCTTTATTCACAAATTAAGAAACTTACTGTTACGACATCAATTCTCAAGCTGCTTATCTCATTTAATAACATTAAATTTTAGAATAGTTAGCTGTTATTTCACAAATTTTTTATGTATGATATCAAAGTGGAGATAAATACTAAAAAGATTATGAACCTATAGTACACATGTCAGTTCAGTTATATACCTTTCAATTTAGTTAAATTTTTTTTTTTTTTGTAAGAAAAAGGTCAAAGGTAAGTAATTTTCCGTTGCTGGGACTTGAACCCAGGTCTCTCAGGTGAGAGCCGAGTATCCTGACCATAGACTACAATGGAATTTTTTTATAATTTAGTTAATTTAGTCATGAACATTTTAATGATTTGCCAACGTAGTCCTTTCGGCCAATTTTGATTGGAAATTGCTAATGTAAACATTGGTTATTCCACGTGACATGGTCCGTACCGACATTGAAAATTTTTTAAAACTATTCTAAACTTTTTTCCCCTTTTTTCTTTTCATTTCTTTCTTTTTTAGTTTTGAATTTGCTGGTGAGGGTTGCCAGTTCACAAGCTTAAGGTCCTTACCAGCCACAGTGAGGGCTCGCGGCCTTGCCTAGATCTAGCGCGATGCCCTTACCAAAACTAGGCCAGGTGAGACCTTCGCTGGCCACCGACGGAGAGAAATAAGGAAAAAAAATAAAGAAATGAAAGAAAAAAGAAGAAAACTCAGGAAAAAATTTATTTAATAATGACAAAAATTGTCAATGTCAACACCAACTGTGTGCTGCATGAGATGCCCGGCGTCCATGCAACAATTTTTGACTAAAATTTGCCGAGATGACTACTTTGCCAAATGATCAAAAAGTTCAATTTTAAATTGGTCAAATTGAAAAGTTTAAGACTAAACTGACATTCATACATTAGGTTTAGGACTTTTCGCTTTGGTAATTTTATGATAGAATTCCAGTACCTCCTCGTGACAGGAATTGGAAGGTCATAGAGAAGAAATACAAGTAGCTAGGCCAAATTTTATCTAGAGTGATTGTTACTTTCTCTAATTAACCTTAACTATCCAATTCTGAGATCTTATTTACATTTGTTAAACTCTTTTTCTGCACATGAGAAGCATCTGGCTTCCGATCCGATCTTCAATGCCCGTTGGATGCTGAGAACCCTTCAGCGCGATCTGCTGAAGCTCGAAAATCAGCTACCTTACTTCGTCCTCAAGATGCTCTTCAAGTTGACAAGCTGGGGACAAGAGAAGATGAAGCTAGAGGAACTCACAGTCACCTTCTTTGATCCTTCATCACCTAGAGAAACGGCCACCTCTAAGTTGAACTTCGCACTGACGGTAGATGGCAAGAAACAGCAGTTCGCCCGCATGCTCGACGTCCTCCGCTCCACCTTCCTCAAGACGGTGCGAGATAAAGTGAACCAGAATGGATGGACACCAATACCTCATTTGCACAATAACAACTCTTTGCTCTCTTCCCATAATAATCACGTCGAGAAGCCCCGCCTCCGAGAAAAACAGCTGATACATTTTATGTCAGAGCTTCAAGAGGCAGGCGTCAAGCTCCAAAAACGAGACGATCATGGCCTATTAGACATTGCCTTCGAGGATAGGACTCTTTACATGTCTCCGTTCTTCATTGACAACAACTCCGTCCCTCTCTTCCTAAACTTCATCGCATACGAGCAGTGCGATGGGAGGGCCAAGCCCTTCTTCACAAACTATTTCATGTTCCTCGACAGCCTGATCAACAGCTCCGATGACATTAGGATACTTCACGAGCAAGGGATCATCAATCATGCGTTGGGTAGCACCGACAATGTGGCCACACTATTGAACAAGCTCTGCAGGGAGATGGTTTATGACAACGACCAGTGCTACTTGTCCAATGAGATGAACGAGGCTAACAAGCATTGCGAGACATACTACAGCAGTAAGTACCTCCGTTGGTGGGGAAACTTGATTCGCGACTACTTCAGCAGTCCCTGGACATTCCTGTCTCTTCTCGCCGCCATAGTACTCTTGATACTCACAGTCATCCAAACCTTTTACACCGTCTATCCTTATTACCGTCCATCATCGTAAATCACAAAGGTGTCTAAATCAGTTGTGCTTTGTCGGGTTGTTCTACTTTGTCTCGTTATATCAATAATGCTTGGTAAGCGTTAATTGTGGTCTTTGATGTGTTATGTAATTGGCTGTCTGGTCTTTGATTCAATAAGCAAGTGCACTGAACTTTCATTCACTCTCAATTGAGACACCTTGACCATTTTCCCACTAGTTGTTCGGTTACATTAGTTACAACAATAAATTAAAATTTGGTGAAATCTGATGATTTAGATCAAAATTTAATTGCTTCTATTGTCGTGGACATCAATTGAATCCCAATAATTAGCTATATATTTAGTGACCTAAACCCTAATTGGAATGTTCAATTGATAGATTGTTAATAACATATCTATTTTTGCAGATAATGCGTCAAGAACTTATATAATCGCTATTCCAGGTCAATTAACTGAAAGGATCTTCCCTGTTGACCACTGATGGAGACTCGATATTCTTCTTTAGCCCCAAGCCAGGTCAAATGAGCTCGATAGGCCTCTTCGGTCGCTGCATTTCTTGCAAAAACACTGCACTCCCCAATCCTTGAAAAAAGTCAAAACATGGTTGCATTCTTACGGTTAAGCCCTAAATATCTAAACAAATTCTGAACTCTGATATCAAAATAAGATGCGTTAAAACAGAAATTTGCTTCTTTTCTGGACTATTCTCTAGATTTGATCAGTTTGGTCAATTATTTAAGGACTAAAGGATAAAGAGACGCAAAATGCAAAACAGCAATTTGTATTTTTACGGCGGTGAATCTTAGTACATGAAGACAAGCGCTGGTGTACAGTGCGTGAGAAATGGTTAACCGAGTTGGACTTTCGTAATTTGAAAAACTCTTACCAGACAAATTTTATAAACTAATCTTCGTAAACAAGATGTGGACACGGGAATTGTTAGAGAATCAAGATCAGAAGCCAAGTCTGCAATATTGAGAAGTCAATCACGGAGGTGAAGTCCTCGACAATTATAGATGTGGATCACCGGAAGGCAGTCAAGAAGCAAAAAGAGCTGAAGAAATTGATAACTCATGGATAATGAGTTTCATCAACGGTGGAGATCATACAGATGTCAAAGACACGGATTACCAAAGTCTCAAGATTGCTGCGGATTACCAAAGTCTCAAGATTGCTGTTCTTTTTGCTTAGCTGTAAAGTTTGTTAGCGAAAGTTAGTTAGTTCGTTTTTCTAGTTGTTAGTCCTCTGTTTTCCGCATATATACAGAGAGGTATTGTAATCGGTTGACGACTATGGAGAACATCTTCTTTTGTTCGAAAGTTTTGGCTGTATTCTTCAATCTTCTTTGTTCAATTGAATGGAAATACAGAATCGAAAACTTCTTCACGGATCATCTACTGTCATTCTTCATCTTCATCTTCTGTATTCTTGATTCTATAAGTTCTCATGGTATCGGAGCGGGAAGATCAACCTGCGTCGAATAGAATCTATCAAGTAACCGGATCGTGAATCAAGCCGGAAGAAGTAGACGAACACCGAAGCCCTCGGTTCAAGGTAAACACATACGGGTTTAGAGCTCATAAGCACTACTTTTTATCATCTTCTTCAAAGAATCATATTAATGGCGATTAGAACTCCAAAATATCCTTTTCCGATACATGTGAATATCACAAACTTCGTCACAATCAAACTTGCTGAGGACAACTTCTTATTGTGGCAAGCTCAGATCCAAAGGTTTTTGAAAAGCCAAGATTTATTTGGTTTTGTTAATGGAGATATTCCTTCACCCTCTCGAATGCTGCAAACAGAGGATGAAGGTTGTGAAACCGATCTTATTAATCCCGAGTATACGGCTGGATTAGAACAGATCATTGATTTCATCATGGATCTCTGGAGCTGTTACTGAAAATATTTTGAGCCTAATCATTGGATTAGAAACATCAGGCTGAAGTATGGCAAACTCTTCGAAAAGGTTTACACAAAATCAATTGCTAGAGAGTTTGAATTAAGGGGGAAACTGCAAACATGTCATAAGCATGAACAAACCCTTGCTGATTATCTCGGGAATATAAATCCATATGTGATCGATTGAATGCAATAGGCAAACCCATGGATGATATAACCAAGATGTTTGGTGTATTGGAAGGTTTAGGTCAGTATGAGAACTTTTGGACAACCATATATTGTTTAAAGCCTCGGCGAGTATGATGAGGTTATTGCTCAATTAGAAAGGTTTGAATTGAGACTCAAAAACTTTTCTAGGAGTCAGTTCAACCCGAATTTGGCGTATTTTGGACAAAGACAGTTTCAGGTTCAGTCTAAAGATGCCACAAATGAAAACTACTTTTCTCAAGCTTCGGATTTATATCTCGAAAGAGGAGGATACGGAGGTGGTCGAAGCTATGGTCGTGGCGGAACGGTAACAATAGGGGTCGTGGTTTTGAGAGATATCGAATTACGAACAGATATCTTCAGTCCGGGGCAAGGAAATCAACACCCTAGACAGAGAAATGTTATCCCTACAACAAACCAAGGGTTTAGGCCCTATACTACTTACTCACGAGAGGTACCAAAATGTCAAGACTTATCCTTCGCAAACTCAAGTAAAAATTTGCAGAATGAAAAAGAAACAAGTAGCATTCGACTAGAGTGTCAAATATGTAAAAAGTCCGGACATGATGCTCTTATTTCTGGTATCGGTTTGACAATTCTTATCAAACGAAGATATTCCAGCAGCCTTGACAGCAATGCATATTGAAGACTCAACAGGCAGTGAGTGGTATCCTCGACTCTGGAGCTACGGCTCACATTAGTGCGATCTGGTATGCTCCATACTTTTTCTAAATATCAAGGACATGATAATCTTTTTGTTATGATAGGCAATGGATCATGTTTACCTAACTCACATTGGCAACACTGGCTCAAAACAAAGAACAATACATTACCTCTTAACGATGTTCTAATTGTCCCGAGAGATAAAGAAGAACCTCCTTTCAGTATCTAAACTCACGAGATGACTTCCCTTGTTCTTTTATTTTTGACAAAACTGGTGTTTATGTAAAGGACAACAATACCAACACAACTGTGAAGCTCGGAAGGAAAATTAGGGGTCTTTATCAAGCTAATCCACAAACCACAGAAGCCTTCTTTACTCAGCGACAAAAGACAGTCAGTGAAGACATATGGCATCAGCGTTTGGCTCATACAAATGCTCAAGTAGTTAAGCATCTACAAAAACAGAAGCTTATACAATTTGCTTCTTCATCTCAAGTTGTTTGCAGCGGCTGTCAAATAGCCAAAAGTTCAGCTCTATCATTTCCTTTTTCGGATTACGTATCAAGTTCCCCATTAGAAAGAATTCATTGTGACATATGGGGACCATCACCCATCTGTTCCTTTCAAAAGTTTAGATATTATGTGATTTTTGTTGACAATTTTTCTCGATATTGCTGGCTATATCCCATGAAGTTGAAATCTGAGTTTTATGATATATTTGTTCAATTTCAGAAGCTAGTTGAACGACAAAAGTATAATCATTAGATTAAAATCTTCCAGTGATGGAGGTGGAGAGTTCGTAAGCTTTAGATTTCAAAAATTTCTGAGTCATCATGGAATAAGACAGGTTCATATCATGTCCTCACACTCCAGAACGAATGGAGTCTCGAAAGAAAGCATCGACACATCGTTGAACTTGGATTAGCTATGCTCTATCACTCAAAAGTTCCACCGAGATTTTGGGTGGATGCATTTGTGACGGCTAATTACATCATCAACATTCTTCCCACACCAAAGTTGCGGATGAACACACCCTATAGCAAACTTCATCATAGACAGCCAAGGTATGATCATTTAAGAGTATTTGGCTGTGCATGCTATCCTTGCTTAAGACCATATGCAAGTCATAAACTTGATCCTCGATCTCTTCCCCTGTATCTTCTTGGGTTATAGCACTCAGCACAAAGGGTATCGATGTTTGGTCCCAACTAATAATCGTGTATACATCAGTAGGCACGTTGTCTTTGATGAGTATTCCTATCCTTTTACAAAGAAGCTGATCAATGAATATGGACATTATACAAACTTATACAAACTATGGAGTGAAGGCCTACATTTCCTTGAGTCATCAAGCACCGAGTCACCACTACTAGATCCACTCATCGATCGGCCACACACGAGATCCATCCCGATTTCCATGATTGCTGTACCTATCATCCTTGTCACTGAGACAGCAATCTCGAATCATTTCCTCAAGGAATATGCAAGATGAGACAATGACAGAAGGACAATTTATAGATCTTTGTGCCTCAACATTGTTCTATTTCTCAAGAACAAAATACTACCGGTTCCTTATCTTCACACAATGATCTACGAGCTGAAGGAAGTTCTAATGAAAGGCACTCCAACTCCAATTCCATTCTGTCATCCTCTCAAGGTACAAGTAATACTCATCATATGCAAACTCGACTAAAGTCTGGAATTCAAAAACCAAATCCAAAGTATGCTTATTTAGCTGATTATCCAGTTCCTATGGAACCAAAGTCTATCAAGTCGGCTTTAGCTAATCAAGCTGGTATAGGGCTATGAAAGAAGAGATGGATGCGCTTGCTGAAAATCAAACATGGACATTGATTCCTAGAACTAACCAGATGAATGTAATAGGCTGCAGGTGGGTCTATAAGACCAAACTCACACCAGATGGCCATCTTGACAGACTCAAAGCTCGTCTAGTCGCCAAAGGCTTTCACCAAGAAGAAGGACTAGACTTCACTAAGACTTTCAGTCCAGTTGTGAAACACACAACAATTCGAATAGTGTTATCTCTTGCTATGATAAGACACTGGCCAATACACCAGCTTGATGTTAAGAATGCTTTTCTTCATGGAGATTTGAACGAGACAGTGTACATGGAACAGCCACCTGGCTTTATCAGTCCTCATCAGGCCAAACCATGTCTGTTTACTCCACAAGTCTCTATATGGTCTTCGACAAGCACCAAGAGCTTGGTTTGATAAATTCAGCAAGTTTTTAATCGAAAATGGTTTCTTACGCAGCACAAACATCCATCGTTATTTGTTCTACATACAAATTCACATACGGTTCTCTTGCTCCTATATGTTGATGATATCATCTTGACCGGGAGTTCACCACATCTCTTAACCGATCTTATTCGAAACTTAGTCTTCGTTTCATATGAAAGATCTTGGGTATCTTCACTATTTTTTGGGTATTGAGGCCAAACGAACTTCACGAGACTCTCTTTACCGTGTCAAACTAAATATGCTATTGACTTGTTGAAACGAGCTTATATGGCCGACGCAAACCCGGTCTCAACACCTCTGCCTCTTCGATCAATCTCCATGGCCGACACTTTGCAAATCTACTTACGGATCCTATGGAATACGAAGCTTGGTTGGTGCTCTTCAATACTTAACCATTACTCGACCAGATCGGCATTTGCTACTAATCTTCTCTGTCAAAAGATGCAACAGCCTACGTTGGAGATTTCCATCGATTAAAAAGAGTACTTAGATATGTCAAAGGTACTATACATCTTGGAATCTATCTCCATTCTCAAAGTTCAGTACATCTCTATGGTTTCTCTGATGCGGATTGGGCTGGTTGTCCAACAACACGACGTTCCACAACAGGTTTTTGCACGTTTCTTGGATCCAATCTACTATCCTGGTCGGCCAAGAAGCAACCTACTGTTCTAGATCTTCAACGAAGCGAGTATCGTGCACTTGCTTCGACCACGGCTGAACTCACTGGATCACATTTGTGCTACGAGATATAGGGATTTCTCTTCAGCCACCTACTACTATATATTGTGACAACAAATCAGCAATTTCTCTCACCGCCAATCCAATATTACATGCTCGAACCAAGCACATTGAAGTTGACTTTCACTTTGTCCGTGAGAAAGTCTCTTAAAAAGGATCTATTCGTATTCGGTATATTTCTACTCATCTACAATTAGCTGATATATTTACCAAGTCTCTATCCCGCTTATCTCATCTTACTCTCCGAACCAAATTGGGAATCGAATCTTTTACTCTTCCCAATTTGAGGGGGAATGTTAGAGAATCAAGATCGAAGCCAAGTCGCAATATTGAGAAGTCAATCACGGGAGGTGAAGTCCTCGACAATTATAGATGTGGATCACCGAAAGGCGGTCAAGAAGCAAAAAGAGCTGAAGAAATTGATAACTCATGGATAATGAGTTTCATCAACGGTGGAGATCATACGAGATGTCAAAGACACGGATTACCAAAGTCTCAAGATTGCTGCGGATTACCAAAGTCTCAAGATTGCTATTCTGTTTTGCTTAGCTGTAAAGTTTGTTAGCGAAAGTTAGTTAGTTCGTTTTCTAGTTGTTAGTCCTCTGTTTTCCGCATATATACAGAGAGGTATTGTAATCGGTTGACGACTATGGAGAACATCTTCTTTTGTTCAGAAAGTTTTGGCTGTATTCTTCAATCTTCTTTTGTTCAATTGAATGGAAATACAGAATCGAAAACTTCTTCACAGATCATCTACTGTCATTCTTCATCTTCATCTTCTGTATTCTTGATTCTATAAGTTCTCAGGAATAAGAATTTAGTTCGGAGATGTTACTCTTCTCAAATCTAAAGTCATCCCCCTCTCTGTACTTGTCAAATATTCCTCTCCTCCTCCCCCCCGAAAAAAAGAAAAAAAGAAGACGAGCAGATAGAGTGCTAATTCTAGTAGAAAAACATTTAGCGATTCACCCAATGCATCTGCCTCGCATGAGATCCATTTATTACGAAAGTTAAAGGTGAAACACGCATAGTCTTTTCCTTAGTAGGGCCTCTCTCCGATCACATTGCCGTGAGGCGAATACTCGCAAGTAATGAAAGTGTCGCCAGAATTGCACACGATCTGAGCGCACCCGACCTTCTGCGTCGTCCTCCACACGAGCTGCGTGTAGTGCGTGCAATCTTTGCCCGCCATGCACGTGTTGGAGTTGTAATCGAAGTAAGCTTCTTCAGCAGCCCACGCGGCAACAGCGTCCTTCGGCATCCAATGCTTGCCCTGTCCCCAGAATATGTTCTCGCCGTAGTTGCTGGTCGAGTGGATGAGCGCGCAGTCCCCTCTCCGCTGGCTCGCATACCACCTTGCGTAGTTCGTTAGGGACGTGCTCCAACTGAGAGGAGGGAGGTTGTGCTTTGCCCTAACTGCATTGTGAGAGCTCATATACTGGGCGATTGCGAGAGCCGAGCTCACTCGCATGGCGCGTCTTGGGGCTGTTTTCAAGGTCGTGTTGGCTCCATTAATGGCCAGAACGGAGGAGAAGGTGAGGAAGAATATGAGGCTCGAGAGGAGGCGGATGCTCGCCATTGATGACCGCAACGATGGGTGATGGTCAAGAAAAGATGAAGACGCCGTTGGTTTCTTATGCTTTTCTGCTTATGCTTGAATGGTGTTTATATAGCATCAGCTGGAATGCAAGTTGGTCCGTTATGATTACAGCTACCACTATTATGTTAGATATAACTATATTATCTTAGAAACACTAGGCAAATGATATAACATGATATGACAAAATCAACGGAACAAATCATTAGGGTTTGGTAAACGTTGACTGCTCTCCACTAATACAACATTTATATGGTGATATGTTCTCATGTTGATCAGATGTAGAAAAATCAAACGGCAAACAGCAACAGAAAGCATACCTGACCGAGCCTTTGCCCATCCTATACTATGATCCCGATATAAGTTAAATTAAATCAAGTATTCGGTGGATTAAAAGTCCCTATTGTTGCCGGATATGGGTATAACACGCAAACGTACTTGACACAATCTCGTATCAAAGTTTGTCTGGATTGATTTTTATATTTTACTTTCTGCTGAGCCTAAACTTTTGCAGTACACACACTTCAATTTTTCTTGACCCAAAACATTGAAAAATTTCACAATATATGCGCATCAACACATAGATCCACATATAATTTGGAAGTTATAACACATATATTTCAATATACCTTTTTCTAGTGTGATTGATCATATCCAACACATTATGTCTTAAATTAATCTGTGAAATCTCTTCCGTGGCTTATATCGATTGGAACACACGGGAGAAAGTCCGTGACTAATTGCGATAAGGCAGCCTAGGGTAGTCCAGAATCGAACAACCCCATGATTCACGGAGAGAATATTGGGTGGTGCAACGTTTACAACGGTCGTCTTGTACGTGCAGCCCCCTGGATCAATGCACTCCGCAACATGCTCTCCGTAACGTGCCAATGATTTCGCTGATAATTCCTTCTTGGGCTTTGATTGATGCCTTTTGTCCTGAGCTCTCTCCATGGAATTATGATATTGAGGTCGTGAGGAGTGATGGAGGAATGTTCTCACGAACCGAAGTTGCAAATATCGTTTCTCGTGCTTCGAAACGATGGAACTTGTTGACCCTGAAAACTAATCGAGGAGGAGAAGAAGAAGAAGAGGCGAGAACGATCCTGCCATGTGCTCCTCCAGCTCATGCCAACTATCGCGGAACTTCTCCTGCTGCTTCGTCAACCTCAGATTGGTGGAAAAATCAGTCATCGTTGGTCACTCGCTTGAACGTCTTGTAATTGAATATTGCATTGATACTAAGATGACGGGAAGTTCGCTGTCTAAGATTAAACGGCAAGCACAAAAAAAACCTAGGTAATCATGCGTACGCGACCCCGCTTTCCTCGAGAACGATAGAATCATAGCAAATGTATCTCGAGTGGTAACTAGAACCATGGGTGCACGCGGCTCGTGTTTGCGGTCTAAATGATATGGAGCTTAGGGTATTCCAAAAACGCGAGATCACAAGGTCGAAATCGCTTGCTAGGAGGAGTAGTGTGCATATCCGACTTTTTACATATGAGTTTAAGGCCTCTAAGACTTTAGTGAGGATAGGCTCAACAATCTTGGATTTTTAGGCCACGAGTACTACTAAATAGCCATGCCTCAAAGCAAACCATATTGATGTGTTTGATTCAGCTTTCTCAAAGGGTTTAATCTCTTGAGACAAAAATAAGATGCTTGGTTCAACATTTGGCCAAATGCTAGCCTTGACAATGCCGAAAACCAAGGTAGATCCCCACTTGCTTTGACTTTTAACATATGCGGAAGGCCATTCTAAGGTTAAATGATTTTTTATCTTACAAAACTATCCTCACTAATTTTTTTTGTTTATTATTTTTCATTTTTGCCCTCAGTGTGACTATTTATCTTCTCTACACAAGGGTGGACAGTATGTGTCAGATGAGACACTAGCAAGGGGCCGGCAATGGTGCACGATATAAGCGACGATTGCGTAGGTCCCCACTACTTAGGTGGCGGTTGCCTAGGTCTCATGAAGACTATCCTTGTCAGGGTCGTGCAACTTCCGAAGCCACCAAAGGTCAAGCAACCTCAAACAACGGCCACTGATACTAGATCTAGCTCACCAGCTCCAATGAAGTGTTTGAGTTCTTTTAATAAAAAATAAAATATATATAAATGTAGCAAAATTTCTTTGCTAAATTGTTTTTGCCATCAAACACTACTTAATCCAAAGTTGATTTGCCAAAAAAAAATTATCAAACGCAATTTCCGTTTACTCAAAGAGCCTTAGACTTTCGTCATTTGCATACTCCCAAAGTCAATCATCCAAGCCGAACCAATTTTGGGCTAATCAGGCCCATTTAACTTTCCGACATGGCGGTTCTGATACAACTTTCCGACAGCCTTTTTGGGCTTCGGGTCCTTGAGGAATTTTGGGCTGATCAGGCCCAGAGACGAGCCTTCTTCTCCGAGTCCCTCTCTATCTCCAAGTTCAGCAATCATCGCCGCGAGCGACCAGTCGCTTCTCCAGTTCCGGGTGCAGGGGAGACGATCATGCGTCTTCTCAAAACCCTGTCCTTCCTCAGGCGCCAAAACCCTAGACCTCATCTCCTCCATTCGACCCTCGGGAAGCCTCTCTCAGCTCGCCCTCAATGCGGCTTCGCCACCACCCCGCCGGCCTCTAAGAGCCCGACTCGATCCCACGCCGGGAGAAACCTCAGCGACGGGAAGAAGCCGCTGGACGTGTTCTTCAAAGAGGCCGTGGGGCTGTCCCCGGAAACAGACGAGCGCGGCGTCGAAAGCGAATCCGAGGGCGCGAGGAGCGAGTTGAGCGCGAGGCTGAAGCGGTTGGAGGAGGAGGTGCGGGTCCTCGAGAGCAGGGGCGACGGAGCGAAGAGCGATGTGGCCGTTCCCGAGCGAGAGCAACGTGTGCCCGCGAGCTTGTACGATCTCTACGTGGATGGAAAGCGGGAGAAGGCGAAGAGGCCTCCCGCGGATGCTCTTGTTATAAAGGAGCTGTCTCCGGATGCGGAGGCTTTCTTGGCTCATTTGCTCGAGGAAGGCTACTTTAGAGAGGCTAATTTCTTGAATAAGGACGGGAAATGGGACGCCAGCCGTTTCGAAGACAGTTACAGCAGAGACTTCGTGAAATACGCGGCCGAGAAGTTCGGCAAGGACCACCAAGAGATTGCCAAGTAAGCCATTTTGCCAAGTCTATCGGATTGTTCGTTTTCGATGATATGAAGTGTCATATGCAATGGGGATGAGGTTATATTGGCTAAGAAAAATGAAGATTTTTTTAAACACGGCTTGTCGTGTTTGTTGTGAGGAGGGTATGAGTTTGGACTGATAGATTTTCAGAATATTAGATGTTATGACATCACATATGACACCCAGGAAGCAGTGTTTGATCTAATTATTCGAGTAAATTGAGGGGAAATTGTTATTTTTTTATCCTTTTGTTGAGTTGTATTTTCATTTGTTTGTTACTCATGCATCATCATTGATGTTGGTTTTCTTCCGTCCACCTAGTATGCTGAACTTGTGTGTTTTGTGTCCAGATGGTTGTCAGGTAGTGACTTGAAAAAGATAGCTCTGTTTGGCTGCCCTTCCACTGCGAAAAAGAGTGTCTTTGCTGCTAAAAGATTGCGGAGTTTCTTCAGTATTCAAGAGGACAATGTGAGCCAGTTTGAGTGGTTTCCTCTCTGTTCAATGAATTTGAAGGTCCCCATAACGTGAAAAATGATGATCTATTTCCTGTTATTTTTCCTTTTGATTTTTCTTTTAGGTGTGCAGAGAATGCGTCTTGAGAGAATCGTGCAAGTTTGTTAACCAGAATGTATGGAACAGCGAAACAAATAACTTGAGGTTGGATACTGTGATGAAGGTCATCACACTATATGCACTGGAATTGGTGCCTTCCCAGTTGAAGATTACGGAAGAGCTGAAGGTCTCTGTGAGTAGAGTGTTGAGAGACATTCTAAAATTGAGCCAAACCACTTCGCAGATCTAGAGAAGGATTTAAACTACTCTCAGGTACTTCTGGATTTGGACAACACCTCTTTACATCATATCTACTTCTGTAGTCTGTTAATAGGGAAACTTCATTTTTTGACTCAGCACTAGTTTTGGCTAGCGTATAGTTCATTCATCATGATAGACATGTGAAATTAAGGAGATGAAATCTTGAGGTGGCTAATATCTGCCACCTGTTCTACCAAAGTTGCCATCCACACTTGGTTATTCCTGTTGTTTTTTCACATTATAAGAAGTACAGGATCTTCAGGTGCATCTTATGCTTTTATTTGCGATGAAGATGATTTATGGGTGGATCAGTGATTTTTAATCTGTTCCCATTATAAGATAGGCTGTACATTGTACATGCTTCTGACTGCTCTTCCATATGCAGAAGCAAAACCACTATCCTGGATCAGTAAATCTTGTTGATATAACTTTCACTTGCTGGAATATGGGGTGTTCACGGACCCAATGTTCTCTCCCCGAGGAAGGATTTGAATTTAGAAAGACACAAGGAGATGAATAAGTAGAACATGCTGTGTGATTTTGCCTGGATGACTTTACACGATTAAAGATGACCTCGCTGAGCATCACCAGACTGAAGGCGTAAGTGTTTGATGTTTTTGACTCCTGATGGTTTGTCCCGTTGTTTTTTCGAGAAAAGACCAGTGAAATGAAGTTTTCAATTAGATAAAACTACTTATTGCAAGTCATGCTTCCTTCTGGGAACATGGCTCGAGAAGGATGACTATATTTGAAATTTTGACCTTATATTGTTTGCTTCCTTTTCCGGTCAAGTTAATTTCTTTCACCAAAAAACTGAAGTATGTGACAGAGCTGCAAATTTCCCAAGTAAATTCCTACATAGCTGATGTAATTGCCTCTCCATTTGCAGATCTAGGAGGACCCCACAAAGCATCAAGGACGAAAATTTACAGCTATCGCAACCATTCATCGCTAGAGTTCGGTTTTTCCTGAGGAGATAAAATTTGCGATCATCTTTTGTAACTCGCGCACATTATGTGGCAGCTCCTTGTAATTTCGAGATCGGAATTAGCGTTCTCTCTCCTTATGTGAATAACCAAGCCCAAACCAACAAGCAGACCGTCTGTGGTTCTGGATTTGAGGGGCAAAACATAAGCAGTTTTATTTTGACTATAATTATGCTTTTGGAAATGCACGGTTGCAGAAGGACATCAATCCACTTCGTATTGGAGAGGGAAAGAAAGGAATAGACTGTAGTCCTATGCGCGAAATTTGATCTGACATGATTTCAATGTAAAAGCATAGTTTGTGAGACCAAAATTTATCCAGAAAACGGGAACGACAGGCCGTCGAACGCCCGCGGACGTGCAGATCATATTTCCAAGAAGATGATACGTTTGGCAGAATCGTGGTTAAAGTCGAACCAAGTCCTTGCTTGGCGATGCAATTTCGTGGCCTCAGATGCTGGCCAAACGAGAGGACTGGGCCCTAGTTCTGGTCCATACGTCGCTGGGCTTCGGCCCGGTTTCATCCGCAAGTCCGCAGCCCACGGGGGAGGGGGTGATGATTAAAGCGTCGGCGTCCAGCTTCACTGTCACTGTCAGTAGTCGAGAATCGCTTTGACCCGGTTCCTGTTCCGCTCCGTCTCGCCGATTCTCTCATTCCTCGTTCACACCGCGCCTCGCTCGCTGCTTCCCGGGCTCGAGCGAAATCCCCGCGCCTCGCTCGTGCGCGCACGCACGCACGCTCCTGGTCTTTTCCTTCAAAGTCCGAGTGAGGTTCTAGATCCGATCTCCATCGCCTCCGCGAATAGTAGTCAAAGCTCATCTTCTCCGACCGCGTCAAGCGCCGTCGCTGTCAGCCGAAATCTCGAACCTCGCCATCGCGAGGAGGTAACATCGCTACATTTTCCCCTCCTCCTCCTCGTCCTCCTCGTCGATCGAAGTCGTCTCCCTCGATTTTACCGAAGAATCCGCGTCGTTTGACGCTCTAGTCTTGGTCAGCTCGGGAGCTCGCTGCGTAGTCGAATTGGTCGCGGGAGCCCTCTCTTGTCCGCTTCTTCTCCCGCTTATATAATCGGTTTCGTTTGACCTAGCTTTGGAGATTCATCGGTCTGGAATGATCTGATTTTGCGCGTCCGAAGGAGAGTTCTGGTCCGAGTCTCTGTCGATTCGGTTTTTGTGGAGATGCTTTGGATTTGATTCGGGCGGAAAGGTCGGGAGATCTCGAAATCGTTTTAGAGACAGCAAGAGAGAGAGAGAGAGAGTCTGTGAGCTCGGTGAACATGACGTCGGGCTCGCGGATGCCGACATGGAGGGAGAGAGAGAACAATAAGAGGAGGGAGAGGAGGAGGAGAGCCGTAGCTGCGAAAATATTCTCAGGGCTTCGGATGTACGGGAACTACAAGCTCCCGAAGCACTGCGACAACAATGAAGTCCTCAAGGCTCTCTGTGACGAGGCTGGTTGGATTGTGGAAGCCGACGGCACCACATATCGGAAGGTAAAGTGTCTCCAAAATTTTAGGCTGAATAAATGGTTGATAGTAAAGAGTTGCTGATTTCGCCTTCGCCTAGGAGCTACTTTTAGGTTTTAAGTCACTAGAATAGGTGTGAATGTCGTGGTTTAGGGTTAGCATTCTGAAGGATCGGTAACCCTGCTTGGTGTCAAGTACTACAATTCTGTGAACCGATTTTATTGCTGTGTGAATAAATCGTGACCTGTTCTAGGCTGGTTAGCTACACATAGATTCACATGCGACGCATCCAAGACCACAAGCCTAGTTTGTATTTTGCGGATGTTCCTCATCAACCGGCTGTTGTCCATACCTTCTCCTCATCATGGATTTTCCTTGCCAACGTTTGGGCAGACTTGCATATATGTTGCCATGACCAGAAGTTGAATAGTATAGCTCATATCTTTTGCTAGATAGACGGTCAGTATCAGTAGAGAAGTACAAACCTACAAATGGCTGTGTCTTGAGAGAAGAGTTCTGCATGTTCAAATGAGTGAGAGAACTGGCTTTTATCAGGTAGGACTGCCCGTTCAAATAGTAAGCTCTGATGTATTGAAATTGTTGGGGGTAGGAACTTGTGTTGGATCAAAGAATTGCATTATGTATATGACTCAGTTTCAGTTAACTAATCACTCCTTTCATGGTTGATTACATCGGCTAACTTCAGCTCTCTTTATGCCTATCTCCAAAAGTGCCAACACACTCAAAACATAATTGCCTAAGCGCCTTTTGTTATATTCTCTAAACTTTGCTACTTTATTGTTGCAATTTAATCAGGGTTGCAAACCTGTAGAGCATGTGGATATGGTGGCTAGATCTGAAACAGTGAGTCCGTCTTCTTCTTACTACCCAACCCACAACCCAAGCCCAGGCTCATCATCTTTTCCAAGTCCTGCCTCGTCCTTCTACGCAGCCAATGCTAATGCAGATGGTAGTTTCCTAATTCCATGGCTCAAGAACTTTTCCTCTGCTTCATCATCAGCCTCCTCTTCGAAGCTCCCTCATCTCTATATCCCTGGAAGCTCAATCAGTGCTCCTGTCACACCTCATTTGAGCTCTCCAACCGCTAGAAGCCCCAGAATTAAGACTGGCTTGGATGACCAATCCACCCGCTTTGGCTGGGGTGAGCGCTACTCCTTCATGCCATCTTCCACCCCACCGAGCCCTGGCCATCAGATCCTTCCTGACCCAGAATGGATTTCTAGAATCCAAATTCCCCAAGGAGGCCCAGTGTCTCCCACTTTTACGCTCGTCTCATCCAATCCTTTTGGCTCAAAGCAAGAGGTGTTGGCTGGGGGTGGATCTCGTACATGGACACCTGGGCAAAGTGGAACATGCTCTCCTGCCATTGCTGCTGCCGCTGATCACACTGGAGACATCCCTATGTCGGAAGTGATGTCAAATGAGTTTGCATTCGGTGTCAGTGGGAAGGGCCTTGTGAAGCCTTGGGAAGGAGAGAGAATTCATGATGAGCCTGGATCAGATGATTTAGAGCTCACGCTCGGTGGCTCAAAGTGCAGGTGCGTTGACACTAATATGCAGGTCGAGTCTTTCTTCTGGATTTTTATGTTCTCTAATTTGAGGCGTATGCGTTGCAGGTAAGAAGTTGTACAACCCGGAGATGCTCTTCAGGCTGGTGTGACGAAGGGTCGAGGAAAGCATCAATTATGCTTTCTATTTTTTATTCTCATTTTCATTTTTTCTTTGTATTTCAAATATTTCATTGTATGTTTTTTTAAGCTGTAGGATTAGTTTCGAAGTTATTTTGCTGCTGTACTGTTTATTGTTTATGTTACCAGATATGAATGATGATATTGCATGTGTACACATTGGCTGCCTTCATTTTTGTGGCACGCCACTGGAAGGAATTTTCTGAATTCAGTTGTATGCCCCTGATTCTTTCAAGAACTTCTTATGGGCCGAAAGTTTTCCTCTCCATCCCTTGAATATCATATTATCTTGTCTAGATCTAAGCTTGTCCTATTTCCGCATCATGACTTGGGAAAAATTTTCATGGATGGTGATTACCTTCTTTAGTAGCAAATTTTATGCAACAATCTCTAAGGAGATTTAAGTCATGTGGCTGCCCAGACCAATCAGGTCATACTTGCTGAACAAAGATATCAGCTTGTTAATAAGGGTTCGCTTAAGGGAATTGGTGGGATGGGGATGTTTAGTTTCAGGTATGAGGATTGACTCCCATGCTCTGCAAAAGATTTGAGTAGAAGTCTGGGAGAAAAGGGAGAGTTAAAGTGGATCAGGGAAAAAAAAAATAGGGGTTTACTTCTCTGATTGCCTGGGATTAACATCTTTTAAGATTTGGCTTGTGTCTGATAATTGGTACGATGTCCTCGATCAAAGACTAAATGCAGAAACTGAGGACTTTAACAAGGTGCATGTGACTCGTGCGAACGGTGGCCTGCAAGTGTAGCTTAATCTGATCAAACGGTTATGGTTGTCCGGTTCCCTCTAGCTCGTCTCTGTGTTTGTACTCAACCCTTTTTTGTATTCCCATGGGATCAATTGCGACGTCTGGCCAGTCACTGCTTAAATTAGATGCCAATTTGTTTTATGTCCATGCAAAGGGAATGGCTATTGTCTTGGCCTCGCACCAGACTTTCCATGACTATCAGCCGAGGCACGTAGTCCAAACAAACTCATTGCAGACAAACGGAAGTGCTTCTTTTTTAGAGAGAAACTTCGAAACTACGATACTACCATGATAAGCGGAGACCGAGCATTCACCGCATCATTGTTTAGGTGAACTCAGGAGTATCTCACCATTCCTAGAGCTCATCATCACATTATTGAATGTCTCGATGAAAGTGGCTTTCAGTTTCAGATGATTCCTGACTACTTGGTTAGATGAGAATTGCTTAGTTTCTTGCCGCCTGGCCAATGAACGTCTTGTGATCCCCTTCATTCTGCAGTTTTAATATCCACATTTTGGGTGAACTGTGGAATACAGATGCCAGAATCGCAGAGGCAGATCGCACCTAGCCGTCGCCAAAAGGCTAAGATTTAATGGTCATATGTCTTATGATGTTTCTACGCAATCTGATAAGAACTCATTTGGATTAGTAATTAAAGGAGCCTTCCATTTTTGTAAAAACGGGGAAGCCATTAGGAGTTTGTCACCAACGCAATACACAAGAAGGGATAATCTTTAAAGCATTCTTTCTCTAATGCCTGGTTACTTTGTGGAAGCCATCTTCTTGTTACGTTTGTTGCTATTCTTGTTTTAAACCTCTAAAGGTAGATTTAGAGTTCTCGAACTGAAAAGCAGTCCAACAAGAATTAGCAAGATGATATTATCCAATCTTTGAGAAGTGCAACAACGAGATCAATCTCCACATATTTAGCTCCCTCTCATTCCTTCTCAGAAAGCTTGTGAGTTTGCAATCTTTATGAGAACTTATGACAAGAACTGGGTATCTTGTTTTTCAGCTGTCTCGTCAGCCTCAGTCACTCTTTTAGGGACATAAGATATCAAAATTACGCTGGCATGAGCAGGCGACTTATGTTAGAATCCAATTGTTGATTAAATTAAGAGTCATTTGATTCTGTAGATCTAGGCATTATGGCCATAGTACTAGTTTTACCAAATCACATTTTGCAACCGATATGACAAAGACTTGTTCAACATCATGACATACAACAAAATTGCCCCCTTGTTTGTTTTTTTCAATATAGGGTCACATTGCTTTATTGTTCTGAGTCGAATTTTTCAATAACGTTACCAGGCCAGCTTCTGTCGTAAGATTCA
This sequence comes from Eucalyptus grandis, assembly GCF_016545825.1. Classification (NCBI taxonomy): domain Eukaryota; kingdom Viridiplantae; phylum Streptophyta; class Magnoliopsida; order Myrtales; family Myrtaceae; genus Eucalyptus; species Eucalyptus grandis. The sequence goes on along the minus strand of NC_052617.1, from coordinate 43,515,510 downwards.
AGAGAGAGCTTGCTTGACTGATTCAAGTCATGACTTAAGGACTGTAGGCAACAGAATCTAACATTATAGTGCAGAGTTTGTTCGAGTTTGTTGACACGGACAACACACGACAAATTCTGAACTCTGAACATTTCTTTGAGGACTTGCTATCTCCAACCTACAGCTTTGGTATTATCCGATGGAACTACAAGATCGTACCTGGAATCCATTGGCATCCACAGAGATAAACAAAGAAGACCGGTTCTGTGAGTTAGGCATGGGTGGAGGCGGTGTCTTTGTCCTGAGTTTTGTTGGAGAATCCCATCACAGGTATAGTGTAGTTTACTCTTCACCCCTTATTACTTTGCCGCTCAAAATGATCACTTGTTTATAAACAGTAACAATTTCCACAGGTTCTCTCCAGCAGCAATATGTTTGATCAATGAGCTCCTTGACTCGGTATGTCTTCTACTTAAATATGTGGTACGAGTCCATCACAAAAGAAATATGAAGTAGAGATGCGATATCAATCTGTTTCTTTTTCTCCCTTTCTAGCAGCATCTTTGCCAAAGTATGCTGAAAGTGACTGCTGAAGTTGTAATTACACAATATGCCCACTCTGAAGTAATTGCAGAGATGAACTAGGACTATCTCAATTGTCATGATATCTCAGACAGAATCATAGTGCATATATTCCATAAATTTCTCCCTCACGACCCCCCTCCTCCTGTGTCTATCATGGAATAGTTATCAGGGTGCAATATGCCCGATCAAACAACTCACCGTAACTCCTGTTTGACTCCAGTCTCAAGGGACGAAAAGGCACGTTTGTTGATCACTACAAATCAGGTAATGCACTCTGGTGCACATAGCGGTTATTAGCATATATTCATGGAAGATAATTATCAGAGAGAACACAAAAGTTACTTGCGTCATCCTTGATTTTGTGCGAATGAAGGGTAAGTTCTTCTCAGATGGGATGGATGTAAACTACTTAGGATGCACAGACAGAGAAAGGCCCGTTGTAAGTATGCTTCCAAATATTTAAGATGCCAAACACACAAGTTATGTTTTGTAGTTTGCTCATGGAAGTTAAAACCAGGAGCCTGTTTTTTGAGCAGGAGTATCTGATGTCATTTCAGAAGCTTGTGAGCAAGTTGTTGACATTCCATCTTCCAACTATTGCTGTTATAAGGTGAAGTTCCTTGCCAAATACACTGAAAGGGCTCAAATAGTCAAAATCAATTTGTTCAGAAAACGGGTTGCTAATTATTTTAGTGGCCCAACTATCTTTTTTCTTTTCTGTTGATTTTAACAAATCGCTCCGTATATGGCAGAGGTCATGCAGTTGGAGTGGGCTGTATCTTTGCACTGGCTCATGATTACAGGCTTATGAGCTCTGATCATGGTTACGTATTCATGAATGAGGTAAATCTGGTCCCTGTAGGAGAGTCTTGGATTTTCAACTGTTAATGAAGTGCACTGGAGAAGATCTTCAGAAATGCCAGTCTTGAACTTTCTACTAGTGAGCTTTCCATTTTTAGTTTAGTGCATAGGCTATTATGTCGAATCAAAACTAAAAAAGTTCTGTCACACAACTTATGTGTTCAATACTTCATAACAGATTAATTTAGGAATGTCATTGACACCCGGAATTATGTCCGTTCTTCGCACAAAGTTGCCCATATCAACTTTCCAGGAAGTAGTACTTACAGTACCTGTAACTTCCATTCATGCTTTAGTGTGATTCTTTCGACAAAACTCATGGTGAAGGCCAATTTGTGGAAGATGGATTAAATGGTATAGCTACAAATCCAATCTTTTCACAGGAAACGCTATGACGGGAAAGGCGCCGCAGCAGCTGTTATAGTTCAAGCAACATGTCCTAGAGGAACAACTCTTTGGCAAGAAGTCATAAATAAAGGTGATTTGTCATGAATTTCTTCACGTGATTGGCTCTATCCCTGGATACTAACCTTTTCTATGTTTGATGCATATAATAGCCTCGGAGTACAGAGCTAGAAGATGGAACAGAGAGATCTATCACGCGCTGAAGGTGTGCAGTTTTTCTCACTCCAGTAGCTTGAGAGGGAAGATTATCTTCTGATAGGCGTTGAAACTTTGCAGATGGAGATGTTCAAGATCACTACGCAACAGCTTGAAAATGGAGGGATTGGATACGCAAAATGTGAATCACTCCTCTCTGTCACTTTTTGGGAAAGGGGTGAAAGAAATCGCGAGGTCTATTTTGTATCCATCATTGAGTAATGACTACACCTTTTCATCTATCGATCGCTCTTTGTGGTCCGGCATGTTTAGATGGTAATCATGGGGATAAGTATTCCAAAAATGGATTTAGAAAGCTTCATTTTTGGCCTACGTTGGTTGAATTTATTTTGAAGGACTTCCATTAGTCGATTTTTATTTTCTACTTTCGATTGAGACAAATTTTGGAGGGCGAGTATAAAAGAATCCACTCTTCGTTTGATGTTTATTTTTCCTTCGACATACTTTCAAGAATTTCTAGATGAAAATTACATTGCTACATAAGGCAATCCACATTTGTCCAAGGCTTAATTATTTTTTAAGATAGCTGTCCAAAAGGTTCTAAACCTATTGTATGGCACCTAATAGTTTGAAAACCTTTTACATTTTGCCAATATGGTCCTTTCGATCAATTTTGACTAGAAATTGTTAACGTAGACGCTAGTGGCTGACGAACAATTAGTCACATAGGACAGCTGGTATTAATATAGACAATTTTTAAGGAGACATTGGAAATAATTAGAGATTTCTTTATGATAATATCCTTTACTAGAGATAATTTGATTATTTTGTTGATAAAATGTATCTCCCATAATTACGTGTATATATCTCTTTAATTGTATATATGTTGATCAATATATGTTATCTTAAATAGTTATATGATAAAGTTCCTCAAATATATATCCCACATTATTTTATTACTATTAACTACTAGACAAAGGAAATCATGGTTTCACAAGAAAATTAGGCCACATTTCACGGTCAAAATAAAATTTAAATATGATAAACTTTATTCTATCTTATATTTGGTATCTGCTTAAAATATGATAAAATTATATATAAGAGGAATACAACCAAAATAAAATTATTTTAGGGAGAGGTGAGATAAAAGTGGATAAAATTTCTAATATCCATTATACAAAAATTATTTTTATTGAATAGCAAACTTCTTAAATTAATAAAATTAAAATAGTATTTGAATTCTAATATATAAAATTCAAAATAAAAAATAAAAAAAAAAAATCCATTTTTACATATGCAAATTTTTGTTTATATATTTGAAGTTATTTCTATCGTCTAATATAAATTCAATTTATGCAGATATATTTATTTTTATATTTATTACATATTTTAGGTATATTAGTATAATTTACTATTTAATGATATTTTATTAGAGAATAATGGAAGGGGAAACAAGAAAAAAAAATATCTAAAAAAGAAAGGAAAAAATAATAAAAAATAAGCAAATAAAAATGAAATTGGCAAGAGTATCATTAGAAATCTTACTGCCTCCTTTTTAAGTTATCATATCAAAAAATTAATATGATAGGATGTAAATATATCCACATTTATTGTCGTAATTCACCAAATAATATATAACAAAACTTTTAGATTTTATATCATATTCTATCCGTTATTCTGGTTAAAAATCAAATCGATCAAATGTAGCCTTACTGTTCACAAAAGCATCGGTCGGTCCCATCACAGGGTATGGTGCAGATAATGGAGCAAGGCTTTCCTTTGAAGCATCAGGTAGTAATTGTTTAGCCGGGCAAATAAAGCAGCTAAGCTCAACCCAGATGATGATGACGAACTGTCCTTTTACGTCAAAACTGTACAAAGGGGTCCATGCAAAACTAACAGACGCAACCCCCCACTAGGTAAAGAAGAAGAGATGGTGGGAGAATCTGTTGCTTAACCTGCCTTTGTCTTGAAGCCAATCCAACCGCACACAACACCCGCACACACATGCAGCAACGGCCTTTTAGAACCATCTCAATCACCCCCAAGTCATCATCAATCTTCATCTTCATCTCTCTCTCTCTCTCTCTCTCTCTCTCTCTCTGAAAAGACAATGGGGCTTGGCTCTTGTAGCTTTGTATCATCATTGCCTCTTGCTCTTGTCCTCGTTTCCTGCCTTAACGGAGCGATCGATGCCAAAGCCGCACCACCAGAAGTGAGCGGCTGCAACGTCTTCCAAGGAAGTTGGGTTTACAACGATAGCTATCGCCCTCCCTACGACAGCGCAACGTGTCCGTTCCTCGAGACAGAGTTCGACTGCCAGAAGAACGGACGTCCAGATCATCTCTACCTTGGATACACATGGAAGCCAAGTGCCTGCGAATTGCTGAGGTAGAACAGACGTGCATGGATTGAACTTCTCATCTAGCAATAGTTGTGCTCTCACACTGCACATCATTTTGATCTCAGCCACCCTTGGTTTTCCTCCTTTCAGTAACATTTTAGAGCACATAGTTATTGTCGGCAGAAATTTTGAAGAAAGACGAAGAAAGAATCAAGACAAAACAAGGGCAGGGTTAAAACCCATTATTTCACTTGTCGTTATACATGTACTTGCGCTTAGAGCAGTTTCTCCAGGACATGGGGTAGCTTTTCACAGAAATAAAAAATCCCTTCTGTGTGAAGTGTCTCAGAGGCATTGATAAGTCAGAAAAGTTTTCAAATATCGCCCAAAAACTATTTTTCACAATTCACATTAGAATACTAACTGGGTAAGAGGCGATTGGCTAGTCAGTTGAGGAAAAAAGTGGGATCGTCGACATTAAGATACTCGCTTTCGCACCACTTAGCCATAACGAGGTGAAACGCTCGGTGTTCATTGAATGAAATGGTGGTGCAGATTCGATGGAGAAGATTTCGCGAGAAGAATGAAAGGAAAGAAGATACTATTCGTGGGTGACTCTCTAAGCCTCAATCAGTGGCAATCCCTCACTTGCATGCTGCATGTTTCGTTTCCCAGCTCCAACTACACTCTCAATCGAGCAGGAGATGTGTCCACCTTTGACATACATGTACGTCCTTGTTCCTATATGTTCATAATAACTCGTAGCAATATTTACAGAGGGAAAATGTTTCGTTAGGTTTTATATGTCTATTGAATCTTATGCAATGTTCTGTGTTATGAGGGACGAATCCTCATGATGTCGATGGAGGATTGGACAATCAATCAAATATTTGTTAACATGCTCTAAAGATATCTAATGATCAGCCAGTATAAGGCATTACATCGAGAGATTAAACATACTTGAAAGTCTATCGGCTGTCCTTGTCTACTTCAAGTTTCAAGTGTTTTGCAGGACTATGGTATTTCTGTGGTGCTATCTCGAAATGCGTTTCTGGTCGACGTAGTAAAAGAGAAGATAGGAAGAGTTTTAAAGCTTGATTCGATCGTCAATGGCAATGCGTGGAAAGGATACGACATGCTCATCTTCAACACTTGGCACTGGTGGCTGCACACGGGCAGAAAACAACCGTATGTACTTATATTACAGACCCTAACGCGTGATTATAATCCACCAAACAAATTTTATTCCTCTGTATTAGAATTCCAACTAGTCGACAAGATTGGAAAAAATGAGGGAAAATGATATATGAGGTACGGTATACAGATTTGTAGCATAACAGTAACAATGGCATGTTAGATTTGATTGCAGGTGGGACTACATTCAGCAAGGAGAGACAATACGCAAAGACATGGACCGTTTGGTTGCTTTCAAGGAGGGACTCACTACATGGTCGAAGTGGGTGGATTCTAACATCGATCCTGCCACGACCACAGTGATCTTCCAAGGCATATCTCCCACTCATTACAAGTAAGTCATTTTTCACTCGGCTAAGCCTCTTGTTCATGAGACCATTCACAAATGATCAGCCACCAAACTCGTCCTCCCTGCTAACTATTTGAAATCGTCCTTGGGAATAATCAAGCGGCAAGGAGTGGAACGAGTCCAGCACGACTACCTGCGACGGGCAAACCCAGCCCATTTCAGGGTCCGAGTACCCGGCGGGTCCCCCGCCACCGGTAACAGTCGTGAATGAGGTGCTCGGCAAGATGGCGACGGAGGTGACTCTTCTCGACATAACGAAGCTATCACAGCTCAGGAAAGATGGACACCCATCAGCCTTCGGGTCCGAAGGCCATCAAGGGAACGACTGCAGCCACTGGTGCCTCGCCGGTGTGCCCGATACTTGGAATCAATTGCTCTACACCATCCTCGTCAATAGAGGTAGAAGATAATAAACATGACACGGTGAAGCTTGTGTCTCACTTGGTATCTCAAACTGTTAAAAACGAATGACTGTATGTTATCTTCGGGATGTTACGACGTCGTTCTGGATTTTATCTAATAATTATTTTCTTTCATTATTTATCGTAAGTTTTCCTGTTCATTTTCTCATGCCTTAGTATTTGCACGAGTAGACAAGAGCACAAAATCCTATCCCGGTCGTACCTCCTTGCTTACACGTGCGAGTTTGGCTTCATGACAGTCGATCCAACTTCGTCGGGAGCGACCAAACGGTACCCAACGGCCAGAAGCCAAATGCTTTTCGTCTTTCCATTGTGCGTCTTCGCAACTTTTGAGAACTTCTCAATCTATCTTCGTCCACAAAAGCCGAAAGAACATTTGTAGATTCATTGAGCATAAAGTGACCGGACAAGGGAAATATGTTTTACTTCACTTGCCATACTGTTCGTAATATTAGGAATTAAAATTCCTGTAGAGAATACCCGCATCCTTTTCTAGAGAGAATGTACGAGTTATTTTCGGATCCAATATTGATCGAGTCTACTTCAATGGGTATCTCATTATCACCTCCACTCTTATAAATTGATAAATTGAAAATTTTCATAAACTCTTAACAATGAATAATGTGAAATTACCTAAATTGTTGTATTTTATCTATGAAAATTAAGGGCGAAACTTCCTTTATCTCTAGTGCAATCCTCCTAGAACTGCTTCATCTATCTTATCCTTGTGATATTGTAATCAAATGTCTCAATTTTCTCTTTTTAAATTTTACTCCGATTGAAATTATTCGTTTCAAAAAGGATTTAGTTATGGTATACATTTTGTGTAACTTATTTGTTATTCAGTCCGCATTCATTATATATCCATAGGCAGTGCATTTGCAATTAATTAAAGAAAAAATACCACCATTTTTTCTAACGGAACAAATTGAGTGAAAAGGAGCTCGTCTTGTCCAAAAAAGGAAAAAGAAAGAAAAGGAACTTGTACAGATACGACGAAGAAGGGGCAATTTTCTTAGTTGTGTAAAAAAGCAGGGGCCGAATTGCAAAATGTGACTCTCTCTCTCTCTCTCTCTCTCTCTCTGTTGGGGAATCCGATTTTTGCCGCCATATTTCGCAAGATAGGCACAACGCAGCATTCGCAGAGAAGACATACAGGCAGCAGCGCTTCTCCTCGAACTCGGATTCCTTCGCGACTCCCGATCGTCATTCCCCCGCTCTTGAATCATCCGCCCTGGTTCGCTCTCGCATCCGCCGACCAGCTCGATCGGCGCGGCGTCTCCAGTTGAGGCCGTTCGTAACTGGTTCAGTTCGCCTCGCCGGAGCTTCCGAGCTTCGGTTCTGTCTCTCTCTCTCTCTCTCTCTCTCTCTCTCTCTCTCTCTCTCTAGCCATCCGTTGTTTTGGAATTTGCAGCGGTAGATTTGATTATGGTTCCGGAGTGCCATTGTAGGGATCGCTAGTTTCTGAGTGAAATGGCGAAGATCGACTATCGAGGAAACGTAGGGTTTTGGCCTGAATTTTCCGGGTAGATTTCGACCTTTTTTGTGAGGCCTGAGCATGACATAAGTAGGAATTGATGTTGTTCTGGATCTACTGTTTTGCTTTTGATGATTCGGTGAAATCAGGCGTCGGTTGTCTTCCCTTTTGCTTTCACTCTTTGACTTGTTCTGAGATCTTGATTTTGGTGCTTTCTGGAGTTAGAATGTCGTTGAAGCTCAGCTCGAATCTGAGCTTTAATCCATGTCTGAAAATGAGTGCAGATTGTGGACTTCGAAAATAAACTGATCCAATTTGTTAAATGAACAGATTCACCCCTCTCCCAATAGCCGGAACTCTTTTTACCTATGCTTGCTTTTCGTCAGAGGATGCCCTATGACCTTCATAGGAAAGAGGATGTGTGGTTGTGCATCTTTTCGAAGTTCTGAAATTTGAATTACCTTGACGTAGTAAATATGTGGTAACTTTTACTGTATCGCGATTATGTTTAGCTTCTCTGATTAACTAATTGTTCTTGTCTCCTTCAATACATGTTCACTGCATCAGTCAAAGAATTCAAAGCTGAATTCATAGACATGCCTCGTTGTCCTTGCAGAGTTGAAATCCTGAATCTGAAATAAACTGTTTCCCGTGCATACGTATGATTACCGCAGCCATGGCCACTACGATGTATAATGTCGAGGTTTGTGCAGAGGAATTCTCAGTTCAGGATATTAACTTGCATAAATCCTTTTCTCAGTGTTTGGTTACAAATCCCACACAGAAACATGTAGCTGAAGGTATCTTCTGATTGCTGAAATGAGATGCAACGCGTGCTGGCGAGAATTGGAAGGACGAGCTGTTTCCACCACCTGTGGTCACCTATTGTGTATCCTGATTGTACGATTGCTGTTTTGCCATTGGAGACTACTTGTTGCAAGTAGCATTTTGCTCTCTTGTTGTATAACTTTCTGTGAATTACTGCATCAGAATAAAGTTTCCTTAATCTTGTCAAAGGCAATGAAGACGCTGCCAAGATTCTAAATAGTGATGCAGCATGTCCCATTTGCGACCAGGTGCTCTCTAAGAGGTAAACTCGCTCCTGAAAGAAACCTTTGAACCTTTTCTGGCTCTTTAAAATGAAGGCAACTGTATTCTCCTTTTGTATCAGCTATGAAGAGGCATCCAATCATACATTTTAATAGCTTTTATGTTTTTCTCAGTGGAAATACAATGCCATGTTGCTCGACTATGTGTGTGTCATCATCTTTTTAGGATAGTACATTCACAGTAGATGGGTGCTCCAGATGATAAATCAATGCTTTTAGTTCATGCTATCATTCTTTAAAGCTTTCTTCTGTTTTCTTGTTTTCAGTCACATGAAACCTGTGGATATAAATCCGAATGATGAATGGATCAATGTGAGTAAACACCTCCAAGTGTTAGTGAGAGTATCTCTATTTGTAACTATTTACACAACATAGTTTTTGGCTGCTCCTCATGTTACTTTGTAATGATCGTAATGTTGAGATTGGTGCCACGTAATAATGAACTCTCACTGTTGCAGATGGCTATGGCTGGAATATCTCCACAGATACGTATCCTTTCTGTTCTTTCTTCAACTGCTGCTCTTTTTAGAATTGAATAAATATAGGGAGTGAACCGTTTTACCATATATTTTACCTCTTTATTTATTTATATTTACATGAAACTTCCTTAAAAATAGGTAGTCATGAAGAGCGCATACCGTAGTGTGATGTTCTTTGTCGGACAAAAGGAACTGGAGATGCAGTTTAAAATGAACAGAATAGTGGCTCAGTGCCGGCAGAAATGTGAAGTCATGCAAGAGAAATTCACAGAGAAACTGGAGCAAGTACATGCTGCATATCAAAAAATGGCCAAGCGGTGTCAGATGATGGAACAAGAGATTGAGAGCCTCTCCAAAGATAAGCAAGAGCTTCAAGAGAAGTTCTCTGAGAAATCAAGGTTATGACATTCCTGGGGCCAAATGTTTCGATAATCTTTGATGGACCTAGTTTATTCAAATGGGAAGCTGAATTTGTGACAAGGTTTCCATACTAACAGAATTCGCTTTTCATGATAGGCAAAAGAGAAAGCTAGATGAGATGTATGATCAACTAAGGAGTGACTATGAGTCGATGAAACGATCTGCAATCCAACCAGCGAGTGATTTTTATCCAAGAAGCGAACATGACTTGTTTTCAGCCCCAGTTAACATGATGAATAATCCTGACAACATGCGTAAAGGTAATTCCTTGTACTTTAGTATGATACAAGACATCACATTGCTTCATAATTACAAACATGGAAAAGGATGTGAGATCAAATGCAGGATTATAGTTCTTTAGACTGAAATGACCTCAAGAATTGTGGCCATTTGCTGTTTTAATGCTCAACTCATTCTTACTGCTTAAATACTTCCAAAACCAGTTGACTTATATGTTGCAGATTGGTCCATCTTTCCTCCTCCAACTCCAGGGCAAAGAGAGGATGTGTGGCCAGCAAGGCAGAATAGTTCAATCTCTGGTCCTTTTGATATCTCTGGGGGCTCACCAGCAAAACACCCAACCATTCCAGTTGACGCCAACAGCAGAAGGGTCAGTGGCGACCCAGTTTTTGGAGCCGGTACTGCCAACCCCTCAATGACATTAAGGAACCTCATACTCTCCCCCATAAAGAGGCCTCAGCTCTCCCGGAATCGGACTCAAATGTTTACGTAAGCCACAAACTCTTAAAGATGGAAAAAGATAGGATCTAGAAAGAGAGAGAATCACTACCTCTCCCTTATGCATTTAATTCATATTTATGCAGGTTATAGTCTATCAAAGCAAGCACTTCATCTATTAGCATTTTTGGAGTAGCTGGGCAGCGCTGTGAAGTTGGGATTTTGACTGTTCATTGGCAGTTGTGCCCAGTGAAATGCTAAAAACAGAAGGGTGTCGGAAACAGTGGCTTGCGTGTATCTGGAATAGCTGAAAAGAATTTTTGATTGTTTGGGGTATCTGAAGTTTAGTCCCATTTCTATTAGCCGTGGCGGCGTGTGAAGCTTAGGTTTATCTGTGGTTTAAGGTGTCCAATCAGTTTCTTCAACCAGAGCAACATAGAATGGAGTAACTTTTTGTACTTATAGGTTTTGTAAGGACGAATTGATAGTCTTGTAAGGTTCCATGGTGCTTTTTCATTAAATATTCATTGTGTGCCGCTTTGATAGTCAAACCAGAGGGTCAACATGTCCCGTAGCTGTCCCTTGAGCAAGTTATAGTTGTTTGCATCCCAGTTACCATCTAGAGTGACACTTGACAGTAATTCTCTGGACAAAATTATCGACATTCCTAGAGGACATTGAATGTTGGCCGCAGACTTCATACCCCAAGTATATGACCAAATGTTTTGCCCTTTTCATATAATAACTTGCTACAGATGTTAATACCGGAATGGCACCGGGTCCTAGAGTCTGTATCAACAAAGGCAATACAGAGTATAGCTAGTTTTCTTTTTTGGTCGGTGAAGTATGGCTAGTTCACCCCGTAAAAAATTGTCCTGTACGAACTTTTAGAATAGAATGGCATACAATACCCATATACACACTTCTAGCAGCTAAATCAGAACATTTCTTGATCTCACTTATGCTTAAAGCCTGAAAGGCTTTCTCCGATGATGTCACAAGACCGGCCCAAGCTCTTGGTTTCCCCTGGCCCTTCATACATAGCTTTACCAGATCCAACAGCAATAGTTCCTAGCAGGCAACCTCGCAACCTCTCTAGAGAAATTTCCCAAGACCAGAGAGTTTCTCTATGACAATACATGAGAAGACAGATACACTCTCAGAGCCGGAGCCTTGGAAGATATCACAATGTTATCTCCATGTTCAATGGAATAGCGCACGTGAGAACCGTCGATATATATCATCCCCTCTTTGCAAAACCATGCCGCATCCATAACCTGATCAGACTTCACCACCCCATGCATTAGGCTTGAGGCTGCACCAGGTGATATGGGCTCCCTTACCATGTATTGGAGATCCTGAGATGAGATGGGCATTCGGAATCCTCCTGCTGAGAGCATAGCAGCCGTTGATCCAGCAGCTGTTGAAACCCGGAGGCCACTCGATCGGCAATTTACTAACGGGGAGCAGGGCTGGTCATCTTTCTTAATTCTGCCAACAGAAAGAACTATTCAGGAGTTGAGAGCAACAGACAAGAAAAAAGGCAACTGAAAACTAGCGTTTACCTGTTACCCCTAAGCCTCTCACCTGAATGAGAAACGAGAAACTGCTGCTGGACATGGATGCGAAACCAAAATATCATTAAGAGCATATTTTGGCATCAAGCGTGAGTTCACACAGATTGCTATCCTCATCAATTTTGAAGGAACTGATCTATCCTCCAGAATGTCATCAAGCATCTGAAAGAAACTTGAGATAATCATGCCCATATATTTCTAGGCTAAATTTTCAGCAACATGCTAGAGAGGGAGTGCTGTGGAGCGCTATGCAAAGTAACAAATACTACAGACCTATGCCATACCGAGAAGGAATCTACATGATAGGAAAGATAAGCATTGAGCTAAGCAATGTTTGGAATAACTTTTCTGATGCTAATGCTACGAGAGCTTATGAAGCATGTAAAATCATTCAGTATCAAGCAATTTGATGCCATGAGTAGTTGCACTGGTTAAATAACCATGTTTATGCCAACCAATTCTACATCAACAAATCAGGCTTCATGAATGGTTGCATTGCTCATACCACGGCAATTATGCCGACCAATATGATCCAATATGAAAGTATTCACCTTTATGCACAGCATGCACTAATCATAAACATGGAATGCACCAGAAAAGCTTGTGATTCCAGCAACATAAACTAACTAATTGCGCGCATGCTCACTTGTTCAAAATTATTGACATTAGCTGCACAAAGATAGCCTGTGCTCCGTGTGGCATCAAATGCATCATTGAGGTCTTCCACCTACACAGTGAAAACAATGCACCGCTGAAAACACAAAGTTTCCAGAGACTGGGCCGAGACAAATCATCAAATTGCCAAGCATCAACAAAACAACTGAAAACTGACTTCCTTGGCCTGTGTAGGGTCGGAATTCACCCCAAGAACGGGAATTGAGTCGTCCATAAAATGACTGGCCTGCAAGAGAGTGCCATCGCCACCGATCGTCACAACAAGATCCACATTCTGTATCGGCCGCGACAGATCATGTCGTAACACGGGTTCCCAATCTATAGGCTTTCGCTGCAGTATACTCTGACAGAACCTTATGGCATCCTTGTGCACTTTCCGCCGGCTATCCAGATAATCTAGAACTTCCGATGTCTCCAAGGGAACAACAAACGTCAGTAAGAAACCATCAAAGCAGCAACAGCATTCGGTACAGCTACATGCTACTACAAAGCCATCCAAGAAACGCTAGCGAAATAACTCACTACGACATTGTATCAAACACCATGAACGCAAGGATCAAAGCAACCACCTTCACCCCACCCCTCAACAAACACAGAGAGAGAGAGAAGAGAGACAGGAGGGTCTTGTATTATACCTGAGGATTGATGGTCCGAGAAGGGTCGGAGCGACGGACCGGGAAAACATCGAAAGGTTTCAACAGCAACAGAAGCTTCCGCCTTGCCATCCACGTCGCTCTCGGAGCACGTAACAGCCGTTCGTCCTCCTTCAGCTTCTTCCCTGTGCAGTTCAATGGGCAAAGCCCGTGAACCTACTGAATTGACGATGGCCCTCCATTGAATTAGCACAGTTACCAGGCCCAGCATTCAATTCCACTGGGCCCAATGCTCGCCATTGCAATGCTTCTTGCTTGACAATCGATTTAGCTACCCGTCTAGCACGTTCTTGCCCCTCTTTTGCGATCCATGTACTAGTTTAGTTTGAATAATTCTCGTATATCATGATTCAAACTGAATCTTTCATTAATTGGTGGGAAATTGATACAAATGGTATCTGAATTTTGAGCCAATGTGCAGTATGATCCAATGTGGTCCATAAATTTTATATATATTCAATTTAATCGTTGTATTATATGAAATTTTTAATGTAGTCTTTGAACTTTATGAAAATGTTTAGTGTAGTCACTAAATTTGAATTAATGAATAACAACAATGATATTTTTATATAATTTAGAGACTAAATTGAACATATATAAAAAATTTAAAAATTACATTGCGCATTGAGTTAAAGTTTAGGAATCACACTGAACAAATTAAAAATTTAAAATCACACTCCATATTATGATCAAATTCATGAACTATTTGTATTATTATCCTAAATTGTTTTGAACCCTCGTTACTTTAGGCTCGAGAGGGATAGATGGCTACTTATTTTGCAATTCGTGAGAATAAGCAAGGCCAATAAATGGGCCGAAAAGTTGGACTGGTCCATTCACCATCGCCAGGCCTATTTCATAAAAGTTCTCTCGTTTTCATTCGAGTCCCACGAAAGAGAAGACTAAGGAGAAAGCAAAGGCGCAACAAAATCCACCAGAAAACCAAAAGTTCATGAATTCATATAGGAAGGATGGAGATTCTTTAAGAGTGGTGTTTAGCCAATTATAATTATACAATACCAATTTTATTTTGTCTCCTCATACGTGACGATAATACCAGAGTAGAATCGAATGGGCTTTATCCCCTCCAAGATAAGGTTCTTCGATCCTGATATTTCGTCACTCTTCATTGTCCTCGATGGTGGCTGAAGTGACAGGCCATTCGATATCGTGACACGTAATTTGGGAGCAAGACCCGACAATTCTCTTGGAAACCCATTGGCGCGGAAAGGTTCTCTCTCTCTAGGGCATATTCTTTCATGAAATACTTGGTACTTTTCTTTTTTTTTCTTTTCTGAATTTCACGATCATCCCCGCTTCTCTTTTTAGTGGCTTACTGTTTGTGATCGTCCACTAAGGAATCTGATTCCTAATGCTATCACGGTATATAAACAAATAAAAAGAAAAAAGAGACAGATTATTTTTGGATTTGGCAATTTTGGGTGTTTTCTAATTACACAGCCCGACATGATCTACAATAAAAAAAGAGGAAAAAAAAAAACTCGTAGATAGACACAGCACCATTTTGATAAGTCACGTTTATAATGCATTTGGTAACATTTCTATTTTGAAAAATAATTTTTTTTCAGAAATATTTCTTTTTTATATATTTACTCCCTAAATCAATTTCTGAGTAACACAACGTATTTGATAATTATACGAAAGTTTCATTCCCAAAGTATAGAAAAATAATAAAAATGCGTTTAATACGACCTACAAATTTTTAAATTTTTTTAGATTTTTCTTTTTTTCTTTCTTTTTTTTCTCTTTCTTTCTCCTCCTCTCGCTAGCGACGGTGGTGGCAATGACCGAAGTGGGCGATGGGCAGCAACTAGTGGCAAGGACTAGCGACGGGCGGCAACAACGAGGGCAAGTCTTCAACAATCAATTAGAAAAGGAAGGAAAAAAAAAAAGAAAATGATTTATTTCTAGAAATTGTTCCCAAAGACAAGAAATTACTTTTTTTCAACTTCTTATTTTTATTCGAATCTATTCCTGCATACATTTTATTTTTTAACATTAAAAAATTAATTAACATTATCAAACGGATTTATGTTTTTTTTTTTATTTTAGGGAAAAAACAAAGAAAAAGAAACATTACCATGTAAGCTTTTAATTTCCATCCCTAATGGAAGGAGATCAATTACATGCAAAACTCGACAGGCATACATAACATGGAAAGCTTTGAAAAAGGGCTCGACCCATTTTTTTCAATTTTATAACGAAGTCAATAATGAAGCGAAAAAGCATATCTCGACTCTTCGCGCAAATTCCCGAGTACTTAAATTTTTTTTTCCCTTTGGTTAGGAAGAGGGAGGAAGAGAAAATGGGAAAAGTGGGGGTTGGCGTGAGCGAGGAACAAAAGGATAAAAGGATCTTGAAATGTCAAAGGGGGCCATGCATGAGTGACTCAAAAATCTCCACTGCGACAGAAGGAATCAAGAAATAAAGCCGTGGCAGCCGCTTGGTGCACGAAAGAAAATGCGATTCACTCGAATTGGAAACACTCGCCACTGTCTCCTCTTCTCTTGGGGGGCCACCACGCTTCCCATTCTCCTCCCCCTTCATCCCCCATCAACATCATCGCCATCATCACCTCCTTCCTCGCTTCTCAATTCCTTTCGGATATATGTCCATTCATCTGATCAATTCGATAACCTCTGACAGACCACCGACGCAGAGATATGACTTGATCAGAATGGCGAGACGAAGAACATTCGCAAAACCGAGGAGCGTGGAAGAAAATTTCGCGATAAAAGAAGATGCTTTTAGGAAAACCATTTTTTGGGATTATGTTTTTCTCTTTTCGATTTAGGAAATTCATTTTCATGAAATCTTTTCCGTTGATTAATGCATGAAATTCGCGGGAAAGCTTTTTAGGCAAGTAAACACCCCCTAAGTCAAAGGATTAGATGTGGAATGACCGAGTTGTGATGATATGTAATTTTTAAGGATTAGATCGAGCACCGAGCGGTTAGAATTGTGGGGGAGGCGGCGACCTTTGCCAGCTCCTCGAGAACATCATTGCAACACATCATATGCATATCTATATTATTTTTTTCTCCTTTTTTACTGGTATAAAGTGAAAACGTGATACCGCTTTTTAGCCAAAATTGACAAAAATAATGTTAGTTTATTCTAAAGTGAGGAAAAAGATAGATAACGTTTGATCATTTGGATTTGGATTTGATGGGATAAGATAAGTTATGATTGGGAATTCTCGGACTTTTTGGTTATGTTTAACTACCACTCCCCATATGGCCTCAAGTCCGCCATCTCATCCATGGCCCTCTTGATTGGCCTCCTCGTGGTCGCCAATGTCTATGCAATCCTTGCACAAGGGTCGCAACTCCTTGTCACTACGTCACAAAAACAAAGAGGTAGAGATTGCCTTTTAATTAGAAACCTAGTCTTCAACTTGGGTCGTTGTTGAATTGCTCACTCAAAGACTTGCAAAACAGCATCTTTCACGCCTGATGCGGAATTGACGCCAAAATAGAAGTGTGGAAAAAAATACAAAAAACAAGCAAAACTGTGTATCTTTTTGTTTGTGTGAAATAATTGCAGATATAAAAATTGATTTATCCTCGCAAGCCCATCTCAAAACTATAAGCACAATTACAAGAGAAATCAATTTTATAACAAAACCACGAAGGAATTGACTCGACGGTATCATGGAGAGTGCTCGGACAATTAAGGTTTAATCCTCAACAACTGAGGAGCGAAAGGCACCGGAAACTCTAACCCACATATTAATATGTCATCATAGCATTGAGATACTACATTGAGAGAAGCGACATAGAGGGAAATTCGTTGAGTTATTTCTTAACTTTTTTGTCAATGCAATCCAGATTTCAACACCAATATCCTAGATTTTTAATTTGACATTTTATTTAGATAATACCTGGATTCACCTGATCCAAGAAGCCTCTCCAAATTTATCAGATATGATTATTTGTTATTTAATCCGGACTATCCAACGCGGCCATAAGGCATTCTATTAACCAAGGAGAATCGTCAACCGATGAAAATCTTCTCGTTTGAAAGACAATTATTTCGCGTTCAAAGGCAACACATGGGTTTATGTACGGTTGAGTACTGGGGAGTGGCTGCATGGACAAAACAGGGACAAAGATAGCGACCACAATGCAGCGATTAGCCAATCGCAAAAGCAGAGAGAGAGAGGACCCTTTTGCTAGGATTGGCTAAATCGCATAGGCAGCCTGCTGGCCTCCATTACCTAAAAGGCGGAAAATCAAAGGCCAAGTGCACGGTCGAACAGCATCGGTATTGAATCTTTTCCTTCCCTTCTGGCTCACATGAGAAAGGAATCTTCAAAGTTGGTAAAGTTGTCACCGCACAGTAGTGGCCGCCGAAGCGACATGCATTGACATGCCTCCTCCTTTTTCGTTACCCAAAAGCCGTCGAATGAAAGAAAAAAAATAGATACGGACCGGTCTCTCCGCGCACTCCTTTAAAAGCCCAACCACAAAAAAAGGTTTAAATTTGTGCGTGAATATAAGTATCACTTTACCACCCCTCTCTCTTCATGTGTAGACCACACTAAAGACACAAATAATAATCATTCTAACCAAAAATTGATTTATGAATAAAAATTAATTTCTAAAATAGAAATAAATTATTCTATTTATATTCCTGGATAAATTTTGAGCAAAAATACACATTTGATAATAATACAAAATTTTTGTTTTGGAATAGAAGTCAAGATTACAAAGGATTATGATTGATAAATTATATCAATTGTAATCTTTTGTAATCATAATTTATCAATCATAATCCTTTTTTCCTCCCGAGTGTCGATGGACGACGGCAGCAGGCGGTGGCGGGAGGAGGCGGGTGGACAGTGGGTGAATGGTAGGCAGGCAACAAGTGAGTAGGCAGCAAGCAAGCGAATAGCAAGCGGGCGAATGATGGGCAAATAGTGGGCATGTTGGAGATATGCAAGGATCGGACCGAAAATTGTGATTAATCAATCCAAGATTACAAAGGATTATGATTGATAAATTATATCAAATGTAGATTTGATGTATATTCCTTATTATTTTCCTTAGTTAAACACTTATTATGTTGTAAATAGAAGCTTATACAATGAAAAGAATCATATCGAATATACAAAACTACGAATCCTTCTCTCAATCGTGGCCTAGTCTTCAAACTTCTAAAGGGTCAGGCGGGCATGCGGCATGCGCATGGCAATGGGTGGTGGGCGAGCATCGAGTGGCATGCGGGTGAAACCTTACAATCCTAGATCTTAAGTTATAGATAGAGGGAGATTACGTGATTACAAGTACCATTGAAACCCCCACAAGGTGATAGAATAGATATCTAAACATTCTCCAAAGTAGGTTAAATAAAAGCCAATGATTTGCATACAATTAATTTTTCTCACTGGCATACTGAAGTTGATTTAGAAAATTCATTTAAAGGAAAATGATATGTATGGTTCATGTACTTTGGTCTAATGAGTAATGTACTTCCAAGGCTTTTAATTTATATAATATGATCTATGAACTTTTGGTATAATTTTAATTTAGTCCCTAAATTATATGATGGTTTAGGGATTGCCAGAACCAAGTCTACTGATGGACTGAATTCTCCAAGGGAGAAACGATCTTCATTGAAGCTTCAAACCAGTAAAAGCGAACCAAAAGCGTTTGCGGTGAAGACACAACGACCTCTACCAAACCTTGAGAAAAGAACAACCATGCCAGTGGCAGTGGGAGGATGTCATCTCCGGATAAAATATCTTGGAACGTGCTCGATCTCAAGGGGGAAAACTATTTCTCATGCGCTGTCGGGCGGACGTGTACAAATGCTCGCCACTTGCTTTCATCCTCTGTCGACATAGTCTTCTTTCTTAAGGAACTGGCAAATGCATCATTTTCTGGCCCTCCACAGGAATAAGACGACAGAACCAGCTGATTTCTAGGAAAATTTGTTGGCACTGCAAGCTGAGGTTCTGCCTTCCCATTACGAATATGAGTCCCTCTATATTTGTAATTCTCCCTGTACCTCTCTTGTTCGTGGGCTGTCTCATACCTAGGTTGAGTGCCAGATCCTCGATATGATTGTGTGAGTCGGCAATTTTCGACTACAAGGTCATGAACTAGGAATTTTCTGTGACCTGCAATTGAGAAAATCAATCCATCAAAAATGGTAACAAATACGGCCTTTCACTCTTTGGAAAATGCAAATGCTACTAGATTGAGTGTCTAGGCAATTGTTAACAATTAAATCCTAAATTTATCGACTGGGCCACTACCAACTCACTGAGGTGCTCATCCCCAGGTGGAAGGCCCTTGCTCTTGTGGACGCTAGACTCATATCAAATATACAAAACTACAAATCATTCTCTCATTCTTGGCCTATTCTTCAAACTCCTGATAGAGCAAGCAGGCGAGCGGAGGGCGACAGACAAGGGGGAAGCGAGCGGTCATGCAGGCAAAACCTTATTGTCCTAAATGTTAAATTATAGATGAAGAGAGATTACATGGATATAAGTACCATTGAAACCCCGCAAACAGGTAATAAAATAGTTATAAGAACATTCTCCAAAGTAGATTAGATGAAAACCGATGGTTTGCATACAAATGATTTTTCGCATGGGCATACTGAAATTGATTTACAAAATTTTTTTAAAGGAAAATGACATGTATGATTCATGATCTTTGGTTCAATGAGTAATATACTCTCATGACTTTTAATTTGTTTAATATGATTCATAAATTTTTTGTGCATGTTTAATTTAGTCCATAAACTATATGATAGTTTGGGATTGCCGAAATCAAGGCTATTGATGGACTGAAGTCTCCTGGGGAGAACGATATTCAGTGAAGCTTCAAGCTAGTAAAAGCAAGTCAAAAAGCGTCCGCGGTGAAGACACGATGACCTTTACCAAACCCTGAGAAAAGAACTGACAACCATGCCAGTGGTGGTGGGTGGAGGTCATATCCGGATACAATATCTTGGAACGTGCTCGATCTCAAGGGGGAAAACTGTTTCTCATGCGCCGTCGGACGGACTTGCACAAATGCTCGCCACCTGCTTACCTCCTCTGACGACGCAGTCTCGTTTCTCAAGGAACTGGCAAATGCATCATTTTTTGGCCCTCCATAAGAGTGAGACGTCAAAACCAGCTGATGTCTAGGGGGAAATGTTGACACTGCAAGCTGAGGCTCTGCCTTCCCATTATGAATATCAATCTCTCTACATTTCTAATTTCTCCACCTACCTCCCTTGTTCGTGGGCTGTCTCACACCTAAGATGAGTGCCAAATCCTTGATATGGCTTTGGGCCGGCAGTTTTCGACCACAAGGTCATAAATTATGAATTTTCTTTGATCTACAATTGAGAAAATCAGTCCGTAAAAAATGATGATAAATACGGCCTTTCACTCCTCGGAAAATGCAAGTACTGCTAGATTGAGTGCCTAGGCAACTGTTAACATCTATCATTTAGTTCTGTTAAATCCTAAATTTATTAAGTGGGCCACTACCAACTCACTGAGGTGCTCATCCCCAAGTGGGAAGCACTGGTAAAGTTCATATGTCTTGTTCACGTGGACACTGAATGAGACTCATATCGAATATACAAAACTACAAATCGTTCTTTAATTCTTGGCCTATTCTTCAAACTTCTGACAGGGCAGGTGGGTGGGCAACGTGTGCACAACAAGCAGGAGATGGGTGGGCGGCATGCGGGCGAAACCTTATGGTCCTAAATCTTAAGTTATAGATGGTGGATATTGCGTGAATATAAGTACCATTGAAACCCTGCAAACAAGTTATAGAACAAATATCTAAACATTCCCCAAAGTAGATTAAATGAAAACCAATGGTTTGCATACAATTGACTTTTCGCATGGGCATATTGAAGTTGATTTCCAAAATTGATTTAAAGTAAAATGACATGTATGGTTCATGAACTTTGGTCCAATGAATAATATGCTCTCGGAACTTTTAATTTATTCAATGTGCTCTCTAAATTTTTAGCATGTTAATTTATTTATTTTTGGTAAAAAGTACATGTTAAATTTAGTCCCCAAACTATACAAAAATATTATATGTTATCTTTCTATTAATTCCAGTTCAATGACATTATATAGTGTAGATACTAAATTGAACAATTTACCGAATACATTAAAACAATTTAAAAATTCGATGACAACATTGCATATTAAGCTAAAATTTAGAGACCATATTGAACAAATTAAATATTCATGAACTACATTACATATTTGAGCTAAGTTCATTGACCAGCTATGTCATTTTTTCTTAGATGTAATAAGCGATGTGTTGGATTTTGAATGATAGGTGGGTAACCAACAACATTGTCTAAGCATATCTCGAAAAGACACTACTAATGAGCCGTGCCGCCCATGGTGACCCGGCATGCATGGACGAGAGAGATCATGGACGGTAGAAAGTCACGTTGTCATCAATCACTTCCCCGGGGGCGGGGGGGTCGGTCGGGGGAGTGAAGAGTTGTAAACAAAAATGATTAAATCGAGCTCTCTTTAGTTCATGTACCGGCACGCAAAGACATGCCACTACGACATCATGATCCCCACGAATCAATCTGCTTTGCATGGTCGGGGAGACATTTTATAACATGAGGGGAACTTTGCCGGGTGATGATGATGATTCTCGTCCCACTAATTTACCATTATTCTATCTGCTTTGCGCTCGGCTTTCCCATGCGTCGGATTCTGAAAGCGTGCGGTGGCAAGAGAATGGCCGCCAGACAAAGCGCCTCCTTTCCGCAAAATAAAATACGGCGTGTAAAGATTTCTTCGCTGCCAAGATGCAAAAAGGCTTCAGATGAAGACTGAGGCGCATCGTGTCTTAACTTTAAGACCTTCGAATGCCATGCTTTCAGAGCGATGGAAAGACTTCAATCCAATTGGTGGATCCGTTCGCGAGTGGAGTTACGTCGATATGATCAGTATCGGATAGCTTGTCGCGTCGATGTCGAGTAAAGGGCATTAGAGACTCAACTATAAGAGATGCAAAAGTGAAGGGTGGCGCCTTTGCCCCGATCGGCTTCCCTCGCTCTAAATGGGTTCATGGCTCCATGTTCATGATGTTAGTGTCGGTTGTCCTACGTAGTATTACTAGTGTCTATGTCAGTGTCAACCATCCTACGTAACATTACCAGCATTCATGTCGGCGATTCTTCGGTTAAATTAACTAGATAGACTCAATTGACAAAACATAATTGAAAGATTTATAACTAAATTGGTTAAAGTTCAATAAATTAAGACTTTTTGGACAATTTTCTTGTATTTTATGCGACTACTACGATGTATAATCGACCAATTGAAAGGGAGATATGTACACCTAACAACCAAGTAACATGTCATTCATAACACATAAGAAGCGGCAATTGATCAATTGCATCACATCATTACCGCCAAGGGGAAAATTATCTAAAATATCCTAAACCTATTACATTTTTATCAATTCAATACGAAAACTTTCAATTTTGTCAATTAAAGCCTAAACTTTTTCATATTTTGTCAATTGAATCAATCGGGTCAATTTTGGTTAGTAATCACTGATATAGACACCGGCCATCCTCCATAACAAACCAATGCTAACATAAACAATTTTAATAATATTTTAATATTTTTCAAACTATTATATAATATTATATTGTTTATTTTATTTTATTTCCTTTTTCTTTTTTATTTTCCTAAACCTAGTCTAGCAAGGGCTAGCGACCCTTGCTTGGCCTAGGATAGGGCCTTCACACTCTCGCTAGCCACAAGTGAGGGTCCTCACCTACGGCCGATGAGGGTCAGTCGGCGACCTTGCCAGCCTAGGGTTAAAAAAAAAAGGAAAAGGAAAAAGAAAGAGTAAATAAAAATTAATAAAAATTTTGAAAAAAATATTAAAAATATTTTAAAATTTTAAAAATTACCCACGTCAAAGTCGATTGTGCCACGTAAGACGACTCGAGCCCACGTCAATGATTTCTTGCTGAAATTAATTGAATAGACTCAATTGACATAACGTAAAAATGTTAGAACTCATTTGGCACTTTTGAAAGGTTTAAGACCGAATTGATAAAAATACAATAAATTTATGATTTTTTGGATAACTTTTCCCACTACCTTGTGATGCATCTGTCCAATAAAACACTTTTATCCACCATTATCATCCCTACCACGAGTTATAGCTTCACACCGTTCATCTTTCTATATACATGGCACAAGTCATTATATGGAAATTATTAAGCACGTGTCAGTAAAACGCGCGGATACAAATGATCCTCTATACAGTATTGGATGAAAAGAACAAAAAATCATGAAATTACATCTACATACCTGCGCACATATGTGCACATTTGCATTATAGATGTAGATTATTTTTGAAACTTAGCCCTCCAAAGTCGGGGCAATTGATCATAAGGTTTGGGGATTTTTTATATAAGAACTTAAGATCACGCTTTCAAATCTCACTAATTACATGAAAACCGTCACTAAAAATCGAGATTTAGTGAACTTTACGAGCTTTTTCATAGCTGGATCTCCAAATAAAAGGGTGATGGTTTTATGTGATGGGCCTAAGTTGGCCCGTTCGCCCATGATGGGCCTAAAAGCCCGGCCCACAGGATTAGGGCCCATGGATGGAGGGATACGATGAAGGGGTACGTTTCTATATTTTAGGGAACGTATATAAGGGAGGAAAGAAAAAGACGAAGACACCTTTTGGCATTTTTAACGTACGCTCGTCTTTCCCCTCTCCCTCCAAAAAGAAAACCAAAAGCTTAAGGCGACGCCGTCTTCCCTTCAAGGCCAATCGACGTCATCGGATCAAACGAGATCAGTTTCTCTTCCTCTTATCGGCGTTGGTGTTTAATCTGTGGCTAACAAGGTACACTCGATTCCGTGGTGTGCTTTAGGATCGGTGATACATGTGAATTTCTCGGGCTTGTCTTCTGCATTCATTTTAGGGGTTCAATTTAATGTCGAATCCGGTTTGGGAATCCGAAATTCTCAACATTGGTATCAGAGCCCTAGTTCATGTTTTCCCGACCCCTTTCATGTTTTTTGATTGAATTTTCGCGAAAATAATCGGCCGACTCCGATCAGGGCGAAAAATTCCGACACCCGAGCACTGTTCATCCACTTTTTCGAGTTTATGTAAGTCAAAATCGATTTCTGAAAATCAAGGGTGAAAGAGCTCGTCAAGATGAGTCCGTTGATATGTTGTGCGCCGCCGGGCGACGCCGGACGTGCCCACACGCGCGGCCAGAAGCCGCTGCGCGTGGGCGCCACGCACCGGTGGCGAATCGGCACGTGCGCGTCGCCGATCGGCGAACCGACGCGTGCTGACGTCACTGTGACGTCACCCAACGATCAGTAACTGCTAGGATGA
Source organism: Eucalyptus grandis (assembly GCF_016545825.1). NCBI lineage: Eukaryota > Viridiplantae > Streptophyta > Magnoliopsida > Myrtales > Myrtaceae > Eucalyptus > Eucalyptus grandis. The sequence continues at coordinate 43,490,745 of NC_052617.1, read as the reverse complement.
CGTCATCGCCAACGACCGTTGGCCGGCCGGTGACCCGACCCGACCCAACATGCATGGAAGCCTAGCGCGTGCCGCGCACGCGCCGGTTGACGTCTGCGTGACGTCAGCCCGAGCACGCACACAGCAAGTGCCGGTCGGTTCATTCGACCCGCCGCACGTCGACTCGTTGACCACCGTTGACCGTTGACCAACGACCGTTAACCGTTGACCAAAAAAAAAAAAATTTGTTTCTTTTTCAATTATGTATGTGTGGGTTAGAGGTAATCCATTTTTTATTCTGCATTTGTTGCATGAATCATGGAAAACTATGTATTTTCCATTATGTTTATTATGGATTATAAGTGATCCATTTTTAGTTCTGCATTTGTTGCAGGAACTATAATGCGTTATGCACGGATACCTGCATTCTCGAGAACGGACGAAGGAAGAGCAAGACTTAAAAGGCTGATGACAGAGTTAGCTGATTATCGGTGGCATGACGGTGATTTAGTATCACACGTGGTCAGGGTCAATCAGATGATACAGGAAATCATCTGGAATGATTATCTTATGCCCGATTTTGAGAATGTGCCGGCTTTGATGAACACTCTTTCACCTTAATGGCAAGCAGTGTTAGATCGGCTATAGGAGATCAACGTGGTCCTGGGTTATAGGAGGCTAGTGATAGCTTTTGTAAGAAAGTACTATATGATTGAGTTAACCAAAACTTCAACCCTTAGATTGAGCGCCACATAGCGCAGAGTCAATGCGCCTTGGAGGTGACATGAAAGCTCTCCAAAAGTTTTTCCATGGTTAGCAAATGTGCCTTCAAATTTCTCAAATATTTTGACTAATAGATTAGAAGGGACATTCCCTATTTATTTCTTAAATTAGTTTGAGATGTTTTTTTGTGTAAATATCTCTTTCTATGTTAATATTTTCCTCTGTGTATATTACTTAGTGTAATGGATAATTGTATTATGTGAAAGCATTATTATTCTATTGGATGTCAAATATTATTTGATTTAGTTATTATTGACTGATGTGGGTAGTTCATAAAAGTTTTTGTAACTTCATAGAATTTTAAGACAATTATATTAATAATAATTTTAAGTTAGGATTTTGGAGGATGATTGGAAACATAGTGACCTTTTAATTCTGAAACCTTACTTGAAATTGTTCATTGATATGATAGGTCTGTGCAAAGTGGATGCATAAATTATAGGCATTAATTATTCGTGTATATATGTCTGATGTGTTCAGATTGATGGTTTCAGCAACTAAGAACGTAATTGCTGATATAAACGGCAACAATTGTGAAATATTGAATATGAAGATTCAATATATGCTGGAAAAGCAAGAAGCACTAGAAGCTCTTGACCATATTATGGAAGATCTTGAGGATGCCATGCGCCGCCTTGAGCTAGTAGAGGACCGCATAACGGCATTTGAGCTGAAAATAGATATTTGCAATGCTGGTTCTAGCTCAAAAAGGGCTTTGAGCTCTAAGTGCAAGCGTATTGATTCGTTCAATATGTGGGAATACAAAGGATCAAGTCATTATTACAAGAAATCAAGAGTTAACCAACACAAGAGAGGAAAACGTCCTCAAGTGAAGAAAATGTCAAAGGTGAGGTGTTACAATTGTGACAAGAAATGTCACTATGCTCGTAACTGTTGTGAGCCGAAAAAGGTAAACACCTCTTGTACATTTGAGAACTTTGCTTATATGTCAAGTTCTGCATTATTGGCTGAATCTAATCATTTGTGGACTGTAGATTCAAGAGCGACAGACTATGTAGCGAAGGATAGAGAATCCTTCGTGGAATTCTAACGAGTACCAACTGGAACTAAGTGGATTTATGTGGGATATAACTCCAGAGATGAAGTTAAAGGGATTGGCATCTGCCAATTGAACATGCGTGGTGGACGCACCTTGTTCCTACATGATGTTCTATATGCTCCGGAGATTCGTCGAAATTTAGTGTCTGTTTTGGTGTTAGTTAAGCTTGATTTTAATATGAACTTCCATAATAGAGGTGTAGATTTGTATTCGGATACAAACTACTATGGTTGTGGTCATTTTCTGGATGGTTTCATTGTATTAGATATTGACTATGTTGATGTCAATGTTTGTTATTCCCTTTTTATGTCTTCTACTTCATATGATAATGATGTAAATGTGTGGGATGCTAGAGTTGGTCATATTGGCCAACAACATATGAATAGACTAGCCAAAGAGGGCTTGTTGGGCAACATTGAAAAAATCGATTTGCCCAGATGTGAGCATTGCCTAGTAGGGAAAACGACAAGAAAACCATTTGGAAAAGGTAAAAGAGCTGAATTTTCTCTACATTTACTCCATTTTGACGTCTGTAGTGCAATGAATGTGAAAGGAAGGCATAGGGCTGTTTATTTCATCACTTTTATAGATGATTATACTCGATACGGATATGTTTATTTGATTTCTCATAAATCTGAAACATTAAGTTGTTTCAAAAGGTTTATGAACCTTGGTAGAAAATCAATTAGACAAGAAAATAAAAGCATTGAGATTCAATCGAGGTTGAGAATATTTATCTGATGAGTTCAGAAAATTATGTGGTGAAAAAGGAATAGAAAGACAGTTGTCTATTCCATATACTCCTCAACAAAATGATGTTGCAGAAAGAAGAAACAGAACCCTACTGGAAATGGTTAAGTCCATGATGGCGCATGCTAACTTACATATCACTTTTTGGAGTGATGCGTTGTTAACTAATGCCTATATACTTAACCGGGTGCCTTCCAAATCAGTTAGTTCCACTCCATATGAGTTATGGACAGGTAGAAAACTAAACTTAAGTTTTCTTAAGCCATGGGGTTATGCTACCTATACTCATGAGTCCTCTCACAAGTTTGGGAAATTGGGTCCCAGAGTAAATAAGAGTATTTTAATGAGATACTCCGAACACTCGAAAGGGTATATGTTCATAGGTGAGCAGGAAAGTGGGAGTATAACTGAATTTGAATCATAGGATGTCACATTCTTAGAGGATGGATTTCCTAAGAATGGCGAAATAGGTGAGGATTACTACCTATTTGAAACCTTGGATTAAGATAATGATATTAGTGTAGTTCGTCCAAGTGGGAGTAATATGAGAAATGATGAATTGAATTCCACTCATTCTCAATTGCAACCACATGATGAGACAACATTATCATTATCTAATCCTAGTAGGAGCATAATGGGGAATGATGTGCAAAGTGTACAATCTCCCATACGACGAACAAGTCGCCGAAGTATTCCCCGTCAACGTTTTGACATTGAAAGGGAAACTTTTATGATTGCTCCACAAGATGAGGATGAGCCAAGAAATATTAATGAGGCTCTAAATTGCCCTAGTAAGTAAAAATGGATTTATGCAATAAAAGAGGAGATGAAGTCAATGAAGTCAAACCAAGTTTGGAATTGGTTGATCTTCCAAAAGGACGCAAAGCTATTGGGAACAAGTGGGTTCTCAAAATAAAGCGAAAATCTAATGGCTCGATAGAAAGGCATAAGGCTCGCCTTATGAGATTTACCTCGATTCGCATAATTCTAACAATAGTGGCTAGTATGGATCTTGAGTTATAT